>NC_044559.1:44343015-44653013 GCF_007565055.1 Rhinopithecus roxellana
GAAAGTGCTGCCCCTCCCAACCTCGCTCCCTGGGAACCAACCCTTCACCCCTTTGCCCCGCTGCCTCCACACCCCTTTCCTCTGGCTGTGAATTTCTCCATTGCCAAGTGAGCCCATCAGATCTGGAATTTGGTCAGTTAGGTGCTTGCTTCTCCCAGTAAAGCACCTACTATGCTGGGTACTGGGTACTGTGCTGGGTAGATTTTGGACAGGATTCTAGAGAGCATCCGGCAAAGTTGCTGCAGGAAAGGGCCAGTCACTCACTGCCTGCCAGTCTCGGCACCTGTGAACCCGTGAGTTGACATTTCTCAAATTCCAGCCTCACTCTGTGGGCCAGACAGCCCTTCTGACCTATGAGCTGCCAACCTGAGCCTTTTGATGACAATGACCCCAAGGGTTCCCTGCAGCCCTGTGTACTCCTGAGAACCTGGTGGCCCCTCTCTGGCCTCTGAGACCCTGACCTGGGTGCCCACTGCCCCTCATCCCTACACAGGAGATGCTGGAGTGACTCCTCTCTTGGTAAACCAAGGCTCTGGTCGCTGAGGATGGGGCTGGTCCTGTGCCAGGGTGCCCCCAGGTGCTGACCTTGGCTCCACTGTGGTTGGACACCAGGCATGGCGGGAGTGCTGAGCAGACAGAGCCCTGCCCTTCCGAGCCCCAAGCCCCGGGCTTGCAGAGGAGGCAGAGGAGGGAGGTGGTGATGGCAGGACCAGAGCAGCACCAAGGGCTGTGTGAGCGCAGCTGGGAGGATGGGACCTGCCTGGGCGCATGGCTCTGGGGCTTCCAGGAGAAAGAGGCATGTGAACCCTAATTTGTAGGATGATCAGGGCCAGCTCCCAGGGGAGTGTGAAGGCAAGGACTCAGGGTGCTGCAAGGGCCTCTGGGTCACACAAAGGTGACCAGTACCAGGGCTGGAGGGCAGAGGGCCCAGCTGGGAGGGGCTCATCCTGCCCTTTTCCTGCGGCGCCCCACCTCCTGTCCAGCCTCCCCTCCGAGGGAGCCCCTGCTCCCTCCAGCCTCAAGACCTTCGGCAGTCCTCAGAAGGCCAGCTATTGAGCTGTCCCAAGGTCACTCAGGATGTCCAATAATTGTCCTAACACTTTACCTGCTGTGGAACAGTAATGAGAGGGTTTTCATTATTTGCGGGTGAGTGCTCCTGGCAGATGCCGACAGCCAGCAGATGTGGAGAGTCCGAGGTGATTTGTAAGGGCCGGTTCATCTGATGCACGGTAATTGCCCCAGGCGACGTTGTCACTCAGAGGCTCGTCCTGGCCTGCTGAGATGAGGTAAAGGTCAGTTCAAAGATCCAGTTTGGGCTGGGCGTGGTGGCTTAGGCCAGGCGCGGTGGCTAACGCCTGTAATTCCAGAACTTTGGGATGCCAAGGAAGGTGGATCACCTGAGATCAGGAGTTCAAGACCAGCCTGGGCAACATGGTGAGACCCCCATCTCTACTAAAAATACAAAAATTAGCCAGGCATGGTGGTGGGCACCTGTAATCATAGCTACTCGGGAGACTGAGGCAGGAGAATCACTTGAACCCGGGAGGCGGAGGTTTCTGTGAGCCAAGATTGTGCCATTGCACTCCAGCCTGGCTGACAGAGTGAGACTCTGTTTCAAAAAAAAAAAGATCCAGTTTGGCCACAGGAAGTGGGAGCAAATCCCCACTCTCGTGGGACTCCTGGGGAGGAGGCAGCATGTTGAGGTGGGGGCCACGGTCTCAGAGGGGCTGTCTGGCAGCCAGGACCCTGCAGAAGGCCCCTTCCCCAAGGTTCTTGGGTGGTGGGGTGGGAAACAGCCCATCCCAGAGCTGGGCTGGTCCCTCTTTGCAGGGGCTTTTGGTGCAGCTCTTTGCAAGGCTTGCTGGGGTCCTGGAGCTGTACCTGACTAGGGCTTTCCTGATTTTTTTTTTTTTTTTTTTTTTTTTTTTGAGACGGAGTCTCGCTCTGTCACCCAGGCTGGAGTGCAGTGGCCAGATCTCAGCTCACTGCAGGCTCCGCCTCCCGGGCTCACGCCATTCTCCTGCCTCAGCCTCCGAGTAGCTGGGACTACAGGCGCTGCCACCTCGCCCGGCTAGTTTTTTGTATGTTTAGTAGAGACAGGGTTTCACCGTGTTAGCCAGGATGGTCTCGATCTCCTGACCTCGTGATCCGCCTGTCTCGGCCTCCCAAAGTGCTGGGATTACAGGCTTGAGCCACCGCGCCCGGCCGGCTTTCCTGATATTTTGGAATTCTTGTACTCCATGCCTCCCAAGGCCAAGTCTGTGGCATCCTGTGGCAGGCCCCACTGAGGGATAACAAGGATTTGCTTCCTCAGCTGTCCTAGTCGGCCTGGGCTGCCATAACAAGTGCCATTGACGGAGGACTTCAACAGCAGATGTTTATGTTTTCACAGTTCTGGAGACTGGAAGGCTGATATCAGGGGTCAGCATGGCCAGTTTCTGGTGAGGTCCCTTTTCTGGGCTTGTAAGCAGGTGCCGGCTTGCTGTGTGCTCACACGGCCTCTTTGTGCCTTCATGGAAAGAGAGAGCAGGAGTGCTCTTTGGTGTCTCTTCCTCCTAGGACACATCCTATCATGAGGAAGTCCCACCCTTATGCCTTCATTTTATCTGAGTTACTCCACAAAGGCCCCATCTCCAGATGCAGTCACATTGGGGGTTAGGACTCCCCGTCTGGGCTCACAGGCCTTGCTGCTTACAAGCTGTGTGACCTTGGTCAGGTCTCTGTCTCCTGGGGCCTCCATCTTCTCCTTCTAGAGTGGAGATAATGGTTCTTGCCTCATAGGCTCATTTGCCCAGTGGGTACGACTTATTGAGGGCCACCTGCGAGCCAGGCACCTGGCCCTTGGGGATGTGCATAAGGGACAGCAAATACCTTGGGCACGAGGATAAAATCAGATCATGGATCTTGAGTGACACCACCGTCCTTATCCAGAGGCAAGGCTCAGTGTAATGTTGTATTAATATTTTACTCTTTAAACAATAGTGCCCACTTTATTTTCAGTAGCTTAAAATAAGGAAGAGGCAACCTGGGGCTGGTCCCTGGTGGTCAGAATGGGTCTCTGGTGACTGCTCAAAGGGGGGTGTGGTCCGGGGCACAGAAAGACAGAACCCAACGGGAGGGCGCTTACCCTAGCATTTCACATCAGATTTTTCAGGGACAGATTTCATCTCTAAAACTAGTACTTGCTATTGTAAGAACATATAGGTTGAATGAACTTCTGTCAGCATCTCAAAGGAGGCCTGTGGCTCCAGAGTCCCAAAGTGAGTTCTGTGACTGACTCATCTTTCGTCCACATCTGAAGTTGTGTTTGGAATAACAGATGTGAGGCACTGTCATCTCACTGTCACATCGATTGCTCACTGTTCTGAGAAGGTCACATCATCATTCATTAGCAATAATTAGTCCCCGGGGACCCCCTGCACTTCTTCACTCAACTGCTCCATTAACTTGGGTCCGAGTCACACGTTCCCGGTGCCAATCAATGGAGATCTATCCATAATGTACAAGGTGATGCTATTAGTTACAATATATTAACTGCCTAATTTAAAAATTAAAAAAGCTATCTTTATGAAGGGCAATTAACCAGTAAGTGTAATTGATAATTCATAAACCTCTGATTAGGAAAGACAAATAGTAAGAAAGGAATGAATCACTTGTGCTATTGAAGAAGACGTTGCCAACCTCTTGTCTGCATTCACTATGTGGTCAGCAGATCTACACATTTGTTCCTAAATTGCACCTGTCAGCTCCACGACTGGGGGTCTGGAGGCTTATTTCAGCGCGGAAACATGCTTTTCATCACGGAAGCCTGTCTGTTTCTGGTGGGGGTTATAAGGAGGCTGCAGGCTCAGGACACCCTCAGGGAAGTAGCGGGTGAGGTCATTTAGACTTCTCCATCAGTCAGTCATTCAGCAAATGTTTTTGGGGGATTGTAAAGTGCCAAGCCCTGTGGAAAGCCCTGGGGATGCCAAGGAGACCCGAGCAGATTCATGCCTAAACTCCTGGAGTTCGTAGGCCAGTAAGAAACACAACAGATGCATAAATCAGATGATTGGAGACGCTGGTTAGTGTTATACACAAAAACTGACAGAGAGAGACGGGGTGTGGCAATGTTACACCGGACGGTGGGAGGAGGAGGGGACATTGGCCTGAGTCCTGCCACCTTTTCCCAATAGCTGTCACTACCACTCAGGGCTGTATTTGGGGCCCTCCCTCAGTAGTGGGGAATCGTGCCTGGCCTATCTACCTGTATTTTTGTTCTTGTTTTTTGTTTTGAGACAGAGTCTCACTCTGTGGCCCAGGCTGGAGTGCAGTGGCTCAGCTCACTGTGACCGCCTCCTGGGTTCAAGCGATTTTTCTGTCTCAGCCTTCTGAGTAGCTAGGACTGCAGGTGCCCGCCACCACACCTGGCAATTTTTGTTTGTTTGTTTTGGTATGTTTAGTAGAGACAGGGTTTCTCCATGTTGACCAGGCTGGTCTCGAACTCCTGCCCTCAAGTGATCCACCCACCTCAACCTCCCGAAGTGCTGGGATTACAGGCGTGAGCCACTGTGCTCTGCCTTATCTGCCCTCTCAGTGGTTCTCCACTCCAGCCTCATTTTCTGGCTCCACCTTCCACATACCCCACGCTGCTCGGATAGTTCTTTCTATCCGAGAGGGCGGGGCCAGTGCACACCTGCCTGTGCGCAAGGTGGGCTGCCCTTCCCACCACCTGGCCTGCCCTTTCCTGCCATCTCCTTGTCCGTCCCTCAGGTCTCCGGTTGGGCCTGAATCCCAGTCTTTAAGACCCCACACTGGGCTGTGTCCTTTCCCCACTATGCGGGAGAGCTCCAGAGTGCCGATTTCCTGTTCCTGACTCCACTGTGAGTAGATATCAGCTCCACCTCCAAAGTCTCAGGCTCAAGAGGAGGAACAGAAAGCCCTTGACATTTCTGGGCTTCAGTCCCTCACCCATAACATGGATAAATGCCATTCACTCTGGGTTCAGTTTGAGTTGAGTTTTTAGTTGGGTCTCACTTGCTCAGATGGAAGTTGATTTCAAGCTGTAGTTCTAGTAACTGGGTTGAATGTGTGTGTATTCCTTTCCTTGGGGCCACATCTGTAAACAAAACTTGAGCACATGCCTCCTCTCTATGTGTGTTTTCTATAAATTTTAAATGACGCATTTAACACTGTTTTGCTGTTTTGCTTAGATTGTAAAAAATATGCAGCTTGAAAGAATAGGTGAACAGCCAAGACGTCCACATCTTTGGAGCTCAGTGAAATGTGTGTTTCGGACCTGTCTGAGAACGGCGCCAGATGCAATTAGCATGGCTGGTTAATTTTACTAGGGTTTCTTAAAACCTTCGGCCCTTGGGCTTGCAGCTTGATGTCTTTTCCACGAGTCCACACTGCAGCTCGATGCAGATGTCAGATATGACTACTGCCTTGTTGGGGCCGGTTTGTCCAGAGAGGGCTCTTGTGATCTGGGTGAGGGAGCCAGGTCTGGCCTGTCACCCTCCCCCCAGGTCTAAGTGACCCACCCCGCCCACCTCTGCAGGTTCCTCTAACGTGCGCGGGTCCCTTCCTGGTGGGCGCCAGGTCCTCCAGCCTGCTCTCCCTGCGCAGAAGCACCACACCCTGGCCCTCTCTCTTGCTTCCCCAGGGAGGCCTCCCCTGGCCTTCCTACCCCACCTTGTCACCCTCTGTCTGCTCACCCTGTTTATATTCTGCAATAGCGCCTCTCTCTTATCAGTCACAAATTGCCCTTCCTTCGTGGGGTCTCTTGTTTGGTGCCCTCCTCCTACCCCACCCTGGATAGTGGCCTGGAGATCCAGGACCTTGTCCATGCTCATGACTGGCCAGTGCCAGGCATGTAGTAGGCGCTCACTGATAGTTTGCAGAAGGGTGGATGTTATTTCATTTGGTGCATTCTGAGAACTTGCCCAGGTGCAGCCTGGATTTGCGGGTCTCCTGTGAAGTCAGGAGGGAAGAAGCTCGGTGCCGCCGGCCAGTGGCAGCATCCTCAAGTTCATGAGACCTCCAGGCTGGGTTTGAGCAGGGTCCAGGTCCTGTCTGTCCGTTCCGGAATAGTTGGTGTCCCTGATGACTTTGGCAAACCTTTCTCCATTGACAGTGATGAGAAGACAAACCTTGTCTCGGGCCATCTGCCCTTGTACCTTTTGGGAAATACGGATCCAGAGTTAGTAAGGCGTGGATGTGTGCAGCTCGTTTGCAAGTGGAAATGCTAAGTGTGGTGGAAAGGGACAGAGAAATAGCTGTGGACACTCAGAGGTGGCCCCTAGCCAGGCTGAGCAGGATTGTGGAGAGGAGGTATTGCATGGCTCTCAGGGGCTGGGTAGAAGTGGCACAGGTGGGCCAGGTACGACGGCTTACACCTGTAATCCCAGCACTTTGGGAGACCTGAGGTCAGGAGTTCGAGACCAGCCTTGCTAACATAGTGAAACCCCGTCTGTACTAAAAATACAAAAAATTAGCCTGATGTGATGGCAGGCGCCTGTAATCCCAGCTGCTCTGGAGGCTGAGGCAGGAGAATCATTTGAATTTGGGAGGTGGAGGTTGCAGTGAGCTGAGATCATGCCACTGCACTCCAGCCTGGGCGACAAGAGCGAGACTCTGTCTCAAAAATAAAAAAAAATAAAAAAATAAAGAAGTGGCACAGGTGGAGATGCGGGGGGACAGAGCTGCATCCCAGGCAGGGGGAGGGGCAGTGAAAAGGGAGGTCAGTGAGGAACCTCAGGGAGCCTCGGGTGTATGAAGTCCAGTGAGGATGGAAAGAGTTGGGGCGTGGTATGGGGTCCTCTGAGAAGGGGTCTGCTTCAGCTCAGAAATCTCAGTCCGAACACACCCGGGGTCAGCCAGGGCCCCCTCAGGGGCTCGCAGTGGCCTGGCCTGTTCTGGACTTTGCTGGATGCCCTCCAAGAAGCACCACGCAGCCTCCTTCAGAGGCCCCACACTCCACGTACTGACTCCCCGGGCCTGTGTCTCCCTTGCTGCAGACTGAAGGGCTCCCGGCTGAAGGTGAGGTTCTGCACCAACGAGTCGCAGAAGTCCCGGGCAGAGCTGGTGGGGCAGCTTCGGAGGCTGGGATTTGACATCTCTGAGAGGGAGGTGACCGCCCCGGCACCGGCCGCCTGCCAGATCCTGAAGGAGCGAGGCCTGCGACCATACCTGCTTATCCACGACGGTAGGCCTGCTGGGCACCAGGACCTCACGGGGGTGAAAGCTCGCCTTTCCCAGGGTGGGGGCTGTGCAGAGGGCCTCTTTCACGGGGCTGGACCGCTGACTGAGCTAGGCCACCAACACTCAGGGGTGGGGGGCAAAAACCTCCTGGGACTTCTTGCTGGGAGCTGGGGAAGTTAAGACCCAGCCCCGTCCATTCCTTGGCCTCACACCAGAGGGTCCTTAGAGCAGGTTCTGGATGGCTCCTGGGAGGAAAATCCTAAGCTCTCTTTCCTGATCTAGGATGGACCAAGGGACCAGGGAATTGTCAAGGGGGTGGAGTTCTAGCTCCTGTTGAGAAAGCGACAGAGAGAGCGCGCGAGAGACTATCAGTGAGAAGCTACATTGAGGTCCATAGCTTCTAACGTCTGGCACCATAGCCTTGAACTATGTGAAAACCAGCCCTGCTCTTTGGAACAGTTTGCAAATGGCTGTAGGAACAAGGTTTGCATCCTGATTTTAGTCTGAATGCAAGAACAGAGAGCCCCTTTGACCCTCAGTGGGGAGGATTTTTTGGAATGAAGCAGAAGGAACAATATTATCTGGTGCCTCCTGAATATTTAAAAAGAAGAGACATTAGCTATTCCAGACACTTCTCCATTGGTCCACTGTGCCTTCTCCTTCCTCTGAACTTGATATTTTTTTTTTTACAAACCACTAGGCAGAGGCAAGCATGGTTTTTCCTTTCAGGGCAAGGTGGGGGCTCTCAAGAAGTGGCGGGTGCCCCCTGGAAAGCCCGAATGTTGACTTCATAGACCTAGTGCCAGTGAAGGCTGATATGCCCGGCCTTTAAAAATCATGTTTCTCAAAATGCTTTCTCTGTAATTTAGGATCCCTGCTAGTGTCTTTAGAACATGGTCTTCAAAGAAAGAAGATTTAAGAAAAATTATCTTCCCCTATCCTTCAGTAAAGGGTTGCTGGACCTGGGAATAGAGCTGGAAGAAGCCAGCAGGAGAGGGAGGTGGGCATCTGCTTGGAGGGTGGCCTTGGCCAGTGAATCAGACAAGCAGATGACAAAGCTGGGAGGCTGGAGGGAGGATGAATACCCTTCCTCCGCTGTAATCCTGCATCCGTGTTTTCAATAACTAGACCCTTGTTTTCAGACTTGGAATTTTTTTTTTCAATTGGTGGATTTTCTGTCTAACATTTTGTGAAAATTTCAAGCATACAACAAAGTTCAAGTAATTTTTACTTGGAATAGTTTATTTTTTATTATTTTGTGTGTGTGTGACAGAGTCTCGTTCTGTCACCCAGGCTGGATTATAGCAGTGGTATGATCTTGGCTCCCTGTGACCTCTGCTTCCCGGGTTCAAGTGATTCTTCTGCCTCAGCCCCCCAAGTAGCTGGGGTTACAGGTGCGTGCCGCCATACCTGCCTAATTTTTGTATTTTTAGTAGAGATGGGGTTTCACCATGTTGGCCAGGCTGGTCTTGAACTCCTGCCCTCAGGTGATCCACCCACCTCAGCCTCCCAAAGTGCTGGTATTACAGGAGTGAGCCACCGTCCCCTGCCTTGGCATAGTTTTATACCCTTTACCTAGGTTGTCAATGACATTTTTTGATATTTTCTTCACTTTATATCTGTCCATCCCTCGATCTGTCTGTCCATGTTATTACTTAGATGCATTTCAGAGTAAAATGCAGACACAGGTATACTCCCCTAAACACTTTAGCATAGCATTAGAGTTCAGTATTTGTTTACAGTTTTTCCTGTTGATGTAAAATATACATACAATGAAATGTACACACCTCAAGTGTACTTTTGCTGAGTTTTGACGAATACATGCTGCACCCATGGAACCCAGCCCCGTGAAGAGCTAGAGCTAGACCATCACCATCACTGACAGCTCTGACAGCTACCTCACGCCTTGCCCAGGCAATCTCTACCTCTTGTCCCCTTAGAGGCAACCACTGTTTGGATTTTTTTTCATTATAAATAAGTTTTCCTATTCTAGAATTTTATGTAAATAGAATCATACAGTTATAATTGTACTGGGGCCTCCAGTGCTACCCCCAGGCTGAATGATTCATTAGAAGGACTCACAGAACTTTGAAAAAGTATTACTCTCAGTTAGACTTATTACCATGAAGGAATAAAGATTAAATTCAGCAAAGAGAGGAGACACATGGGGCAAAGTCTAGGAGAAGACAGGAGTGAGCTTCCAGTTGTCCCTTTGAAGTGGAGTCCTACTGGGCACACTTGATTCTCCCAGCAATGATGTATGACAACACGTGGGAAGCACTGGCCACCAGGGAAGCTCACTGGAGCCTCAGTGTCCAGGGTTTTTGTGTAGACATTAGCACCTGCATGACTGACCTTAGCAACTCAGTCTCCTGCCCTGCAGAGTCCAAACTGATACAGCTCAGCCAGGGCTTCAGGCATACACAAACAGGTGTTCACCATAAGCCAAGCTGTTAGCATAAATGATCTGGCCAGACTGAGAGAGCAGGGCCCAAGGCCTTGAGCATAACAAAACCCCTCCTATCAGGTAGGACATTGCCGTGGTTCAGAGGTTATCTCCTAGAAGCCAGTCCTGAAGACAGGCCTTTTTTGGAATGTACAGGGTTTGAGCAACCTAGTCCTGCTGAGTTAACCCTTTCTGTCACAGTAGTGTTTTGTGTAAGGCTTCTTTTACCCAACATAATGTTTTTGGGATTCATCAATATTGTTGCTTGTATCAGCAGAGTTGTTCGTTTTTATTGCAGAATAGTATTCCATTGAGTGAACAGACCACAGTTTATCCATTCACATGTTGTTGATACCTGGATTGTTACCAGTTTTAGTCTATTATGAACAAATCTGCTCTGAACATTCTTACACAGTTCTTTTGGGTAAATACCTAGCAGTGAAATTACTGGGTCATAGGGTACGTGTATGTTCACCTTTATAAAATACTGCCAGACCTTTTTTACAGAGGGATTGTACTATTTTACACTTCTTCCATCTGTTGCAGCTGTTCAGTATCCTCACCAGACCTTGGCGTTATCAGTCTTTTTAATTCTCACCATTCTGGTGGGTATGAAATGGTATCTCATTGGGTATTTCAGTTCCTTCCTTCCTTCCTTTCTTTTTCTTTTCTTTTCCCTTCCCTTCCCTTCCCTTCCCTTCCCTCCCCTCCCCTCCCCTCCCCTCCCCTCCCCTCCGCTCCCCTCCCCTCCCCTCCCCTCCCCTTCCCTTCCCTTCCCTTCCTTCTTTTTTCTTTTCTTCTTTCTCTCTTTCTTTCTTTCTTGTCTCACTCTGTTGCCCAGGCTGGAATACAGTGGCACAGTCTCAGCCCACTGCAACCTCTGCCTCCCAGGTTCAAGTGATTCACCTGCCTCAGCCTCCTGAGTAGCTGAGATTACAAGTGCCCACCACCATGGCCGGGCTAATTTTTGTATTGTTAGTAGGGACAGGGTTTTGACAATGTTGGCCAGGCTGGTCTCGAACTCTTGACCTCAGGCGATCTGCCCACCTTGGCCTCCCAAAGTACTGCGATTACAGGCATGAGCCACCATGCCTGGCCTCAGTTTATTTTTAATTTAGAAAGGTCGACAGGTAATCCTAAGAGATATGACAGCATGTTTCTTCTAGGATCTGAAGACACAAAGCCAATGATTTGATGTATCCTTGCAAATTTTCCTATTTTAATTTAAAATGGGAGAAGACAAAGAAGGAGAAGGAGGAAGAGAGTTTCCTAAGGGAGCTGGTGAACTGGGCCTGTGGGGATGGATTCTGCTTTTTCTTCAGGACATATGTGTGGGGTCGCCTGAAATGTGTCAATGGTTCTTACAGTTTGGGACCAGTAGTGCCAACCCTCCAAGGCTTGCAAGCAGCCCCGTTTCCTCCTGCTGCAGGCTCTCAGTGTCTTCTGAGCAGATTTTCCTTCTCAGTTGCAAAGCTGTGGGTTTCCTGCCTGCGATAGTGACCTCAGGGAGCTCCTGGGGCTGATGCGGTATTGGGATGGAGGGTCCTGGGTGGGTCCACCTTTCTCCTCATAAGCCCTCAGTGAGGAGCCAGATTCCCTCCTCTGTCAAATAGGAATAACACCCTTCTGTGTCCACCTCCCATGGTAGCTGTGAGGATCAGAAAGAAATATACCTGAGAAAGGGGGAGGACATGTGAAAGGTATCCCTGTAGGAGACGGGGAGGTAGGCCACATCCTCCCAGGGCTCCGTTGCACTCTCTCTCTCTCTCTTTCCAGGAGTTCGCTCAGAATTTGATCAGATCGACACATCCAACCCGAACTGTGTGGTAATCGCAGACGCAGGAGAAAGCTTTTCTTATCAGAACATGAATAACGCCTTCCAGGTGCTCATGGAGCTAGAAAATCCTGTGCTCATATCACTGGGAAAAGGGTAAGTTGGCTCCAGGGAGAGTCATTTCTCAGTGCTTTAGATGAGGCTGTGCTAGTTGTGGGGGGAGCACCGGTGACCTTCTTCTCCCTCCCTTTTTCATGCTTTCTCTCTTCATTTCTTTATTCCTCTCCTTTAATCATTTCTGTAGGAAATAGGAGCACTCTGTCTTCAGGAACTGGTTGATGAGGCTTCCACGTGGAGTCTAGACGAGGAGAGGGCGTCACTGCAGATGGAGATCCTCTGGAGATCTCAGAGGTCAGCTGTTGATTGTCCCAAGTTTAGAGCAAAGAAGGAGAAGGTGCATTTGCATAGGCTGCAGCAGGATGTTGCAGAATGCTCTCCAGTGTTGTCTAATTAGTAAAAAATAGGCTTGAGGCCTACCCAGTCTGGGCACTGACAGTCTCTGGCCACAGATCACTGTCTCTGTAAAGGTGTGATTTTGTGATCAGTGTTTTATCTGAGCCTCTAGCACGTGCCTTGCCATCTCTTTCTTAAACAAAAGTGTTGGTTATTTTTAACATTTTTCTTACACTGTGATAGCACATGTTCATTGAAGAAAAATTAGACAATACTGATGAGCAAAAGAAGAAACCAGAAAATATTTTTAGTCCCACTGCACGAGGAAAACACCTGTCACTATTTTGGTGTATGTCCTCACAAGTAGCTTCCTGTGCGAATAGACCATTATGGATGGAGGTGTTCACAGCATTGGTGTCACACTTGACCTTGTTTTGTCACCCATTTTTTATTGTTCACCAAACAGTATTTGTGAATGACTTAGCATGCAGCAAATGGATATGTCTTGGGGCACAGTTATCTGTTGTGTGGCTATCTTGTTTTTTTTTTTTTTAGACTGAGTGTCGCTCTGTCACCCAGGCTGGAGTGCAGTGGCGTGATCTCAGCTCGCTTTAACCTCCACCTCCCGGGTTCAAGCGATTCTCCTGCCTCAGCCTCCTGAGTAGCTGGGACTACAGGTGCCCGCCACCACACCCGGCTAATTTTTGTATTTTTAGTAGAGACGGGGTTTCACCATGTTGGCCAGGATAGTCTCGATCTCCTGACCTTGTAATCCACCTGCATCGGCCTTCCAAAGTGTTGGAATTAGAGGTGTGAGCCGCCACACCCAGCCTCTTGTAATTTTTTTCTTTTTTTTTTTTCTGCTTATAAGTTTATTCAATGCAAAATAACCTTCGCCAGTTTTACTGAGGTAGCTGACCACATCCACGACCAAATACTCTAAACTGAAATTCGGTTGCTGACCCAGCCCCAGCCTCAGCTTTCTCATTGACACCAGGGGGGACAGCGCTCCATCTGTGGGTGTCTTTCTCTGTCTGTGGGTGTCTCTCTCTGTCTGTGGGTGTCTCTCTCTGTCTGTGAGTATCTCCATCTGTCTGTGGATGTCTCTGTCTGCGGGTGTCTCTCCCATCTGTGGGCATCTCTCTCTGTGGGTATCTCTGTGGGTATCCATGGGTGTCTGTCTCTATGGGTGTCTCTCTGTGGGTGACTCTCTCTGTGAGTGTCTCTGTGTGTGGGTGTCTGTGGGTGTCTCTCTGTATGTGGGTGTCTCTGTCGGTATCTCTGTGAGTGTCTCTGGGTGTCTCTGTCTGTGGGTGTCTCTCCCATCTGTGGGTGTCTCTCTCTGTGGGTGTCTCTGTCTGTGGGTGTCTCTGTCTGTGGGTATCTGTCTGTGGGTATCTGTCTGTGGGTGTCTCTGTCTGTGGGTGTCTCCCATCTGTGGGTGTCTCTGTCTGTGGGTGTCTCCCATCTGTGGGTATCTTTCTCTGTGGGTGTCTCTGTCTGTGGGTGTCTCCCATCTGTGGGTGTCTCTGACTGTGGGTGTCTCTGCCTGTGGGTGTCTCTCAGTCTGTGGGTATCTCTTCCTGTCTGTGGGTGTCTCTGCAGGTATCTCTGTGGTTGTCTCTCTCTGCCTGTGGGTGTCTCTCTGTCTGTGGGTATCTCTCCCCATCTGTGGGTATCTCTCCTCATCTGTGGGTGTCTCTGCCCATCTGTGGGTATCTCTCCCCATCTGTGGGTATCTCTCTGCCTGTGGGTGCCTCTCTGTCTGTGGGTGTCTCTCTCTGCCTGTGGGTGTCTCTCCCCATCTGTGGGTGTCTTTCCCTGTCTGTGGGTATCTCTCCTCATCTGTGGGTGTCTCTTCTCATCTGAGGGTGTCTCTCCCTGTCTGTGGGTGTCTCTGTTGGCTTCCCCTCTTGTGGGTCTTGCAGGTCGGTCACGCTCCAGACCTTTAGGCCGCAGCCTGCCAGTTTCCGGATGGCTGTGGCATGGGATAGCAGACACCCTCTCCAGGGGCAGATGGTGGTAATCACAGAGATTCTGGATACCCAGGTGGGTGAGGTACCAGTAGAAGTGTCTCCAGGCAAACTTCCTTCACGCAGCCTTAGGACTTGAGAGACTGCATGACCTTCATGACATGAAGGTTGGGCACATTCTCCTCTGCCAGCTCTGGGTCTTAGGCAGGTGGACATTCTTCTTGGCCACCATGACTTCCTCCTTAAAAAGGAGTTCATAAATAGCAGTCTGGTTCTTCTTAGGCATCAACATCTCTGCAGCTGTAGGGTCCAGGGCTGGAAAGGGCAATTTTTTTCTAACTGATCCCTGCTAATGGCATCTAGATTGTTCCTGGTTTTTCACCATAGTAGGGCTGTGATGAGCCTCTTGGTGCATTTCAGATGACATCTCCGGATACAGTTATAGAACAAGTATTTTTGAAGTTCTTGAGGCATGTTGCCAAGTTGTTTCCAGAAAGCTGCACAGATTTATTCTGCACAGCCTAGAATTCTAGAATCACAGGGTTCTGCACAGCTAGAATTCTAGAACCGCAGGCTCCTAGGGTTGCAAGGATCCTTTGGGGTGTCTACCTCAGCTTCTCATGAAGTGTGGGAATTCCGAGGCCATGGCAGAGGAAGTGTTTTCCAGCTTTGGTGCTTCTGGTGACAGTGCTCACTGCCTCTGCTTGCTGTATGGGACCAACTGATGGAACAGATGGAGGGACTTTTTATCTGGCCATTGGCCATTGCCATGCACTTTGTGTACCCCATTTTGTGTAATTCTGACTACAACCTTGTGGGCTCTAGGCAGGTCATTGCCGTTTTGCAGGTGGGGGTGTTGAGGCCACAAGAGATGAAATAAGCTGCTGTCCCCAGCCGTTGAGTGTTGATAGGACCAGGAGCGCCCCTTGGCATGGCCGACCCCAGACCCTGTGCTTGTTACCTCTAAGCTACATTCTAGAGCAGACTTTTTGCCCACACAAGCCTTAAATGTGGGCTGGGGACAGTGGCTCATGCCTGTAATCCCAGCACTTTGGGAGGCCAAGGTGGGCAGGTCACCTGAGGCCAGGGGTTTGAGACCAGCTTGGCCAACATGGTGAAATACTGTCTCTATTAAAAATAAAAAAACTAGCCAGGTGTGGTGGTGCACGCCTATAGTCCCAGCTACTCAGGAGGCTGAGGCATGAGAATTGCTTGAACCTGTGAGGCAGAGGTTGCAGTAAGCCAAGATCATGCCATTGCACGCCAACCTGGGTGACAGAGCAAGACTCCATCTCAAAAAAAAAAAAAAAAAAAAAAAACCTTAAATGTATTTTTGAGGCTGTGTTTAAAAATGGGGAGATTTTACACAAAATATCCAGATTTCTGGATTCTTTGAAGAATCAGAAGGTTTGAAGATAGTGAGCCTCACGTTCCTGCACACGCAGCGGCGTTGCTGGAGCTACTTCCTCCATTAGTTTCAGTTTACCACAGACCCCACCCCTCCCTGTTGTCCCTGTCTCCAGACCGCAGAGTCAGTTGCCATTGATCATGCGCCATTTGCTGTTTTTCTCAAAGTAGAGAAGTATTTCTTCACGCTTGTTGTCTCTATCAAAAATGGGCAAGTGAAAGATGTTTCAAGAAATCAAAGAGGATTTTCTTTATAGTAACTAAAAATTCCTAGTGTGTTTCTCATATAAATAAAATGTGTCCTGTATGTAGTCAGGGTTCCTCAGAGAAGCCCGAAGCTACAGAACATAGATATAGAGAGAGGTTGACTGTGGAGGCTTGGTGAGTCCAAAATCTGCAGGGTAGGGCTGGCAGGCGGGGGACTCAGGAGCGCATGGCCGCGGAGTGCTAAGGCGGTGCGCTGTGGAATTCTTGCTCGGGGAAGGCCAGTCTTTGTTCTAGTAAAGCCTGCAACTGGTTGGATGCGGTCCACCCACATTGTGGAAGGGAATGTACTCTCCTCCTTCTAGTTCACCAGTTTAAATGTTAATCTCATCCAAAAACACCTTCACAGAAACATCCAGAATAATGTTTGACCACATATCTGGGCACTGTGACCCAGCCAAGTTGACATATTAAATTAACCCTTGTAGTCCCTTTTTAAACTTACACCCATTGCAACTTAGGTCGCTGCTATGGAGCAAGCCACAGAACCTGGCCTCTTCCCTCATTTCCCCGGGCTGACCCATTAGGCCTTTGAGGCACCAACACCCACCTCACTAGAGAACAAGCATAAGGAAGAAGCTCTGTTGTGATTCGTCAATGTTAACACTTTTTTCTTTAAAGATGTCTCATGCCGAGCTTGGTGGCACATGCCTGTAATCCCAGCACTTTGGGAGGCTGAGGTGGGAGGACGGCTTGAGCCCAGGAGTTCAAGACCAGCCTGGGCAACATACTAAGATTCCATCTCTACAAAAAAGAAAAAAATAAAAGTAGTCTCATAATTATTACAAACCACTATTCCAGATCATGAATAATAATAGTCAGAACAGTTATATTGTTGAAAAAGGAAAAAAAAAAAAAAAAAAAAGGGAAGCAGTCTCTTTCAGCTTTGTAATACTGCAGCAAATGTCATAGTAGACAAGGATTTGTTTAAAGTGGGAGATTAGTGGGATCTCTGCTGACAGGGGTTCTGGTTGTTTAAAAACCAGAGAAAGGAACTGGCAGTTTTCGGGGCTAGGTCCCAGCTTTTCAGGACAGCCCTAGGACCCTCGCAGAGCTGCCATCACCGTGCTGGCCTCGGCTGTGGGTCACTGCTGGTAAGGCCTGTCCTACACTGCAGGACGCAGGGGCACAGGCTGAGCGGTTCCCACCAAGGAGGCAGGAGCAGTGGGTGGAGGCGCCGGGGCAGACTGTCCCTCTCCTGGAAATGGAGTGATTTACATTTGGCATCTGTTTGGACCGGAGAGTGGGAATTGGCTTTGTAATTTCTTCTGTCATGCCGCTCTCAGAAAATTAAGCTGTTTACCCGACAGACTATGGAAGGTTAATGGCTCTTCTGGGAAAGGTCAAGTGGTCATTTGCAGGGAGGCCCTGCTGAATAATCGGAAACGGCAGAAGAATAAAGCCTAAAATCGCATCTGACTCCTCCTCCTGGGCTTCCCCCTTTCTTTCCAGCATCCACGGGTTCCTCTTTGTGGCTAGAACATTCACGTCCTAAGTGGGGCTGTCATTGGCTGGGTTAAACCAGTAACAGGAGAAATACGTCGCATCTCGTGTATGTGGAGATGACCGGACCTTCATATTAAAAAAAAATTTAAGTGCTTATATTTGCTGTGTCTCTAAAAAAATGTTTTCAGGTAACAGTTGGCCTCAAGATGCCTTTTGGTTTTTCTGAATGAATAAGGAATAAAGAAAAATTCTGGGCACTATAAAATCAAGCCCAGATTCAGTTTTTTAAAAAAGAAATGTCCAAGTTTCTCATTTTGATTTCTGGAAGTTCGTGTTCTCCTTGGACTCTAAAGATTAGCATGCAAAGACAAGGTTTTGATTGTGTATTTCAAGTTGCACGTTCAGTTTTTTTAAAATCCCATCCAGGACTAAATTTAAACATAAGAAAATCCAGGTTTCTTTCACTTTAGAAGAGGCTGCAGGGAACATGAGGCCAGCAGAAGTGACGCCGCGTGGGTCCCCTTGGGAGGTTTTGCCAGATGATGGGAGGTGCTTGCTCCCGTCCACCCAACCTCCAGCTCCTCCAGCTGGCCCCAGGGTAGCTGAGGGACAGGGTTCTGGGCCCAGAAGCCCCCAGAATCCTCAGCTCCAAACAGAGCTGTACCTGTCACAATGGAGTAGTTGTGTTGATTTCACGTTTTCTTTTGTTGCTGGGTAAGCATTTCCCATGTGGGGTACTTTCTTTCCTCCGTCCTGGCTTACTTCCACACATCACTTCCTTAGGGAGGCCCTGCCTACCCACCTCCATGCCCTCCTTCTGGCACAGGTGGGCAGGAGGGGACGAGGGTCGTGGCCTTCGAGGGCCTGCAGAGGGCCTTGCCTGTGGTGGCGTGGCCACCCTGGTCCTCAGCAGGGTGCTCAGCAGATTCCAAGGTGCTCCCTGGACCTCGACCTCCCCTTCATTCCTTTTAACTTAGTCTCAGCTTTCCATGCCTCTCCTCCCTCCCTGTCCCCAGCCCGTCCCCCGCCCTGTTCAAGCAGACTGCCCATCACCTGGGTCCTGCCCTTGAAAGTTTGTCTGTGGACCTCTGTGCTTCCCCACCAGACTGTGAGTCCCCGGGGAGCAGGCCTGGGGCTGGGAGTGTCCCCGAGTCCTGCAAAGGGCTGTGGAGCATCTGGGATCGTTAATGCCAAGGGAGACAAAGGTAACCTGGGCCATTTGCAGCACCAGCCAGTGGAGGCCCCAGAACCTGGTGTCCCCTCACCATTTCCTGAGAACTCTGGACCCCACCAGGGGTCCAGAAAATCAGGAAATCATCAGACCAAAGTAGCTGATTGTCCAACTGGGAAAAAGAAAAGGCAGTACTTTTTTAGGCCATGTAAATGCAAAATATACATTTGAAGTCTGCGTCTAAGACATGAACTTAGGGATTTCTAAGCCTGTGTTTGGGGGTCACTCTAAAAAGGGGAGCATTTTCAGGTCCCCTCTCTGTGAGCATGTTGACAGCATCCCAGCCAGCCTGTATCCCTGTGTCGTGACCCCAGAGCACGGAGCCTCAGAGGCTGTGGAACAGGCCTGGGGTTCACGTGGAGAGTCCCAAGCCCATGTCACGACAGGAGATGCCCGCACCTTCAACAAAGAGACTCCAAGCTCCAAAGATGCCTAACAAGGGAGTGGTAGGGGACCAGCCCTGGCAAGGCCCGGGTTTGGCTGAAGCGGGTACCTGCAGCCCAGCCTGTAAGTTTAGCTGGGAAGTGTCTGAGGCAGGCAGTGGAGGATGCCCAGGGGTGAGTGGTTCATCCAACAGGAGTGGCCGGGTGGCTTCTACAGCTTCAAGGCGTCAGGCGGGGCAGAAAGGGACAGGCAGAGTCCCCGGGAGTGGCGAAGTTGGAGGAAGCACACAGACCCGGGGCAGCTCCCAGGGAGCTCAGTTTTCACACCCCAGGTGGTCACATAACACATTTCAACCCCCCAAATTGAACAGGACTGTGTTCATTTTTTCATTCCCTCAGCTTATATCTTATTGCCTGTGTCAGCCTGGGTGAGCGGTTATTTATAATAATATTCTCCTATCTCATCTGGGCAGTTTCTGCATGCAAGGTACCAAGTTAATAACTTTGCATGCGTTATTTTGTTCAAGCTTCACAGCAATCCGTGAGGAAGCAATCCGTGTTGTCCATTTTACAGATTAGGAAACAGGCCCACAGGCGTAAGCAACCCAAAGTCACACCGTTAGAAGGCAGCGAGATCTGAATGCTGAAGTCAGCATGCGCTCTTCTTCCCTCTCGTTCTCTGCATACGTGCTTTCTCCACGTCTCCCAAATCCGAAGGGCGTGGCAGGAGGAGAGGGAAACCGATGGGATGGTGGATGGCAAAACATTTTACTGGTTCCAAGAATCAAGCCCCCTTGCGTATTCTTGGGTTTCAGTGAGTTGCGTCTTCAGAGCAGTGCAGGTTAAACCACTTTCTCCCCTCGTTGTAGTCTATTGACTTTGTTCAGCCAGAGCCGGGTCTGGCCCGCCATGTGTCTGGACTGTGGGTGTCCTGAGGCTCAGTGTGACGCCATCGTAGGGTGGGCCAGGCCGGGCTGCAACCAGCCACCAAGCCAGCCCTGGGCTCAAAGAGCAGTGAGGCCATTTTGAAAAAGGAATGCCCCCTCATGCAGAGCCTGTCTCCACCTCCGTGAGACAGGGGAGAAAATAGTTGTCTTCTCATAAAAACATCTGGCACCCATGAAACCTGGCACCTCGCTTGACCTCTGGCTAATAGGGGATGCAGCAGGGTGCTGTGGAACTAATGGAGTTCCCTTCTTCAGCCAGCAATTAGGGGTTAATTATTAGCAATTAGGGGTTCGCCACATGCCCTGTGGACCTGCTGTTCCTTCCCAGGACACAGGTCACTTGTCATTCTCTGTGTTAGCAACTGGAACCATCTGCCCTCCGGGTCCCCTGTTAATCATTGCAGCAGGGTCCCCAGGAGGCTGACAGCAGGGGCACGTTCTGTGTGACCCATGGCGTTCCTGGAGCTGCTGGCTGCTGCGCTCTCCCCACTGGGTGTGGCGGCCCGCCGCCGCCGCCACCGCCACCAGGCTCTGTGGTGCGGGTCCCCTGCGGTCATTCTCAGCGTGGTGCCTGGACCGCCCCTCAGCCCCGGCTTGGCTCTGCAGCCAGCAGGACAGGCCCGGTGCTCAGCTCCAAATGCTTAGCATCCTGCGCTCAGCTCCTCGTGCTCAGCTTCCTGTGCTCAGCATCCCGTGCTCCCTTCTGTTCTCTCCTAGGCGTTACTACAAGGAGACCTCTGGCCTGATGCTGGATGTTGGTCCCTACATGAAGGCGCTTGAGGTACCAGCCCTGGTTCTGTCCCGAGCTCTCTTCAGACCCGAGGGCACCTGGGACTTTTTGGGTCTTTCTTGAGAAGAGGCTGTGCTTAATTAACGTATGAATGGCCTTTTGTGTTTCCACAAAGGCTGCCCTCCTATTCCGGGCTCCCCTGGCCAGCCCTCGCTGTCCTCCTCCCTCCCCATCTCTCCCTCCCGTCCTCCCCATCCTCCAGTGGGCACAGCCCCTCTCCCGCCATGGACCCTGCCACTCTCCCAGCTGCTCTCTGCCACACTCTTCTTGGGCTTGTGGCTTCTGTATCAGTGCTGACCACTGGTCTCATTCCTGATCCTGGGCATCTGCAGCACCTCAGGCTTGACGGGTCCTCACTGGCCTCCTTCCTGACTTCCCCTTCAGTTTCCAAGAGCATCTGTGGCCAGGCCTCTGGGAGGGTTCCCCCAGGTCCACTCTGGCCCAGGTCCCATCAGCTGCCCCAGGTCAGCCTCACATCCCATCCCATCCTCACAGCTGTAGCAGCTCCTGCCTGCTTGCCGTCAGGTGGGAAGGAGAGGCAGATGAGCAGATGGAGCCCCGGGCTTGACGCAGGAGGCCTGTGATGAGCTGGGAGTGGGCTGGGGAGAAGAGGGGAGAAGGGGAGAAGGGATGAGAGGACGGAATTGCAGGTGAGTGAGCAGAGCACTGCTCTGCTGGCCCTTGGGAGCCCTGTAGTTTTGCCAGCTCTTGGATGCCTTCTGCTGTGGGTAGGCCTTTGAGTGAATGGCAGGGTGCCTGGTGCTAGACGACCTGAGCAACCCGAGCAGCCCTTTCTGGAGTTGTGAGGCTCCTGCCTGTGAGATGTGTTCTCAGGCCCACAGCATCCTGCTGCTTCAAGGCCCTTGACTCTTGGGGGCACATTTGGGACAGGGTTTCCGTGGCTGGGCATACACCTGTTCCTTGATCCCAAACCCATGCCATGTCCCTCTCTCTTTTCCCAGTATGCCTGTGGCATCAAAGCCGAGGTAGTGGGGAAGCCTTCTCCTGAGTTTTTCAAGTCTGCCCTGCAAGCGATAGGAGTGGAAGCCCACCAGGTAGGTTGGCGCCTTGTGAAGTGGGTCGGGGGAGACAGCCCCGTCAGGGAGGCCCTGGAGTTCGGAATGGATTGCAGGACGCAGGCAGCCTGTGGGGTTGGCCGGGCAGCCAAGCGTGGGCTCCCTGTGAGAGCTGACCCGGCTGGGAAGGAGGGGGAAGGCAGCAAATGAAATCCACTGAATAGTTTCAACAGTGAAGTTACTTTCAATGTGAAAGCAGGAAGCAGAAATGCCTACGGCTTTTCCTGAGTTTTTGCTGCTTCTCTGAAAGGATAAGAATTGATGAGTCCTCTCAGTGTATTAATATATCTCACTGACAAGACAGTGTAACAGCAAGATTACAACAATACGGAAGAAATAATAAAGTGACTCATTTTGCAGCCTTTATATTTTGACTATTTGGGGATAGATTGCCTTTCAAACTTCTAAATTTTAGAAAGGAAAAAGAATCAGTTATGATTTTATTGTCTACACCTACCCTGTCCCCACCCTAAGTGAGTCTGGCTTCGTCCTCCAGCGGGTTTTCTTTTCTTTCTTTCTTTTTTTGGTTTGTTTTTTTTTTTTTTTTTTTTTGAGTCAGTGTCTCCATTTGTCACCCTGGCTGAAGTGCAGTGCAGTGTAGTGGCGCTGTCATGGCTCACTGCTGCCTGGACCTCCCAGGCTCAAGCAATCCTGCCACCTCAGTGCCTCCTTACCAACCAAGACCCCCCACTGAGTAGCTGGAACTACAGGTATATGCCACCATGCCCGGCAAACCTTTTTTTTTTGAGTTGGAGTCTCACTCTGTCACCCAGGCTGGAGTGCAGTGGCACGATCTCAGCTCACTGCAACCTCCACCTCCTGGGTTCAAGCAATCCTCCTGCCTCAGCCTCCTGATGAGCTGGGACTACAGGCGTGTGCCACCATGCCCAGCTAATTTTTTATCCTTAGTAGTGACAGGGTTTCACCATGTTGGCCAGGCTGGTCTCGAATTCCTGACCTCAGGTGATCTGCCCGCCTTGGCCTCTCAAAGTGCTGGGATTTCAGGTGTGAGCCACCGTGCCCAGCCCCAGCTAACTTTTGTATTTTCCATAGAGATGGGGTTTTGCCATGTTGCCCAGGCTGGTCTTAAACTCCTAGCCCAAGCCATCCTCCTGCCTCAGCCTCCCAAAGTGCTGGGGTTACAGGCATGAGCCACCACACACAGCCTCCTCCAGCAGGTTTTCTGAAAGATTGTAAGAAACTGGGCAGCTGGCATTGTGGCTCACACCTGTAGTCCCAACACTTTGGGAGACTGAGGTGGGCGGATCACTTGAGGTCAGGAGTTTGAGACCAGCCTGGCCAACATGATGAAACCCCATCTCTACTAAAAATACAGGAAAAAAAAAAAAACTTAGCTGGACGAGGTGGTGCATGCCTGGTAATCCCAGTTACTCAGGAAGCTGAGGGATGAGAATTGCTTGAACCTGGGAGGCAGAAGTTGCAGTGAGCTGAGATCACACCACTGCACTACAGCCTGGGTGATAGAGCGAGACTCCTTCTCAAAAAAAAAAAAAAAGGAAAGGAAAGAGTCCACAGCTGCCCCAGGCTGTCCTGCTGCCTTCCTGGAAGTGGGCAGCAGAAGTATGGGTAGGGGTCCCCCCGGTGTCAAGCCTGGTGCATGTTTCCCTTGTGTACATTTCAGTCCAGAACACTGGTGCCTCATGGTGCTTTGAGTCTAGACACTGTACCTTCACCTGCCCTGAGATCCATAGAGATGTCAGAAGATGCAGGCTCTCTGGAGTCCCCAGAAAACACCTGGGAAATGTCATGTTAGTCTGTTAGAGAAGGAGAGGTTTGTGTTTTGAATGAATGAGAACTGCAGCAATAAATAACCTGGCTTTTTACTACCTTGCTTCATAGAGCAGAATTTCTTTATTTTGAGAGATTTCAAACATACAGAAAAGTAGAGAGAATGATACACATCCCCCATTATATCCATCACCCAGATTCAGTGGTTAAGATTTTGCCACATTCCTTTCTTCTATCCTCCTTTTTTTCCTTTTAAAAAATTTACTGGCTGGGTGCGGTGGCCCACGCCTGTAATCCTAGCACTTTGGGAGGCTGAGGCAGGTGGATCACCTGAGGTCAGGAGTTCAAGACTAGCCTGACCAACATGGTGAAACCCTGTCTCTACTAAAATATAAAAATTAGCTGGGCGTGGTGGTATGCTCCTGTAATCCCAGCTACTCAGGAGGCTGAGGCAGGAGAATTGCTTGAGCCCAGTAGGTGGAGGTTGCAGTGAGCTGAAATTGTGCCACTGCACTCCAGCCTGGGCAACAGAGTGAGACCCCATTTCCAAGTAATATTAATATTAATAATAATAATAATAATAAAATTACTTATTTTTTTTTGCTGTCACATTTTAAAGCAAATCTCAATTGTATCCTTTCATATTGTAGCATGACATTTAAAAAAATGGTGATTTTTAGACATAACTACAATACATTAAAACCCCTAACATGGCCAACAGGCACACAAAAAGATACTCAATATCATCATTCATCAGGAAATGCAGATCAAAACCCCAATGAGATACCACTTCACACTAATTAAGATGACTGTATAGTTAAAAAAAAAATAGAAAATAACAAGTGTTGCCAAGGATGTAGACAAATTGGAACCCTTGTCTATTGCTGGTAGGAAGGTGAAATGACAATGTTGCCACAGAAAGCCACTTTGTGGTTCCTCAAAGTTAAACATGGAATTTGCCATATGACTCAGCAACCCATTTCCAGGTCTATACCCAGAAGAACTGAAACAGGTGTATCAAACAAAAACTTATACACAAATATTCATAGCAGCTCCATACACAATAGCCAAAAGGTAGAAAAAACCAAGATGCCTGCCCATCAGCTGATGAAAGGATAACCAAATGTGGTATGTCCATACAGTGGAATATTATTCAGCCATAAAGAGGAATGAAGTTCTGACACATGTTACAATGTAGATGAACCCTGGTAACATTATGCTAAGTGAAGGAAGCCAAACACAAAAGAACACATATTGTATCCTTCCATGTATAGCAAATGTCTAGCATGGGCTAATCCATAGAGATGAAAAGCAGATTAGTGGTTGCCAGGAGTCAGGGTTGCATGGCAATGGGGAGTGCTGCTTCCGGGTATGCGGTCTCCTTTTGGGGTGATACAAATATTCTGGAACTGGGCCGGGCATGGTGGCTCACACCTGTAATCCCAGCACTTTGGGAGGCTAAGGAGGGCAAATCACTTGAGGTCAGGAGTTCGAGACCAGTCTGGCCAACATGGTGAAACCCTGACTCTACTAAAAATACAAATGTGAGCCAGGCGTGTTGGTGCACGCCTATAATCCCAGCCACTTGCGAGGCTGAGGAGGGAGAATTGCTTGAACCTAGGAGGTGGAGATTGCAGTGAGCTGAGATCGTGCCACTGAACTCCAGACTGGGCAACAGAGCCAGACTCTATCTTAAACAGAAAAAGAAAAAGAGAAAACAAATATTCTGGAACTGGACAGTGGTGATGGTTGCACAACGTTCTGAAAGTGCTCAATGCCAGTGAACTGAATACTCTGGTCACAGTCATAAATTTTATGTAGTGTGTATTTTACCACAATAAAAATGTTAAAACCACCTAAAAAATTAACAGTGATTTTTGTTAGTATTATTTAATACTAACCCATATTTAAATTTCCTTGACTGTCTCAGAAATGCTCTTTGACCATTGATCTGTTGGAATCCAATCTGAAGAAGCTCCGTGACTTGTGTGAGGTTTTTGTTTCCTAAGCCTCTCTTCTTAGCCTTCCATCATGGAACATTTGAAATGTCTATGTCAGTAGAGAGGGCAGCTCAGGGAACTCCTAGGTACCCATCACTGTGCTTTAATAATTATCAACTAATAACCCTTTAAAATTGTTTTCAACTTTTCGTTTTGAAGTAACTCGACACTCACAAAAAGTTGCAAACATAGTACTAAACGTTCACATGTGCCCTTCACCAGCTTCCCCATCATCATCAAACGATGATAAAACCAGGAAATCAACACTGGCACATGGCTGTTAGTTAACCTAGAGACCTTATTCAGACACCATCAGTCATCCCACTCATGGCTTTCTGGGGACACATTGCGTGTAGCAGTCATGTCCCTAGTGTCCTTTATCTGTGAACTCTGATCACCAGTTGAGGAGGTGTCTTCCCAGAGTTCTCCACTGTCGTTACAATTTGTCCCTTTTAATAAGTATCTTTTTTTTTTTTTTTTTTGAGCAGGAGTCTCACTCTGTTGCCCAGGCTGGAGTGCAATGGCCCAATCTTGGCTCACTGCAAGCTCCACTTCCTGGGTTCAAGTGATTCTTCTGCCTCAGCCTCCTGAGTAGCTGGGATTACAGGCACCCGCCACCAAGCCTGGCTAATTTTTGTATTTTTAGTAGAGATGGGGTTTCTCCATGTTGGCCAGACTTGTCTTGAACTCCTGACCTCAGGTGATCTGCCTGCCTTGGCCTCCCAAAGTGCTGGGATTACAAGTGTGAGCCACTGCGCCTGGCCTTAATAAGTGTCTTGTGGGAAAGTACTTTGACATTATGTAAATATTCTCTTTCTGATCATTAGTTCTAATTTTGGCATCTCTTGATAATTCTTTTTTTTTTTTTTTTTTGAGACAGAGTTTCACTCTTGTTGCCCAGGCTGGAGTGCAATGGTGCCTCGGCTCACCACAACCCCCGCCTCCCGGGTTCAAGCAATTCTCCTGCCTCAGCCTCCTGAGTAGCTGGGATTACAGGCATGTGCCACCATGCTCAGCTAATTTTGTGTTTTTAGTAGAGACGGGGTTTCTCCATGTTGGTTAGGCTGGTCTTGAACTCTCAACCTCAGTGATCCGCCTGCCTCAGCCTCCCAAAGTGCTGGGATTACAGGCGTGAGCCACTGCGTCTGAATTTCATTGGTGTATTTTATGTGTGGCCCAAGACATTTCTTCTTCCAGTATGGCCCAGGGAAGCCAAAAGATGGGACACCCCTGCTCTAGAGGTTTATGACCAAAATACTGTATTTAAAGTTGCTAGGAATCATTCTTTTTTGTGGGTGGTATTCCACCAAGTGGACGCTTTTTGAATTCATTTTCATTTTGATATTTAGAGAATTGGCTTAACATTTACATTTGTTTTGCACTTATGTAAAATATTTATATGATTCTAAAATCAGATCCACAAAGCAAGACATATTCAAGGAAGTCTAACTTCTGTTCTTTTCCTTCTATTTTGTTTTTACCTGTCTCTTGTAGGTAGCCATGTTTATAAATATTATAGCTTATTTTTTTATTTAAAAAATAAGCAACTATGTATTTATTTATATTCCCCTCATAGGATGAATTTAAGAGACAATAAATTCTCAAAATAATTTGCTTTATATAGAGAGAGAAAGGCTAATGCTTTAATCTGAGTTTAAAAATCAGTATTTAAAAGTTTATAAGTAGGCTGGGCATGGTGGCTCACACCTGTCATCCCAGCACTTTAGGAGGCCAAGGAGGGCAGATCACCTGAGGTCAGGAGTTCGAGACCAGCCTGGCCAGCATGGCGAAACCCCATCTCTACTACAAATACAAAAATTAGCCGGGCATGGCAGCAGGTGCCTGTAATCCCAGCTACTGAGGAAGCCAAGGCCGGAGAATCACTTGAACCCAGGAGGCAGAGGTTACAGTGAGCCGAGATCATGCCACTGCACTCCAGCCTGGGTGACAGAGTGAGACTCTGTCTCAAAAAATAATATAAGTGGTATGATCACAACCGTCCCAAACAGCCCCCTTCCCCCAACCCAAAACCCAAACAAAAACAGAACCCTGCCACTGCCTGGAATATAAGACCTGACCGTGCGCAGCGGCTCATGCCTGGAATCCCAGCACTTTGGGAGGCTGAGGTGGGCAGATCACTAGAGCCCAGAAATTTGAGACCAGCCTGGGCAACATGGCAAAACCCCATCCCCACAAAAAAATGCAAAAATATAAATAGGCAGATGTGGTGGCATGTGCCAGTGCTTCCAGCTACTTGGGAGGCTGAGGTGGGCAGATAGCTTGAGCCCAAGAGGTTGAGGTTGCAGCAAGCTGAGATTGTACAACTGCACACAAGCCTAGGCAACAGTAATACCCTGCTCAAAAAAAAAAAAAAAAAGAAGGAAAGGAAGGTGAGGGGAGGGGAGGAAGGAGGGAAGGAGAGGGAAGGAGACGAGACTAGCTGTACAGATGGCATTGCTGGTGATATTTGGATGGTCTGACCTTGGGTGTTCTCCCTGCCTTTTTCTTTTGGCATTTTCAGTTATTTTCACAGATTCCTTCGCATTTCAAGTGAGATACAGCCCATCCCCCAAAGAAGACCCCTCATGGGTCTAGTGAATCTGGGTTTGTCATTTTCGGATGCTGGGGCAGTGCGTCCGGGAGGGAGTGGGGCTGTGGATTCCTGGTGGGTCACCGTGGCTGCTTGCGGTTTTGGTCACTGCCGCTGCCATCCACCCTGAGCATCTGTGGCCCTGGAGAGCGAAGGACTTGTTTCCTCTGGTGGCTCCCAGCATATGTGGCAAAGCTGTGTCTTATTTACCTCCCACATCATCCTCGTCTCCCACCCTCATGTGACATTTCTGCCTGTCCCTTTGACAGTGGAGCAGCAACTGCATGTTGCAAACGTCCCCACCCTGCCGTTTTCCTAAAATGCTCACTAATGTTATTTGATTCTCAGGATGTGTAGACATTTTAAAGCAGTATTTCAAGATAAGGCCGTTTCAAATGAATGTGTCTTATGCACAGGATAATAATTCTCTTTTCCTGGCTTTTTTATTTTTAATGAAAAATGCCTGCGAGGACTTCTCTTGCTGCTCAACTGCCAGGCTGTGGCAAACCTTACATTTTTCCAGCTGCTTTAATCAATAAAGTTACCACCAGTCATTTCCCTTGATCACTGCTGCTTCCCGAGACCCTGACCTGCTTCTTGCTGCTGAGTTTTCAGTGTGCACTCAGAATAGACGTGACTCCCCAAATCCAATTTTCATTTTAACCTTTCCTCAGTAGCCTAGAAATCACAGATTGCTGGTATTACGCTAATAGATTGGAAATTCAAACCTTTTAGAGGCACCCTGGCCCTTTCTAGGATCCAGTAATAAGGCAAAGAATAACAGACCTTAAAGGTTACTTCTAGAAATATCTAATTCTCACGGTTTGAGCTTCTGAATCAGTGGATGGTTTTATGGCTTCATGTGAACGCCCAAGTGATGTGACGGTTTTGGCAGTTTTCCATCATCATAAGAAGTTCTGTGGGATGCAGGTCGTGCAGATTTGGTGGAGATTGAGACTGTTCAAACCAGAGCACTTAGTTATATGTAGCAGCCAAGGAGCCTGGTCCAGAGGGGCCCGTTTCACAGGTGAGGAGCCTGAGGCTTAGAGATGAAATACCCTGTCATAGGTGCTTTGCATTCCCACCATGAGGTAAAGACAGGATTTCTCAGACTGGGCGCAGGGGCTCACACCTGTAATCCCAGCACTTTGGGAGGCCGAGGTGGGTGGATCACGAGCCCAGGAGTTCGAGACCAGCTTGGGTAACGTGGTGAAACCCTGTCTCTACAAAAAATACAAAAAATAACTGGGCATGGTGGCTGGCACATGCCTGTTGTCCCAGCTGCTCAGAAAGCTGACGCACGAGAATCGCTTGAATCTGGGAGGCGGGGGTTGCAGTGAGCTGAGATGGCACCACCACTGTACTCCAGCCTGGACAAGAGAGTAAGACCTTGTCTCAAAAAAAAAAAAAAAAACCTGGATTTCTCAACCTCGACATCTGACGTTTTTGGGCTGGATCATTTTGTGGTGAGGGGATGTCCTATGCGTTGTAGGGTGCTAAGCAGCCTCCCACTGTCCACCCACTACATGGGACCGCCCCCTTCCTCAGCTGCGAAACAAAATTGTCTCTAGACATTGCCAGATGTGCCCTGGGGAGAACCGTAGCTTTAAGAGAACGGTCACAGAGAATTCTAGTACTGAACCCAAGATTACTTTGCCAATGAGGAGTGAAGCCGGGCTCCAAACCATCGTCTTCCAGCCCCATCCAGTGCTCTTAGCCATAGCCCAGCTCTCAGGAAGGGCCAGCGGCGCAGCAGAATTTCTTAGGGAGGTGAGGAGGTTAGGGAGGATTTCAGGTGGAGGGGGGTAGGGAGGATTTCAGGTGGGGGGTAGGGAGGGTTTCAGATGGGGGGTGGGGGGATTTCAAATTGGGGGTTAGGGAGGATTTCAGGTGGGGGGGATAGGGAGGATTTCAGGTGGTGAGGTTAGGGAGGATTTCAGGTAGAGGGTAGGGAGGGTTTCAGGTGGGGGAGTAGGGAGGATTTCAGGTGGGGGGTAGGGAGGATTTCAGGTAGGGGGGTAGGGAGGATTTCAGGTGGGGGGGTAGGGAAGATTTCAGGTGGGGGGTAGGGAGGGTTTCAGATGGGGGGTGGGGGGGATTTCAAATTGGGGGTTAGGGAGGATTTCAGGTGGAGGAATAGGGAGGATTTCAGGTGGGGTGTAGACAGAATTTCAGGTGGGGGGTAGGGAAGATTTCAGGTGGGGGGGTAGAGAGGATTTCAGGTGGGTGGGTAGAGAGGATTTCAGATGGGGGTAGGGAGGATTTCAGGTGGGGAGGTAAGGAGGATTTCAGGTTGGGGGTAAGGAGGATTTCAGGTGGGGGAGTAGGGAGGATTTCAGATGGGTGGTAGGGAGGATTTCAGGTGGGGGATAGGGAGAATTTCAGATGGGTGGGTAGGGAGGATTTCAGATGGGGGGGATAGGGAGGATTTCAGATGGGGGGTAGGGAGGATTTCAGGTGGGGTGGAGTAGGGAGGATTTCAGGTGGGGAGCGTAGGCAGAGGCTGCCATGATCCCTCAGGACCTCCTCATGGCTTGTGCCCTCAGAACTGCCTTGAAAAATGGGGGCGAGGTTTGCAGGCTTATCCAGAAGCCTGGCCATATAAACTGGAGGGTGCCCTACCATTTCATTCCATGATTCTCAGGGCATCAGTCCTAACTATAGGGGTCTAGGGACAGTCTGTACCCCTAGGGGGAGGCTGGTGAGTGGGGAGTGCATGTCCGTCCACGTGGGGGCAACTCCAGGCCAGTTCTTTCTGCTGTGGCCTCCCTCCCCCATGGGTATTTCCACTGAGGCCTCCCTGTGAACTCTGTTGACTGAGCCCCGCCTCCTGGCCGTGGGCATTTTCTTTGGGTGTCAGTGTGGGGATGACCCTGCTTAACTCCTGACTGGGAGCAGGCTGGCCTGCTGGGCGGTGCCCACTTCCAGCACTGAAAGAATGGGCCTAGGAGGGTTTCAGTCCTCCTGCATCCTTGGTTTGAATTGGAAACGCTTTCCACCGATGCCTGGCACCTGGCACCTAGCCCTGCAGCTGTGGGTCTGAAACTGACCGGAGTTGCAGGAGCTCCCGGCCCTGGCCTTGTCTTTGTGATGTGTCCTAGTCATAAGGTGCTGCGAGACCTCAAGGCTTAGTTTTTCTTCAGAGTTTTTCTCCCTTGGAGGCTTTTTTTTTTTTTTTAGTAGATTTTATTTTCTTCTCAAAACACAAGTATTTAAAATATCTGATTATGAAGCAACTCATGCTCATTAAAGGAGCTAGGAAAAATTCAGAAAAGTACAAGATAAAAGGAAACCACTCATCATCCCACCAGCCTAGAATAACACAAATCATGCTTGATCTTGCCAACTTCTTGTGTCTAAATATACGTTTTTAACACAAAATTGGGATAATCTTGTATCTGCTGTTTGAAATCTGAGTTTTCCCCCTTAATATCCTATTGGGAACAATTTTTTTTAACTTATATTTTAGGTTCAGGGATACGTGTGCAGGTTTGTGATACAGGTACATTGTGTGTCTTGGGGGTTTGCTGTGCAGATTATTTTGTCATCCAGGTCATAAGCGTAGTACCTGATGGGGTAGTTTTTCAATCCTCACCCTCCTCCCACCCTTCACCTTCAGGTAGGCCCTGGTGTCTGTTGTTGCCCTGTGTCCATGTGTATTCAGTATTTAGCACCCACTTATAAGTGAGAACAGGTGGTATTTGGTTTTCTGTTCCTGCATTAGTTTGCTTAGGGTAATGGCCTCCAGTTCCATCCCTGTTGCTGGAAATGACATGACCTTATTCTTTTTTAGGGGACAGCTTTCTTTGTGCTTATGTAGGTACCCTAACAAAGCAGTTTTCACAGCTGCATACTATTCCACTGTTCAGACTCCCATCATGTTCTTGACCATTCCCTATTGGTGGAGATGAGGCTGCTTCGAATTTCGCTCTTGTGCATAACCCTGATGAATACATCTTGTATGTGCATCCTCTTGTACATTTCTGATTATTTGCTCCAAATCCTAGTGATGTGGCTGGGAGGCTGTGATGCATGTTGCTTATTTCTGTTTCAGAAAGGTGTGTCTCTTCACCTTCATCACCTGCTGCGTATACAGATGCTTGTTTCCCCACGTCCTGACCAACACCGTGATTTCTGGCTTTTTTTTTTTCAAGTAGTCTTTGAGTTTTGCTGTTAGTCTTGTTCCTTATGAGGGTGTCTGACCACAGTGACAATCACTCAGCATCGCACTGTCTCCAGGTCTCTGTGGGAGCCTGGGTTCCTTTGGGGCCTGGGTCCAGGGCTGATCCTAGAGTGAGCTGTTATCTCAAGACATCTCCCTGGGGGATATGAGCCCCCTGGGGCTGCAGTTACAAACACTGAGCTCTCTCCACCTTCACTACCCAGCCCTGCTGCTTCCCGCCCTAATCCTCCTGGCAGAGCCCCAGGATAAGGGAAATATTTGTGAACCACGGAAGCTCTTCGGCGCTGGAAGTTTGCACTCCAAAGCATTGCCGCCTGTTAGACGAGGTTTCCCTCCAGCACCTAGGACACTGAAGAGGAGACCAGGGCAGGCAGGCAGATGTGTAAGAGGGAGGATTGACAGCTGTGGGGCCCGACCCGGGACACCTGCCTCTGAAACTGTGGCGCCTCCCTCCGGCTCTCTGGATTCTGGGTTCTGCAGGGTCCGACCTTTCATTTTTTCTCCACCTCACCCCCAACCATGTTGTGTCTGAAAGGAAGCGAAGCCCAGCCCTGGCAGGTGGAGTATTTTTATTTCCCCTGACAGTGCACCTCCTGACCTCTATCTTCTTGCCAGTGATTTTTTAAATCCTAAATGATTTGGCAATAATTGCTCCTCCTTGCGTGATTATTGCCCTTCACCGATAGTAAATCTGGGAATCCCCCGGGATCCTGAGTGCACTTTGGTATGCGGAGCCCACAAGCTGGCCTGGACAGGCATCGCTGCTCCAGGCAGCTGTGCACCCCGCCGGACCTGGCGCCCCGGCCCCCAGCCTCCACCTCCCTCGCCGACAGCTTCCTGGGGCTCTGCCTGGATGCAGCCTCGCTTTATCCCACAGAACCTCCATGCTGTTCCTGCATGAGAACTCTTCCTCCGAGTGACCATGTTCCTCTGGTCCCGTCTCCGTGGGCCACATCCACAAATGTCCCAGCCCAGGAAGAACCGAGAGTCTCTATTCTGGGAGGGAAATGTGTGTGCTGTCTGGTTGTGTGTGTGGGAGGAGCATGCACACAGTTTTATTTTCCCCAGAAGCAGGGAGGTATAGGAAGACATGTCATATTTGAAGACCCATTCCATTTCCCAGGAACCTTCTAGCAAGATGGCCCTGGAGTCTCTGGCAGCAGTGGACATGGTCCTGAATTGGAGCGCTGTGAATGTTCACCACGGACCCCACAGTTTGAAGACAACTCCTTGAGAAGGGCAGAGGGGACTCATATACGGGAGCTCTGGCCAGCCCTGCTGCCAGACGCCAGCAGCCATGGGGGCTGCCCAGCCAGCCCTGGCTTTTCCTGACCCTTAGAGTGCCCTGTGTGCGTGCAGCGGACACTGGGGCTGGTCCCATTCCAGGAAGCACACGGTGCCACTGGCTGTTTCTTGCCTGGCCAGGAGCTGGTTTGATAGACACAAAAACCTCATTTGGATTTGGCAGGATTTTCCCTAACATCAGTCATTCTGGAAAAAGCACTTTGAATTTTTACCATATCTGGGTATTTTTACCGTATCTGGGTACTTGCCACTAGCTCTGTTTACTTCACATTTCTTAAAATTGATTCATTTTATTACTTAAATAAATGTATTTTAAAAGGAACTTTTGATGACTACTATAAATGGAAAACCAGAATCTCTCACTTACCATAATAGATTAATCTAAAAATAAAGACCACATGATTACATTAAAATGTATGTCCTTGCTCTGCCTGGAGTCAAATAGTATGTCACCCGTGTGCATGACACACTCTGGGAAGCACAGGGGTAGGAGGAGGAAAGACCAGAGAAAATCCGTGGAAAGTATGAAGTATAGAGCACCACACCAGGAAGACGTGGTCTTATTTGAAGTACCTCATGTCTCCCAGTGGCTTGCGGCTACCAGCAATTGGCAGAGTTCTCAACATTGCAGCCCTCAGCCACCTCCTCCGAGCTCTCTCTCAGCACCACCATCCCCCATGGCTTCTCTGAGGGAGGCCCCTCTGGCCTCTGCTTGACTGTGATACCTGACGAGTCCATGCCAAGTGGCAGAAAAGCTCCGGGTTCAGCTGAAACTACCTCCCTGGCCTCAGGGGGCCTCACTGGCTCTGTCTTTGTCCTTTATCAGGGCTCCTGGTGATTCCTTGGTTATCTGAAGGCCTGTTTGGACACAGTTCCCAGGACAGTTGCTTCAGGTTTATATGTGTGTGCTTTGTGGAATTCATGGCATGGCCTGCCCTGGTGAATGGTGGGGAGATGGGTAGTGAACACATGTGTGGTAGCCCCTGCTGGGTGTATCCCACCTCTCCTCCATGTCCTACAACCTGGTTGACTCCTTTTACCTATCAGACGGAGCAAAGCTCAGAACCTCACCTCTTCTGGGAAGCCTTTCCTGACCACCCCCAAGTCCAGTAGGTCAGGAGATCAGGCCTCACAGCCTCCTGTGCGTTATCCCAGGCCCTGATGATGAGACTGTGGAATTACCTGATTAACGTCTGTCTTTAGCACTTGTTGTGAGTTCCATAAGGGCTGGGACTCGTCTGTCTGATTCACACTGTGCACCCACTGCCTGGCCTGGCACTGGCCCACGAAGGCCCCGGGCAAAGGTATCAAGTAACCAAAGCAAGGGCGCCTGCTGCAGGTCGTGGGGCCTCTCTCTCTCTCTCTGATGTGGTGAGGTAGAGAATTTCCTCAACAAAACCTTTCCTCATGTTTCTGTTTCCTTTTTAACATGTTCAGATAACTTATTATGTCCTGGCCCTGTGCTGGGTGCTTCACTAAGATGATTTCCTTTAAAGGCCACACCAGTTATACCCATTTTATAGATGGAAGTAGAGGCTGGCCCAAGATCACACAGCCAGCAAACAGCAGAGCTGGGATCTCAACCCTGCTGCTCTAGCTCAGCGTGAGACAGGAGTGAGTCTGTGTCTGCTGGCCACATCAGGCCCAGCCCTCCTTTCTGTGGTCCCCTTCCCCCAGATGGAAAGCAAATTTGGACCCATCCTTGCAGGCAGAGTCCAAATCATAGGCCCCACACTCAGTATGACTCCCCCGGCTTGGGCGTGCTTCACAGTCCTCGTTTCATTTTGTCTTGATTTTTTTGGTTTGTGTATTTATCGCTTAGCCCCACTTAGCATCTGAATTCCAGGGAGGAGACCTGTAGTTTTTTGTTTGTTTGTTTGTGTTTTTGAGACAGAGTTTTGTTCTTCTTGCCCAGGCTGGAGTGCAGTGGTGCAATCTTGGTTCATTCTCCTGCCTCAGCCTCCCAAGTAGGTGGGATTATAGGCGTCCACCACCATGCCTGGCTAATTTTTTGTATTTCAATAGAGACAGGGTTTCACCGTGTTGCCCAGGCTGGTCTGGAACTCCTGAGCTCAAGTGATCTGCCTGCCTCAGCCTCCCACAGTGCTGGAATTACAGGCATGAACCACCGCGCCCAACCTATTTTGAAGCTTTTAATCAGATTTTGGAGTAGGAGTGAGAGGAGCTGGTTGGGTTTTTTTTCTTTAAAATTATTACTACTTTTTTTTTTTTTTTTTGAGACCGAGTCTCACTCTGTCATCCATGCTAGAGTTCAGTGGCACAATCTTGGCTCACTGCAACCTCCACCTCCTAGGTTCAAGCAATTCGTGTGCCTCAGCCTCCCAAGTAGCTGGGATTACAGGTGCATGCCCGGTTTGTATTTTTATTAGAGACAGGTTTCAGCATGTTGGCCAGGCTGGTCTCGAACTCCTGACCTCAGTTGATCTGCCCATCTCATGGGATTACAGGTGTGAGCTACCACTCCCAGCTGTTTTTTCTTTAAATTACATGTATTTATGTAAAAAAAAGAGCATGACTCCATTTAAGCAATAGCACATGTTAACGTGGCAAAAGAAGACCCACAAATGACTGACATTTCAGCCACACTGGTGGGGACTGTACGACTCCCTCCACTCTATGTAGGTGACCAATGGGAAGTCTTGTCTGTGCCTCATAAGTGTGTTCAGACACAGCCGGCCTTGCCATAATGCAGAGCACTCATCTGCTGAAGACACATTTGCTGAGCATCAACCAAGTGCCAGTTGTCAACCCAGATTCCTTGTCCTGAAGGAGCTCTTACTTCTGGAAGGGTGGGATGAGCAGAGTCCATTATGCACTATGACATGGGTGGCACCAGGGTGTGATCCCAGAGTGCTTTGGGAGGGCCACGCAACCCAGCCTGGGGGCAGGGGAAGGGTGGTGGTCACCGGAACTGAGACCTGAAGGCCTGGGAGGAATTAGCCAGCAGAGGAGGGAGCTGAGCAGGCAGAAGGTCAGCACATGCCCACAAGCTATTTTTTTGGTGTTGATGTGTATTTCCAGCTATTGTCATTTTCCTTCGCCCGAAGGACTTCTACACGTCTTGTAGGGTAGATTTCTAGAGCAGCGGGGTGGAGATCCCAGCTCTACTATTTGTCGGCTGTGTGACTTTGGGCCAGCCTCCACTTCCATCTGTAAAATGGGTATAACTGGTGTGGCGTTTAAAGGAAATCATCTTAGCGAAGCACGCACCCAGCACAGGGCCATGACATAATAAGTTATCTAAATGAGTCAAGATTGTACCACTGCACTCCAGCCTGGGCAAGAAGAGCAAAACTCTGTCTCAAAAAAACAAAACAAAACAAAACAAAAAAAACTACAGGTCTCCTCCCTGGAATTCAGATGCTAAGTAGGGCTAAGCAATAAATACACAAACCAAAATCAAGACAACATGAAACGAGGACTGTGAAGCACGCCCAAGCCAGGGAGTCTTACTGAGTGTGGGACCCATCGATTTGGACTCTGCCTGCAAGGATGGGTCCAAGTGGTGATGAATTCTTCCTCTCGGATGTCTGAAATATCTTTATTTCATCTTCGTTTTGGAAAGATATTTTTGCTGGGCACAGAATTCTAGATGGGCATTTTTTTCTTTTACTGCTTAAAAGATGGCACTCCACAGTCTTCTCACTTGCATTGTTTCCAACAAGAAATCTAACATCTTATCTTCGTTTCTCTGTATATAAGTATATAAAATGTCTCTTTTTTGTCTGTTTTATAAGATTTTCTCCTTGTCACTGCTTTTGAGCAATTTAATTATGATGTGCCTTAATACGGCTTTCTGTGTGTTTTTTGTGTTTGGTGTTCATTGGGATCTTGGATCTGTGGATTTATTGTTTTTATCAAGTTTGGAAAATTTTCAGTCACTATTTCTTCAAATATATTTGTGTCTTCTCTCATCTCACTTTTTTTTTTTTCTAATTTTGAGACAGGGTCTTGCTCTGACACTTAGGCTGGAGTGCAGTGGCACGAACACAGCTCACTGCAGTTTCAAACTCCCAGACTTAAGTGGTCCTCCCACCTCAGTCTCCCAAGTAACTGGGACCACAGGCTTGAGCCACCACATCTGGCTAATTTTTAAAATTTTTATAGAGACAGGGTCTTGCCGTGTTGCCTAGGCTGGTCTTGGACTCCTGGGCTTAAGTGATCCTCCTACCTCAGCTTCCCACAGTGCTAGGATGATAGGTGTGAGCCGCTGTGCCCCACCTCATCTCACTTTCAGGAACTCTAATTGCATGTACATCAGGCCACTTGAAGTTGTGCCATAGCTCACTGATGCTCTGTTCATTTTTAAAAATAATTTTTCTGCCTCTGTTTCATTTTGGGTAGTTTCTATTGCCATGTCTCCGGGTTCATTAATCTTTTCCTCTGCAGTATCTCTTCTGGCATTAATCCCACTCAGTGTATTTGGATCCTTGTCATTGTAGTTTTCATCTCTAGAAGCTTAATTTGGATTTTTTCTTTTATCTTCCATTTCTCTACTTTTGGAACATATGGAATACAATTACAAGGGCTGATTTAATGCTCTTGTCTGCTCATTCTCACCTCTCTGTCAGTTCTTTCTCAGTTTGGATGGACTCATCTTACTCCTCCTTCTGCATGATATTTTCCTTCTTTGCACGTCTGATCATTTTTTTATTGAGTGCCAGACATGATCAATTTTACCTTCTTTTTGGGTGCTGGATATTTTTGTGTGCCCATAAAGAATTTCGAACTTTATTATGGGATGCAATTATATCACTTGAAACAGTTTGATCCTTCCAGATCTTGCTTTTAAGATTTGGGGGCAGCACCAGAGCAAGGGTTGCCCTGGATGAATTATTCCTCACTGCGAAGCAGCGGCTTTTAAGATCGCACTCAATGCCCTGTGCATCCTGAGTGAGCTTTCCCAGCCTGGCTGGTGGGGACATATGCAGTCCTGTGTGAGACACAGGCACCGTTTTCTCTAGTCATTTGGTGTGGCTCTTTCCCAGACTCAGGGAGTTTCCTCCCTCACGTGTGCTGGCAGTGGTCTGCTGAGCACTTGAGGGGACCCTCCACTTTCTCCACAGCTCTTTCTCCATGCAGCCTTCTCCTCTCTGATTCCCTGTCCTGTGGACTCTGCTCCTGGGTCTCCCCAGAATCCTAGCTTTGTCTCCCCAATTCAGGGATCCTACTGGGCTCTACCTGGGTTTCCCTCTGTATTAGTCAGCCCAGACTGTCATACAAAACACCACAGACTGTGTGGATTTAACAGCAGAAACTCTTTTTCTCACTGTTCAGGAAGCTTGAAGCCTGAGATCAGGGTGTCGGCAAGTCCAGTTTCTGATGAGGGCTCTCTTCCCGGCTTGTAGATGGCTGCCTTCTTGCTGTGTCCTCCCATGGCCTCTCCTTTGTGCTTCTGTGGAGTGCACTCCAGTGCCTCTTCCTCTGGTAAGGACAGCAGTCCCATCAGATCAGGGCCCCCTCTGACCTCATTCAGCCTTAATGAATTACCTCCTTACAGGCCCTGTCTCCAAATACAGTCACACTGCAGTCTAGCGCTTCTTCTTCAAGTGAATTTGCGGGGGACGCACTTCAGTTCACAGCACCCCTCCTATGCCCACAGTCTGGAAGCATCGAAGGCAGTATGCTGGGGGCAGTCACAGGAGCCACCTTGTTTGTTTCCTGCGTCTCAGAAGTCATTGTCCTTCATTGCTTGATGTCCAGTGTCCTGAAAGCTGTTGTTGCGTAGTTTGGTTTTCTGGTTTTATTCAGGTGAGAGAGTGTATTCCAGAGGCTGCTTTTTGAAATGATACCCAGTCTGCGAGCATTTCCTCTGTGTATGTGTGAATTTTGGTTTGTCTATTATTTTGTTTTTAAGGCAATACCTTCACCATTGAGAGCAAAACCTACATAAAGCAAAACTTACAAAGATAGGCCAGAGATTTGCTTCACTTTCACAGAATCAAGGGCAAATAACCAGGTTACAGAGTCTTTAGGGTTCGGTGAAATTTAGCCTGTGTTCCAGCGGAGGCCAGGCAGCGTTCAGCATCCCTGCACGTCCTTGGGGTGCCAAATCACTTTGACGTCTGCTGATTGATTTCAAATTGCACAAATATATACCATTCAAAGCCATGGCCTACAGGGGCTGTGTGAGATATATTCAAGGTGGGTTGACTTTTAATCAATACGATGACAATATTATCTTGTTTAATTTGTATGATGGTGATTTTAAACATCAAATCAAGCCATTTATTACGTCAAAAAAAGATGAAGGAGCCCAGGAATAAAACTCTCCTGACATCACTTCTGAGCATATTTCACTGCCGTGACAGGCCGTCATGATTGGGGACGATATCGTGGGTGACGTCGGTGGTGCCCAGCGGTGTGGAATGAGAGCGCTGCAGGTGCGGACTGGGAAGTTCAGGTCAGTACCAGCGGGAGTCATTTATTCACCTTCCTTCCAGGGGATGACCATGTTCTCATTCTGTTTTGTTCTTCAAAATAAAGGGGGTATTCTTTCCAAATCAAAGAGCAGTATGTGGGCATTCGCGATCTTGTACGTAATGGACCTCTAAGAACAGAGCTGGGTGGTCTTTTATAGCAGGCAGTGATAACGTAGAGTGGCTTTTGATACAGGGTCTGGGGTTTTGAAACGGTGTGCAGTGCAGAGAGAAATAAGCAAAGGCACTGTCCATCCTGGCGGCAGCCCACCGGGGAGTTAGGCCAAATTTGTGCTGCTGTCCCTTCGGCAATTTGATCAGACCGTGCACTGTGACAGTTACAGCTGTGGGCACTCAGCCCCTTGGACAGCCTCCCTCTCCTTTTGTTCACCGTCTCCACTCTGTGAGACACAGACAGCCTGGAGATGACAGAGGGTTGCTCAGGGACGCCCTGGAACAGAACCTCCATCTCGAGAAGAAACTTGTGTTTTATTTGCTGGCAAAAGTCTGCCTGGTCGGAGCAGCTGTCAGGGGTTGGGAGCTCCCGGGCATGTGGAGGGCCCTGTGGTGCCTGAGCTCCGGCTCACCTGGTCATCGAGAGGATCTTGGACATCAGAGTGTTGCCTTACCTTATGCTAGATGGTTTCTGTTGCGGCCATTCAGAGAAAGCACATCTTTTCTGATGCTGGGGAGACTTGGTTGAAGCATGGTTACCTGAGGGTACTTGGATTTGGGGTGGGCTGGGAGCAATTATATACATCCTGAGAGATCTGCCTAGGCAGGACCAGAGAAGACAGATCAGAGGGCCTGACCATCGCGCTGAGGTCTCTCCTGCAGGTTGGGGACCATGGCTGAGTGCGAGGTGAGTGAGGAATGCTCAGCGCACCTGGGTCTATGGTCAGGAAGTTGGTCCCTTCCAGCTATCTCCCAGACCCTCCCAGGCTTGGGGGCCCCCATGGAGCCCCCGACATGTATGACATATGGGCCTTCTTTCTTTCTTGAAGTTGGGTTTTGTAGCTCCCCTTGGTTAGGCCTGGCCTAAGGGAGTGAGGGAGACCCCACTCACAAGCCACAGGAACATTTTTTCTAAGAGACCAGCCAGGGGTCCCCCAGTCCCCAGTCCTGCCTTTCCTATAAAGGTCGCAGAGGCTGGTCCTGCTGCTGCTCCCAGCCGAGGGGCTGTCCACTGACAGTGGACCTCGGGGCCCTAAAATTGATGCCAGGTGCTGCCTGGCATCAGCCATCAGGAGCCCAGCCCAGCACCTCGTGCATCTCAGGGCACATCTGTGACCCGTGAGCACAAGTGGCGCCTCCCTGCTTGGGAACACAGCGGTGTGACTTGGCAGGAAGTGGAGAGGGAGAACCGTACCTGTTGTATACTGGGCTTCTTCTGGTTCCCTGGAAGAGAAACATGTTTGTCCTGAATGCCACCTCATTTGGGGTCTTTCTGGCCAGCCCAGGCCAGGTGCCCCTATAAACTGATAATGGGCCTCTGAAGAAGGCCCCTCACAGCCCACGAATGCAGGTGGGCATGAGGGAGGCTGTGCCCACCCTATGCCAGCAAGGGTTGGTGCTTTTCAGATTCCGGTTACCTGCATGCCATTTAAAGAAGAATATGAGGTGGACTTTCCCCCATGACACTATCTCCTGGAGGGAGATAAACTGTTTTTTGTTTGTTTGTTTGTTTGTTTGTTTGTTTGTTTGTTTGTTTTGAGACAGAGTCTCACTCTGTTGCCCACGCTGGAGTACAGAGGTGCAATCTCAGCTCACTGCAACCTCCGCCTCCCAGGCTCAAGTGATTCTCCTGCCTCAGCCTCCTGAGTAGCTGGTACTACAGGTGTGCACCACCGTGCCTGGCTAATTTTTGTATTTCTAGTAGAGATGGGGTGTCACCATGTTGGCCAGGCTGGTCTCGAACTCCTGACCTCAGGTGAACCACCCGCCTCTTCCTCCGAAAGTGCCGGGTTGATAGGCGGGAGCCACCACGCCTGGCCCCAGAAAGAGAAATTCCGTCAACAGTTTGCTGAATCCTTCCACATCGCCCTCTCTACATGGATAAACAGACTGGTAATATTTTGGTTTTTTTCTTTTTACAAAAATGGGATGATATTGTTTCGCAGCCTCCTTTTTCCTTGAACACTGTTTTATGGCCTCTTTCTACAAGCGTCTTCATAATGGTTTTTTTGGTAATTTTTAAAATTTCAGTAGTTTTTGGGGAACAGGTGGTTTTTGATTACATGAATAAGTTCTTTAGTGGTGATTTCTGAGATTTTGGTGCACCCATCACCCAAGCAGTGTACACTGTACCCAGTTTGTAGTCTTTTATTTCTCACCTACCTCCCACCCTTCCCCACAAGCCCCCAAAGTCCATTGTATCATTTTTATGCCTGTGCATCCTCATAACTTAACTCCCATTTATAAGGGAGAACATACAGTGTTTGGTTTTCCAGTCCTGAGTTACCTCCATTCCTTGAGGTCTCCAACTCCATCCAGGTTGCTGTTAATGCCTCTTTCATTGCTTTTTATGGCTGAGTAGTATTCCATGGTGTATATATACCACATTTTCTTTCTTTCTTTCTTTCTTTTTTTTGAGACGGAGTCTCGCTCTGTCGCCCAGGCTGGAGTGCAGTGGCACGATCTCGGCTCACTGCAAGCTCTGCCTACTGGGTTCACACCATTCTCCTGCCTCAGCCTCTTGAGTAGCTGGGACTACAGGCGCCCGCCACCACGCCTGGCTAACTTTTTGTATTTTCAGTAGAGACGGGGTTTCACCATGTTAGCCAGGATGGTCTCGATTTCCTGACCCTGTGATCCACCCACCTCGGCCTCCCAAAGTGCTGGGATTACAGGTGTGAGCCACTGTGCCCAGCCTCTTTCTTTCTTTTTTTTAACTTTTAAGTTCAGGGGTACATGTGCAGGTTCATTACATAGGTAAGCATGTATCAAGGGGGTTTATTGTACAGACTATTTCATCACCCAGATATTAAACCTAGTACCCATTAGTTATTTTTCCTGATCCTCTCCCTCCTTCCCTCTCCACCCTCCAACAGGCCCCAGTGTGTGTGTTGTGCTGTGTATCTATGTGTTCAGATGCTGTAGGAAAGGAATCAGTGTAGTTCCGGGCACACAGCAAGCCCTCAGCAAATGGCCAGGGTGGGGAAGCACACGCAGCCACTACCGTCTGTATCCATCCGTATCTGTCCATATCCACCTAGCTCCAGACATGGAGTCACCTGCCTCTGTTGAAGAGAATGGGACTTAGCCTGTTTGTTCCTAACAAGATTTGAAATGTCGGATCTTTTGATTTGTTTGTAAGGATGCAAATCTCTCTTTGTTAACATGCAGGACAAAGGGAGAAGAGTGTTAGCTTGGCTAAGGTGGGGACCCAGTCACTGGGGGAGGCCACACGGGCATCAAAGGAGGTGGGGCTCTGCGTGTGTGGGTGCGCCCTGGCTAAAGGGATGGGAGGTCTCCCAGCCTCTGGAGCTGCGCTGTCAGACACAGGAGCTGCGAGCCGCAGGGGTGACTTGTAGCTCATCCACAGTGAGACGCACAGGAAGTGTAAAATACACACTGGGTTTCAGAGACTGGGTGGGGAGAAAGGATTGTTAAAGAGCTCGTGAGTTTTTTTAATATCGGCTACATGTTGAAATGCTGATATTTCATGTTAATTTCACCCGTTTATTTAAATTTTTATTAACGTGGCTACTAGAAAAGGTTCACTGGCCTCCGCAGGAGTGTTGGTGGCCTCAGGTGGCAGCTGCCCTCCTCCTGCACTGTCCCCTTCTCCCTCCAGATGGTACTCTCGGTGCACAGATATACTGAAGTGTTGGAGGAGCATGGGGTCCTGGATGAGCCGAGCTGCGGACCCTGATGGGATCTCGCTCTCTGGAGGGCCGTGCTGGGACTGGAAGGGCCTGCGTGGTGCTCCCTATGGATGTGTGGCTGGCCCGGGGCCGGCAAACAGCCTCTGGAGTCAGCCGGGCACCTACCACTGGGCCAGCATTCCTTGCTTGCAGGAAATGCCCCTAGCCAGGCTCTATCGAGCAGCACCTCGCCCTTCCAGGGCACCCCCAGCCCTCTGGCACCTCAGCACGGCCCTGTTCTGCACAGAGGTGAGCCCCTTAGGGGCAGCAGCTGTGTCTCCTCTGCAGCCGAGGCATGTTGTCGCAGCCCTTTGCTGAGCCTCTCCTCTCCTGTGAGTGGCCCAGAGAGGCCTCACAGGAGCCACTGACCACTGGATGGGTCAGCTGGGCATCAGAAGGCCTTCCAGGCTCTGTCCTTTGTTGGTGGCCTTGGCTGAAATGGGAGAGTGAAGGGGGGAGGAGGGGTGTCCTTGTCCTGGGCCCAGGTGGCAGAGAGCCCTGCAGTGAGTAACTGCGCCCACACTTGGTTTGAGGCCAGGGCAGGATGGGGAGGCCATCCAGGCTGGAGCAGCTGGCGGGTGGGGGCAGTGGTCAGTCCTGCCAGTCACTGGCACCAGGAAGGGAGGGAAGCTGGAGGGCTGACTGAGGCCTCCCACTGGTCCTGCTGCAGGACGTGCCCTCAGCCACGGTCTTCTGGTATGGAGCATGCACATGTGCATTCACTTACATGTACACACACGTACACACACACATGACTGTGTTTCTGAGGCAGCTGTCAGGAGTCTGAGAGGCCGAGAGGTGGCTGAGGAGTGGGATTCGGCCACTCACTGGCAGTGAGATCTCCTTGTCACCTTGGATGTATCCATTTCTCTTGATTTTATTATAAAATGGCCCAAGGAGAGTGAAGCCTCGGGGTTGGGAGAGACTGCGGATGCTTAGCTCCGGAGGGCAAGTTTTGCAGGGCCTGCTCCCCAGGAAAGCATCATCCCTGGGCAGGGGGGTCTGGAACTTGGCCCAGCAGGGCTGCCCAAGAGCCTGGACAGGGAAGCACAAAGCTTTCTTTTCATACCTGCTCCGTGTGGAAGTCCTGCCCAGCCAGGGTGCGGCCCTCACCTGGATGGCAAGTAAAGGCCTTCTGGGTGTCCCCCGCCTGCCCTGTTCCCAGGACTCCTGGTGCATTGGACATGGCTGCTCCCCAGACCCCTCGAGGTCCTATCCAGCCACAGCATTCCTGCTGCCCAGGCCCTGGACAAGAGTGTCTCCTCCGTGTGGGGTCCCGTGCCGTGGGTGGCAAATCCTCATGGTCCCATGAGTCCTGCAGCCCCAGAGGGTGCTGCTGCCCTGCTGCGAGAGGCTTTTTCAGATGGGACACCTAGGACCTTGGCCAAGGCCGTCTGGCAAGGTTTTACGGAGGCTGGACTGGAACCTTGCCACCCCCAGTCCCCTGGCGGGTGCTTTTGCCTGCACTTTTCCCTATTGGAATGTCCTGCCCTTGGGGCCACATTTTGCAGTAGTCACAGGGCCTGCCTCACTCCAGGGCCCAGGCAGGGCTCTACGTTTGGATGCGGGCCCAGTGGGTAAGTGCACTGTTGCCCATGCCCCGCAACACTGTCGCCCCTCCCTGCTTGCCTGCCTGTCAAGGCAGCCCTCATCTTCCTTGGAGGATGGGGCTGGGCTGGGACCCTGTGCCCTCCCATTCTGACAAATGAATAGAGGGAAGGGACATTTTGCCCAGTTCCAAGGTGCCCTCTCTGTTCTCTGGAGAAGGAAGAGCCACTGGCACGTCTGAGCCACAGACCTTCCTGTCTCTTATATCCCCACCAACCTGTCTCCTGTGGACATGCCAGAAACCAGGCAGTGTGGCCCCTCAGCATCCCCGCCACTCTGTTCCCTGTTCCACGCCACACCCCACAGCCACCACCCAGTCACAGGCGCCACTGCCTGGGAAGCCCCTGCACTAGTCCTGGAACTGCTGTGTAAATAAAGCAGCCGTGCGGAACTCGCCTCAGGGCTTCTCTTATTGTTTATCCAAGGCTGGGAGATGTTTTATGAGCCCAGAACGTTCTTGACAAACAGTTTGCCCTTCTGAGAGGGAAAGTTTCCTGGACCGTGATTCCCGATGTCCTGCAAGGTCCCTTCTAGCTGGGGCCTGGGTGCTGACGAGGTTTTCCCCCAGCGGAGCGGCCAGCCGATCTAGGATTCCAGCTGTCTTGCACAAAGCTGGAAGACGAGGGGCTGCAGGGTGCGTGGCTGTGGAGCTGGCTGGGTGGGGAGAGAGAGGGCCCCCATGCCTGGCCTTTTACCTTGGAAGCGGCTGCCGTCAAAGCGGCACCTTGTCCTGGGGCTTCCAGACTTCGCAGCGATGGACTTCAGAGTGTTTCCTGTTAAGAGAAAGCTGTGGATTCGCTTTGGAACATGACAGATTTTTCTCCTGTGCCACGTGGGGTGTGAGGGAAGGAAGTGAACCTGGTGTTAATTTTTCAGCAGTCACATGTCAAAGTGAGTGACTAGCAAGGGGAGGTCCAGGCTGTGGTGGCCCTGGTCAGCCTTCCAGGAGTCAGGACCCTCCTCCTGCCCTCGTGTGTAAACAGACCAGCCAAGGAAATCCCAGCCAGCCCAGGTGGAGAGAAAGGGCTTGGGAGACCACCCCAAGTTCCTCAGGCACTCCTCCTGGCAGTGCAGGGAAGGGCAATGGGAACAGGCCTGTGGACAAATCCACTGTGCAATGAGTCCGTGAATCCCAAACATCCCCTCTGCAGCCCTCTGGTCCTGCCCGGGGTAGAGGCTGTGGCTTCTGGTGTAGGTGGGCACTTCTGGGCTCAGAGGGGTCACTTAGCTCACCTGAGGTCACACAGAGTGGGACACACCCAAATTTAAGCCTGTACATTTTTTTCTTTTGTCTCGTTTGGTAACAGCTTTATTGAGAAATAATTCCCATGCTGTATAACTCAGTGGTTTTCATATATTCACAGAGTTGTGCAGCCATCACCTCAATTTTATAACATTTCATCACCCCAAAAAGAAGCCTCAAATTGTTGAGCTATTATTAGCAAAGCGCCCCCGCATTCCACCCAGCCCCAGACAATCACTAATCTACTTTATGTCATGCTTGCTTTTTTTTTTTTTGAGACAGAGTCTCACTCTGTCACCTAGGCTAGAGTACAGTGGCATGGTCTTGGCTCACTGCAACCTCCACTTCCCAGGTTCAAGCAATTCTCCTGCTTCAGCCTCCCAAGTAACTGGGATTATAGCCACGCACTACCACGCCCAGCTAATTTATGTATTTTTAGTCGAGATGGAGTTTCACCATGTTGGCCAAGCTGGTCTCGAACTCCTGACCTCAAATGATCAACCTGCTTGGCTTCTGAAAGTGCTGGGATTACAGGTGTGAGCCACCATGTCTGGCCTTATGTCATACTTTCATTTGAAAAATTTTAAAAAATTAAATTGGCTCAGGAGTTTGAGACCAGCCTGAGCAACATAGCGAGACCTCATTTCTTTTTCTTTTTTTTTTTTTTGAGACGGAGTCTTGCTCTGTGGCCCAGGCTGGAGTGCAGTGGCCGGATCTCAGCTCACTGCAAGCTCCGCCTCCCGGGTTTACGCCATTCTCCTGCCTCAGCCTCCGGAGTAGCTGGGACTACAGGCACCCGCCACCTCGCCCGGCTAGTTTTTTGTATTTTTCAGTAGAGACAGGGTTTCACCGTGTTAGCCAGGATGGTCTTGATCTCCTGACCTCGTGATCCGCCCATCTCGGCCTCCCAAAGTGCTGGGATTACAGGCTTGAGCCACCGCGCCCGGCCTGCGAGACCTCATTTCTATTAAAAATAAAAATTAACCAGGTGTGGTGGCACCTACCTGTGGTCCCAGCTACGCAGGAGACTGAGACAGGAGGATCTCTTAAACCCAGGAGGTCCACAAGGCTGCAGTGAGCTATGATCATACCACTGCACTTCAGCCTGGGTGACAGAGCAAGACCTTGTCTCAAAAACAAATTTTTAAAAAATGTGGTAAAATATATATAACATAAAGTATGCCATTAAACAATTACGATGTGATGTGAATACATTTGAATACATAGCATAATGAATAACAAAGCGAACATTCTCAGGTCAAGAACTAGGAGGCTATCAGCTCCCCAGAAGACCTAGTCCGTGATTGACACGCGCAGTCCTCCAGAGGCTGCCCCGCCCTGCTGCGGGCACAGTGGCTGCAGTGACTGGGCCTGCTTTGTTCTCCCACGTGGCCACCTTCCCTCCAACATGATGCTGGCTCTTCCTTCTCTGACCTTTATCCAAATGGAATCACACACTGTACCGTTGAGCTGTGGCTTGTTCATTGTGTCCTGTGTGGCTCGAACACCCCTCTCTGCCCATCCCTTGGAGGGAACATCTGGGTGGGTCCCAGCAGGCTGCCAGGAATGTTCTGGTTTTTGTCTCCTGGACACATGGGCGTGAGTCCTTCTGGGGCACATCTGCTGATAGATGGCAGTGCTGGGTCATGGAGGAGCGTATGTTCAACTTGAGCAGATGAGGTCAGATGAGTTTACGTCCCCACCATGGGGGGGCCCTGTTGCTCCCCGCCCCGACCATCACGAGCTGTTCTGGGAGGGAGGTCCATGTTCTTCCCAGTTTACGGTCCTGGGAGGTTTCTGGACATTGTCGGCACGTGGCAGTCCCAGACGCTGGGCCTCCTGAGAGAGCGGGGCGGAGACCCGAGGCAGAGGCGGGGGTGTGAAAGGAGGCTGGCAGGGTCCACATGGCTCAGCAGGTGAACGTGGGGTTTCCAGGGGCAGACACGCCGTCGTGGCCCCCATGGCTTTGTCTGGTTGGGGCAGCGTCAGCTTCCTCCTCCTCTGCTGGGTTTCCTGCCTTCTGTTGGCTGCTGCGGCAGGGGAGACAGGATTAGGAATAGTCGCCCTTCCTGGTACTGACCCTGTTTAGCATTCTTGGTTCCTGACCAAGGCTGCTTCGTGTCCAGGGCACGAGGGGAAAGATGGTAAAACCTGAACCCCCCTGCTGGGCTTGGTGCCGCCTGTGGGGAAACCAGTGGACTGAGGGCTGGTGGGCTCTGAGCTGGGGAAGGGGGTCCCAGGTGGAGGCCGGGAGGTGGCCGCAGAGTGAGGCCACAAGGCCTGGAGGTTGGCCTAGAAGGTAGGACCCCTGTAGGCAGCCTGCCAACCCCAGGAATTTGTCTCTTGGGAACGTGCAGGTCCTTTGAGGCTCTGGAGTGGTGCGACAGGGATGGAGGGAGCATCAGCAGGGCCCTCTCATCTCCCTAGAGCCGCTCAACAGATGTTGCAAGGCGCGTGCTCTGGGCCCGGTGCTCACACGTGCTCTTCTCCCAAGACACTCCCTGAAGCGCATTCCCCAGGAGCTGCAAGGGAGATAACGCAGGTATGCCTCATGGTGGGGCCAGTGCTCATGCTTACATACACTCGGCCTCAGCTCGTCTACACCCTGCAACAGCCCAGAGAAGCCACCCGCCTTCTTACCCCTACGATTTAGATTTGCAAATGGAAGCTCAGAGAGGTGGAGTAACTTGCCCAAGGCCACACAGCCTACCAGTGTCAGCGTCGGGATTCAAACCCACCTCTGCCTGATTCCAAGACCTGTGCCCTTGAACATTCTCAGGCCACCCCCCAATTAACCAAGTGTTGCTGGAGCTCTGAGCAGGGTCTGGGCCTCATAAAACAAGAGTAGCCAGTGTGGGGGCCTCACAGGACTGGTCAGCTCCTGCCCTCCCCAGCTTTGGCCCCCTCCACATACACACACACACACACACACACACACACACACACACACACACACGACCTGCTGCTGAGCTGGACATAAGCAGGACCTGGCTCTGGGGGCTTCTGACCTAGGGCAGGCCCTGAAGTCGGTCATTAGACCCCACCCACCCCACCTGAGAGCCTGGGGGAGACGTGACAGGTGACAGCCCCTGAAGCGCCATCAGTGCTGCCTTTGTGGTTAAAGTCCACTGAACCCGAGCGCTGTCTTTCCCTCCAGTGTGTGGTGGGGAGGTGGGGAGGGGACCCAGGAGGATCTGGGCAGCCGTGGCCCGGCCCCAACGAGCAGGGGAAGAAGGGGCCCATAGTGAGCTTGCAGCAGGAGCTGTGGCCACCATCCTAGCCAGGCCGGCCGCCTGCCCAAGATGTTCTCAAACTTTAACATGAAGCTGGGCCACTTGGGCTCTGCTGGATGCCCCCAGGGCTGCCAGAGCCTGTCTGCCGCAGGGCCCCTCTGAGAGCTGGAGTCTCACCTGAGTCCTCTTGCTGCCCACAGGGCTGGCCTCTGCCTTTCCGCTGCTGCTCTGCGACTCGGGGACATGGCCAGAGCTGGTGGCACTTACAACCCAGGGGCAGGGGAGGGCACATCCCCCACAGCATTCACCGTTGCTGCTGTGTTCTCATGCATCAGGGAATCTGCATTTTTTATCCTTTGATTGCTACATCTTTTCCAGCCTGGAAAAGTAAAGAAGGAGGGAAAGGGGGCTCAGAGGCCCCTGACTCCTGTCCCTGCAGACACAGCTGTACGCAGTTCTTATTTTCAGCCACCTTGCAGCAGTGGTCTCATTTGTGCGCAGGTTCCTCTGTGTCATGGGTGGGACCCAGATGTGAACCCAGTGTGCTCCCCTAGCTCCATAGTCCTCAGGTTGGGGATAGCCAGGAACAAGGCCCCCTACTCCGGCCTCCAAATGCAGTTCCAGGCTGGAGTGCCCTGTGCCCAGGCCCAGCCTGGTAGCCCTGGGTGCTCTCCCTGACTTTTCATGAGCCTGGGGGCTGAAACCAGAGCAGCAGGGAGACACCACCCTCCAGAGGGGGAGTCCAGCTGCCTGGAGACCCCAAGAGCACCGCCAGAATCTGGGTGTGAGACCCAGTCCCCTGCCGTGTGCTAACCATGTAACCTTGGACATGATCTCTTTGTGCTTTTTTTTTGTTTTTTTCTTTTTGAGATGGTGTCTTGTTCTGTTTTCCAGGTGGGAGTGCAGTGGCACCATCATGGCTCACTGCAGCCTCTAACTCCTGGGCACAAGTGGTTCTCCCGCCTCAGCCTCCCAAATAGCTGGCAAACAGGTGTATGCCACCATGCCCAACTTATTTTTAAATTTTTTGTAAAGATGGAGTCTCCCTATGTTGCCCAGACTCCTGGGCTCAAGTGATCCTCCCACTTCGGCCTCCCAAAGTGCTGGGATTACAGGGGAGCCACTACGCCTGGCTTGAGCATGATGTTTACCTTGCTTGGCTCTTGGTTTCCTCATGTGTCAAGTGGGGCTGAGCCCCAGCTGTGTGGACTGAACGGGAGAGGGTTAAGCTTGGCCCCTAGGGTGAGGGCCTGCCATGGTGGTAGCTCCCGCATGGCCTGTTTCCCTAACGGTTCCCATTTGGTCTGTCCTGCTAGACCAGGCTGGGGGGACGTACACTGCCTCTGGGGTTCTCTCCACCCTGTGGGTGTGGTCCACCACATGGTCATGGTGGCTTTCTAGGGCAGGCTTGACCTTCCCCACTGCCTTTGTTTATTTATTTGTTTATTATGTTATTTTATTGTACTTTTTTTAAAATGGAGTCTCACTCTGTTGCCCAGGCTGGAGTGCAGTGGCACAATCTTGGCTCACTGCAACCTCCGCCTTCCGGGTTCAAGGGATTCTCCTGCCTCTGCCTTCCAAGTAGCTGGGAATACAGGTGCCTGCCACCATACCCGGCTAATTTTTGTATTTCCAGTAGAGACAGGGTTTCACCATGTTGGCCAGGCTGGTCTTGAACTCCTGACCTCAGGTGATCCACCCGTCTCAGCCTCCTAAAGTGCTGGGATTAGAGGCGTGAGCCATAGCGCCTGGCCTTCCCCACTGCCTTTAAAATCTCGATGGTCCCCACTGCCCATGAGAGGAGACCCAAGCCTGTCCTCTGTTAGCCCCCTGGTCCCCATATTTACCAAGCACCTACTATGGCCAGGCGCTGTTGAAGATGTGGGGGATCGAGTGAATGTGGCAGGTGTCCCCTGCCCTCTAGGACTGTTCTTCTTTCCAGGGAGGGAGGTTCAAGCCCCTCTCCTGATACCCAGCTGGCCTCCCAGTGTCATGGATCTCTGCTCTGCTGGTCCCCTGGAGTGGCCCTGGGGCCACCATGTAACACTCTTACAAGAATAAGAGTTATTTTTTATGGCACAATCACCCCTGCCCTAGGTTTGTGAATTTGGGTGATTCTTTTTTTTTTTTTTTTGAGACAGAATGTTGCTGTGTCACCCAGGCTGGAGTGCAGTGGCGTGATCTCAGCTCACTGCAAGCTCCGCCTCCCAGGTTCATGCCACTCTCCTGCCTCAGCCTCCCGAGTAGCTGGGACTACAGGCACCCACCACCATCACACCCAGCTAATTTTTTTGTATTTTTAGTAGAGATGGGATTTCACCGTGTTAGCCAGGATGATCTCGATCTCCTGACCTCGTGATCTGCCTGCCTCAGCCTCCCAAATTGCTGGGATAACAGCTGTTGGGGGAGTCTTAAGAAGGAAAACCACCTGAAAGTGCGGGGTTATTAAAAACAGAAACCAGCCCACGTACCCACCACTCGTGAGCAGCCCGCACAGCTCCCACCTGACCAGGACCCCTTCTCATGGGCAAGTGAAAGTAGCTGAAAATAGGCCTCCTGGTGAGGAATCTCCCAGCCAGCTCCGGCCCAGCCTCCCCTATCAGTGGCACTGAGGCTGCGCTCCGACTGCAGCATCCCCCATGTCTGTCCTCGTTGCTAAGCAAAGATTTGTGCAGAGGGGTGCTCTGCACTTTCCAAGGGTTTAATCCAGGAGCTCAGGGCCAGGGGCTCCATGACCGTAGACTCGCACAATCTCCTGGGCCACAGTCATCCGTGGCGGGGAGGACAAGGGGCCACACCCTGCACTCTGTCCCAGCATACCCTCTCCCTGGAGCCTGCAGGGATGGCCTCATTTTGTCCCACACTCACATGCAGGTCCTAGACACCCGCTCATGTACACACACACACATGCGCGCGCGCACATACACACGTGTGCACATGCACCCACGCTCTCTTTGGCCTGTGGGAGGGCAGGATCCCAGCTGCCCCAGCGGGGAAGGGGAGTGGGGAATCAGCCCCACAGATGCGGTGCAAGGGGCAGACGTGGCATGCTGGTCTTTGGCAGTGTGGTCCCAAGTGGGTGTGGCTGGAGGGGTGCCTTGCTGCAGGGCCCAGGCCACCCACATGCATCCCATGAGGCTGTTCAAGCCCGTCTGCCCTTTATCAGAGAGGACACCCCTGATGTGGGGAGGGAGGAACCTGGTGAAGCCAGGAGCAGTGGGCAGGGGCCAGCGAGGACCCCCAGGCTCCCAGGGCAGTGCACATCTGGCCTTCTTGCATACCCACCTGGCATCCTCCTTGCTGCTTCCTTCCTTCCGCTTCACCCCTCCTCCTGCGTCCCACCCTGGCGAGGTCTCGGGATTCTCTCGTTTCCTCCTCCCCACCTCACCTGCTCGGGCCACAAGAGGGCGCCTTGCTGCCAGGGATGGGACGGGCCGGGCCTGCTGGAGCCAGGGCTGATGCATGCACAGCCACATACACTCACCCGGGCCCACATGTGCTCACAAGGGGCCCCCATACCCACACGATCCCATATCCACATGTAAGCACGCCAGACCCCACAAGTTCTCAGGCCCAGGCCACACATCCATAGGCGCCCACTCTCATGCTGGCCCCATAGTGTGTGCGCGTGCGCACACACACGCCCAGCCTCCCCACACCCCAGGCTGCACATGTGGGCCTGCTCACACTCCACTCATTCCCTCCCAGATGCCGCGGCACCCCCACGCCCTCTGTGCCCTTTGCCTCTCGGGGCCCTGGGGGCCCCAGCTCCAAGAACCACGGAGTTGCTTTAGCCAGGCCTCCTCAAGCCTGCCGACTCCTCCGGACACCGGCCTTCTCCTCCACCACCCTTCACAGGTGCAGACGATGAGCATGGAGAACACCACAGCGCACAGGGCCAAGAGCTACCATCAGAGTCTCCTGCAGCCCTGGAGTCCCCAGGTCTGAAGCAGGCAGAGCAGCCGAGGTGGCCTCACCAGCCCATCCTCCTAGTCCCCCTGTCACCTTCTCAGAGAGAGGCCTAAGAACATGCTCTGGGCGTTGAGGCCTCCCAGTGTTCCCTGCAAGTGTGGAGAGGCCAGGTCCCTGGGATGAGGACGCCCCCAAACCCGCCAAGCTCCCCTCCTGCCCGTCCCACCTGGAGCCTTTGTGCATGCTGTTTGTGCCCTTCACCTGTCCCGCCACCTCTTCCTCAGCCTGCCTGGATCCTGCCATATCCTCAAGGCCTTCCCTGGTGATGGAATTCCAGTCTTCCCAATTGCAAGGGACCCACTGTCCCATGACCCCCTACCCCGTCTCAAGGCCATGTGCTAATCCCATGCAGGCTGGGGTGTGGTCTGGCTGCGAGGCCAAGCTCTTTTCTATTGTACCCAAAACACAGTCTCACTTCCAGAAGAATTACCCGGCACTCCCTGGAGTTCCCACAGCCTTCTCATTTTCAAATAATTTTCAGATTTCCGGAATAGAAAGAAATTCCATACACCCTTCTCCCAGAGAGAGACCCCATTCAAGCTTTGCCAGTTATTCCATGAACTGCTCTAGAGAGAGGAAGACCCAGTTCGGGGCCAGGCAGCTCTCTCTGGTTTCTCTGGACTCTGTCCTGGAGCACTTCCCTGTCCTCGCCTCAGCTCTCACAGATTGCCAGTTTTGAAGATTACGAGACAGTCATTTTGTGCAATGTTTTCTCACGATACAACCCAGGTTGTGCATTTGGGGCTAGCATTGCACAGAAGTGGTGCTGGGCTTGTTCTCATAGGCATGCAATGTTGGTTTGGCCAACTATTGGTGATGTTAACTTTGACCTCTTGTTTAATGGCGACCACGTAACATTGTGTTTTTCCCCTTTATGGTTGATACATATTTGTGGGGAGATGCTTTGAGGTGGTGCGATGTCCTACTTTCATCTGCCAGTTTTAGTGTCCCTTAGCATTTCTTGTTTGAATGAATTATTTGTATGACAGTCGCCAAATCACTCCATCATTCTTCCTTGTATTTACTCCTGGCATTTTACTTTAAGGAAAGATGTTCTCTTCTTTCCACTGATGTATGTATGCCAATGTGGGCTCCTGGCTTCCTGTGTAATTCAGTGGGTTATCATCTGTTAACCATCATTATTGGGATATTCAGATGGTCCCCGACGCAGGCACTGGCAGCCCCTCCAAGCTGGCCCTGTGTCCTTTGGGCACATCCTCACCATTCTTTGAGCCCTTCCTTGCATTTTGGCCCAAAAAGATGTTTCAGGTTCATTTGTTCTGTTTTCGCTTCAGCCCTGGAATCGGCCGTTTCTCCAAGGAGCCCCAGTATCTTCCAGTGGAGAGCGCTGTTTAGAGTCTCAGCCCAGGGCGCCAGGTGTGCTTGTGTTGTCTCTGGGAGTTGCTGCTCAGGCCCTGGCAGGGGACAGAGGTAGGAAAGATGCTCATGGTATGCAGGCATGACACACACATGTGTTCGTGCCCACCTGGACCTGCCCAAAAACCCGAGCTCACACTAGTGCCTCTGATTCCAGTCCAGCAGCACAGGGCTCCTTCTCTCCTCATGCCTTTACACGTTCGTGCCTTCCTTCCAAGCAGGAAGAAGTCCAGCTTCCTCATTCTCTTTCCATCTGCTTGTTGCTCCATCCCATGTAGAGCCAAGTCCCTGACCTTGCCTGTGGTGGACACTCTGCGTTTGTTAAACTGAAGAACAACAGTCCTCCCTATTGGGAGAAGCCTTTTCAGCTTCCCAGACCATTTCTGCATTTGTGGTTCTCATCCAAGCCTCGTGGGTAGGCACAGAAAGTCTTCTCTGTTTTCCAGGGAAGCTGCAGACTCACCCAGGGTCACGCAGCTGGTAAGGGTGTAGTGGGACAGTGTCAGCATGTCTGTCCCATTGTCCCTATGGACCCTATAGAAGATTAGCCACATGGTGGCAAAGTGTCCCAGGGAAGTGGCATTCTGGGCTGTCCAGGTGCTCGTCTGGCCTGGGACTACCATGGAAGGACTTGTACTCTGGAAATGAGAAAACCCCAGGCTCAAATCTTGGCCCACTGCTGGCTGACAGGAAGACCGCTGAGCCTCAGTTTTCTCATCTGTAAAATGGACTTGTTTTGGACTTATTTCCAGGGTATCCTCAGCACCTTTATTACAGGAGCTCCCTTAATACCTGGCTGCAGGAGGTAGTTCAGGATAGCAATGGGAGTGGAGTGCCGGGTGCATCGCGGCCTGGTGCTGTCGGCCTGGCCTCTGAAGATGTCTGAGATATTCCTGAGGGCAGATTCAGCCAGGCCCACACTTCTGGAGAGAACCACAGGGCCATAAACCGAGACCATCAAGGGAGACCACTTGGCTTGGAAAACTCGCCCAGAGACCATGTGCTCTGATTTGCAAAATACACCCCCCAGAGCGACTTCCTGCCTTCACTTTGTGTGGAGTTGGGGGGCAGTGGGTGGATGGACTGTGTCACCCGGAAGTTTGTGTCCTCGGTTGGGGAGGGGAGAGTGTCTGTCCAAGCACAGCCTGGAGGCTTCCCGTGCTCCCCATGACCTTGTGGCAGTCAGTGTCGCCGAGGCAGAGTATGGCACGCCTTGGGGACCAGCCTCTCCCAGATGGATAGGCGCTTGATTGGAAAAGTTGACTTTTCACTTAAATAAGTAAAAGTCAGGGCCTACTGCATGGCGAGGAGGAGATGGCTCTTCCCTGCCTCTGTCCTCCCTTGCCCCTGTGAGTGGGCAAACCCCCTGTTCTCACCCAGGTGGCCCGCTCCTGCCACCCGCACTGTATCCAAGACACAGCCCAGCTTTGCAGGCACCTGCCGTGTGCTCAGCAGTGTGCAGGGTGATGAGATGAGCAAGACCATGTGGCCCGAAGGGTCCCGCAGTGCAGAGGGCTCCAGCCCAGTGCCGGACCCCAAGTGTGTGCCTGGAGTGACTCGGGTGCATGAGGAGGACTCAGTGGGATACAGAATGCAGGGGCTGAGGCGTAGGAGGTGGCACAGGGGCTCATTGGATTGGCAGGGACCACATCTGCCCTGGTAGATGCCCTGCCCATGCAGGCTCTAACGGCGGTTTGGGGATTGGGGCGGGGGATGCAGGGGGCCTGGGGTGGGAGCTCAGGGGCAGTGGGCCAGGCAGAGCAGAGCCCTTTGCTGTGTCGGAAACCTGTCAGAGGCCCTAGATGTGATAAGTGAGTGTGACGCAGGAGAGTCCCGCTGCGTGGGCCACCCGCGATTCCAGAGAAGACGCCCTGCGTGTCATAGGCTTGGCAGTGCCTGCCGGGAATTTGGCATCACTGTCTTTCCTCCAGTGCTGGGGAGCTCAGCAGCTGGAGGCAGATGCTGGATTGTCTTTCTCTGCCACAGCAGGGTAGGTGGCTTGTCTTTTAGTTTGTTTTTTTAATCTCCTGTATCTGTGACTGTGCAGAGAGCCGACAGCAGGAAGAAGGCAGCACCGGCTCATCAGAGGCCGAAGACAGCTTAGACAGGAGGTCTGGAGGCTCTCAGCCTGACCAGCCCTGGCCCAGGGCCGGGGAAAGGCTGGGGCTTTGGGGTCAAGGGCAGGGGATGAGATCTCAGACCCATGACCTAACTGTTGACCTGCCTGGGCCACTTCACCCCTGCGTGCTTCCTTCCCTGTCTGTAAAAGCAGATCGCGTGAGGGGCCTTGCAGGAAGCTCTGAGGCCCAGTGAGGCCCCCATGGGGACAGACGAGGCTGCCATAACCGCCCGTCATTCCCGCCTAGTGCCTGGCAGGTTCCTGAGCGCTCTCGGAGCTTCAGGCTGGGGCACTGCTGTGGCAAAGGGGGCTCTCCCCAGGCTGGTGCTGTCGGTGGTGTGGCTTTGGGCCCCAGGCTGGCACTGTTGGTGGTGTGGCTTTGGGTGACACGAGGTTGGATCTTGTTGACTTGACTGTATAAAGTAGCAATGACGCCTTATAAGTAGTTCTAGGCCTGGAAAGAAAAGGGAAAGAAAGAGCGATGGAATCTGGTATTTTCTCAGGTGTCCTGGACACCACCTGAAAGATTTCTCCATGGGAAACATTCCCTCCTGGGTCCTCGGCGCCTATTGTTACAGCACTCAGGCACCTGGGCTGCGGCCTGGGGGTGAAACCTCGTTCGATTGGCCATAGCTGGTTACTTAACTTCTCTGTGCCTCAGCATTGCCACTGTGGGTGGTGGTAGCAACATGTCTTCTTCTAAGGTTGTTGGGAAAACACCGATTGCAACAGCGACAGACACAGGACCCGCTCCACCAGAAATTGTTCCATGAGCTTGTATGAGACAGAACTGACATGGTCCTCACTTTGCAGAGAGGTCAAGTAACTTGCCTAAGGTCACATAGCCTTTGAACCCTGGGAGTCGAACTCCATCATCTATGCTCTGAACCACTCTACCACGTGCGGTGGTTATGGTAGGTTCCATTTCTTTCCACACAGTTTTAAATTCGTCCTGTGGTTTGGTTTGATTTTTATTTTTATTTTTATTTATTTATTTATTTTTGATGGAGTCTTGCTCTGTCGCCCAGGCTTGAGTGCAGTGGCGCAATCTCAGCTCACTGCAAGCTCCACCTCCTGTCACGCCATTCTCCTGCCTCAGTCTCCAGAATAGCTGGGACTACAGGCACCCACCACCATGCCTGGCTAATTTCTTTTTGTATTTTTAGTAGAGACGGGGTTTCACCATGTTAGCCAGGATGGTCTCGATCTCCTGACCTCGTGATCCGCCCGCCTCGGCCTCCCAAAGTGCTGGGATTACAGGCTGGAGCCACTGCGCCCATCTGGTTTTATTTTATTTTTAAGACATGGTCTTGCTCTGTTACCCAGGCTGGAGTGCGGTGGTACAATCACAGCTCACTGCAGCCCCGACCTCTGATGAGATTCTCCCATCTTAGCCTCCCAAGTAGCTGGGACTATGGGCACATGCGACAATGCCTGGCTAATTAAAAAAAATGTTTTTTTGTAGAGACAAAGATGTTGCTATGTTGCCCAAGCTGGTCTCGAACTCCTGGCCTCAAGTGATTCTCCCACCTCGGGCTCCCCAAGTGCTGGAATTAGCTTGGCATGAACTGCCATGCCTGGCCTAGTCCTCACCATGCGGGGTCACCATGCGGGGTCACCATGCGGGGTCACCATGCGAGTCTTACCATGCAGGGTCACCATGCGGGGCTTCAGCAGCCTGCTGAGCACCCTCCCCACCCACGGTCACTCTCCCTGGGGTCTGTAAGCCTCCCTGGGCCTGAGCAGCTCCCAGCGTTGCTGCTGCCTTTCCGCTTCCTGGCAGTGAGGTCTCCTGGGTGCCTTCTCTCAGCCCCTTGGGATGTTTTGCATGAGGAAGGGAGGCTTTGGTGCTGTGGAACGTCTATACTGCCCACTCCAGTGGCTTCACAGGAGCAGCTGGCTGTTTGTTCTGAGCTGTTCCACCTTGTGCCTGCCGGAGGGGAGACAGTGGACAGGCCTCCCTCCCCCGAGTGGTGGGGGTGGACCCCCTGCCCGCTGTGGCCCCATACACAGGGGCCACGCACCACTGCCCTGGGCCGTGCAGCTGCTATGGGGAGTGTGCTGCTGAGACCCGGAAGAGATGGAGGGTGAAGTTGTGTTGCCAGATAGTCCATTTTTTCTGAGACTCGCTTGCCTGTGAGAATCCTGGGAATTAACTAGCTCCTTCTCTCCCATCCCGTTTTACAGAAAAGTGAGACCCAAAGTGGTTTCTGACTTGCCCAGAGGTCATAACTGCTTGGACGCTCATGGTCCTCAGAGCCTGGGTTTGCTGACCAGCGCAGGCTCTCACAGCCACTCAGCTCCTGCAGCCGTAGCGTGGCAGAGGAGGGAAGCACTTCCTGGGATTTGTGCTGCCTCCCTGACATTTCCAGGCCCTTCATTTCTCTAAATATTGGAGGAGTTGAATTATTTTTAGTTCAGCCTCAAGGGATCAGCGAATAAGCTTGCAGCAACGTTGGCAGATGGGCTTCTAGTGGAGAGTGGTTACTCAGGGCCTCTTCTAGAGAGAATCGGATGATTTGAGGAAATCTGGGATGTCCTGAGGTGTACCAGAGGACCCCCAAGTTTTTCTTGTGGCTCATCTGCCATCGGGAAACCAAAATGTCTCCCCTCATCCTGAGTTCTCCAGGGTGTGGACCTGGAAAGCTTAAGGGGAGGCAATGGCATATCTTTAAGACGAGCACAGCTCTGGAGCTGCTCAAGTGCCCAAGGCCACATCCTGCTCAGGGCACTTTGGGCCTCAGTTTTCTTATCTTTAAGACAGACGAAGTTGGCCTGGTGAGGTGGCCAATGCCTATAATCCCAGCACTTTGGGAGGCCAAGGCTGGCAGCTTGCTTGAGTCCAGGAGTTTGAGGCCAGCCTGGGCAACGTGGTGAAACCCCGTCTCTACTAAAAGTACAAAAATTTGGCCAGGCATGGTGCCTCATGCCTGTAATCCCAGTGCTCTGGGAGGCTAAGGAGAGCGGATCACTTGAGGCCAGAAGTTCGAGACCGCCTCTACTAAAAATACAAAAATTAGCCGGGCGTGGTGGCTCACGCCTGTAATCCCAGCTACTCGGGTGGCTGAGGCAGGAGAATCACTTGAATCTGGGAGGTAGAGGTTGCAGTGAGCTGAGATCGTGTCACTGCACTCCAGCCTTGGTGACAGAGCAAAACCCTGTCTCGGGAAAAAAAAAAAAAAAAAAAATTAGCCAGGCATGGTGGCACACACCTGTAGTCCCAGCTACCCAAGAGGCTGAGTTGGGAGGATTGTTTGAGCCCAGGAGGTTGAGGCTGTATTGAGCTGAGATTGCACCACTACACTCCAGCCTGGGCAACAGAGCGAGACCATGTCTCAAAAAAATAAAGTAAAATAGACATAATAAGAGTACCTACAACATAGCACTGGGGAGACCAGAATGAGATATCATGCCGAAAGCACTCACCGCACTTCCTGGCACACAGCAAGGGTTCAGCAGTTACCAGCTTCTGCTCATTTTCTTGATGTTCTCATCAGTATGATTATTTGGGGAAACTTGGGTCCGCAGATAACCGTGGGGAGGGAGGGCTTTACCCAGGTGCCCCGGCCCAGCTGTTCCTGCAGCGCCGTGCTGTTTGTGTGTCTGTGCACCTCGGTGGAGATGCTGTGGGTGGGTGAGCAGGTATTGCCTTGTGCTGTGGTCTCCAGAAACAGGGAGGGCTCTCACCCAGGCAGGGCCCTGCAGCCCAGGCACATAGCCCCTCCCTGTCCCTCCAGGTCCACATGGCTGTGGGTTCCCACCAGGGGGCGGCAGGGCCTTGTGGTCGGGGACCCCGCCTGTTTTCTCCCCCTTCGTGGCCAGGTGGGCTGTGCAGGACGGGGCCTTTTCACCACTGCCTGGAGCCGCTCGCCCACCAACCCCACTCACAGCTCTCAGTCCCCTTTTTCCCGAGCGCCGTTCACTCTGAGGCACAGCACAGCCTCGTGTTCCTGGCCCCGCTGGCCTGCTCCCTTAAGCTTCGTTTTGCCTTTGCAGTTTGAGTGACATTTTTGCTGGGGATTTGGGGCTGCTGGGGGTGGCCTTGCACACCCCCTGCACTTTGGCTGCCTGGAACATGGCTGGGGGTTCACGGTGCTCCGTGGTTTGGCTCTCACAGGCAGGGTTCCAACGGCCACAGAGAGAAAGGGCATCTTCTCCAGCTGGCCCTGCAGCGGCCCTGGGACCCCAAAGGCTGCACCGAGGCGGCCACCAAGGCCAGGGGGCAGAGTCCTCCTAAGTTCTGGCCCTAGGTCGAGGCTCCAGATCTCCCAGGAGTTGGAACCAGAGGAACCTGGGCTCATTTCTCTAGCAGGCTCTGGACACACGATGCCTTTAGGGGCTCATGAAAATGTTTAAATTTCTTTTAAAATTAGAAGGAAAAAGTCTCTGGAACATTTAGGGCCAAAGAAAATGTTTTAATGTTTTCTCTCACTTTAGAAATAATATTTTCAAAAATCTATTAAATTATTTAACCGCTTTTTTAATGGAAGAAAGGGCCCCCCAAATCACGAAGTGGCCCTGGGCCCTGGGATGGCCAGGTGAGAGCCTGCCATACCTACGCAGTGTGCCTGAGTCCTGGAGTGCGATGTATTCTGAGCCATCCAGAACGGAGAGTCACCAAGAGGCAGCTTGGAGGTGGGCCGCTACCCCTGCACACTGTGCTCGGGGGAGACAGCTGACCCATCCAGCCTGCAGTGCCAGGATAGACAATTTGGGCTGGAGCCAAACTTGATCGAAGGGAGGCTGACTTTTATCGAGGGCTGCTTTGTGGAGAGCGTTCGTTGTGGAGAGAACCCAGGAAGGAGCTCTCCACCTTGCAAGAACATTGCCTGTGACTCAAAGTGGCCACATGGGATGCAATTCCTGAGCTCAGAGTTGGCAGAAGAGCCAGCCTCTGCTAGCACCAGACCTAACGGAGGCGCGGCCCGTGGCCACCCTGAGGAAGTCCACCTGGACGGTGTCCCTAGCATATCTCGAATGGCAGGCTGAGGCTCGAAAGTCTCATGCCTGTCTGCAGGACTTCCACGTGAGCCTGTGACCACCCGTGGGGACGGTGTGTTGCTAGGGAAATGCCTTGGGCAGTCGAGGGGGCACTGAGGCCCTGGAGGGCTTCTGTGGGTGGGAGTTCCCATGACGTCATCCCTCAGTACAAGCTACGAGGGCTTCCTAGGACACGCTGGGCATCGGGGGGGCTCTGATGGTATTTGCACAAATTTGCAATGCTGGAGACCAGAGTGGGGTGGGCTGGGTGGGCCAGGCCCCGGTCCAGATGGAGTGACCTTTCCTTCACCCTCCTTCCCCACTGCAGGGGTGCTGCCTTCCCAAGGCCCTGGGGAGATGCTGACATCTGCTCATTGGCAGAATGCCCTGTGCCCACACTCTGTCCCTGTCCAGACATGAAATGGACAGCAGGAGGGGGCTTTGAGGGGTCTCTCCTGAGACACCTCTCCAGCTGAGGCTCCTGGAGTTGGAAGCCCCTGCAGACTTGGTGGCTGCCTCACCAAAGGCCCCATCCTGCATTTACCCCTGTGACCTTTCCACTATGCCTGGGACTGCAGTTAGAGCTGACCAGCACCTGGGGTAGTCTGGGGACTGGGGCTGGTGTTCGGGCCAGCATGGAACGCAGATGCCTTCGGTGGCTCTGGTGGGCGCGTGGCTTGCACAGATCGGACTGTGACCCCAGGCTGTGGGACTCAGCCACCAGACGACTTCACTTACTTGTTTACTGACCTTGAAGTTATCCAGCACTTGCATGTTTACAGATACCTCCACAACAGCCAGAGAGGTACGAATCCATCTCCACCTACAGATGAGGGCACAGAGAGGTTAGGGGACCCACCTGAGGGGACGCAGCCTACAGGTGGGACTTGGGCCCTGGCCGTCTGTTTCCAGCCTGTGTGCTCAGGTCCAGGGTCTCCCTGGGACTGGAGAGGGTGCTGGGGGAATGGAGCCGCCTCCTGCTCCACTCAGCCTGCAGCACTCCTGGATACCCAGGTGGGGACCAGAGAGAGGGGCAGGCCGGTGCCAGCCTGGGGGAGGGGGCAGTTACCGGAAGACCCTGGGCTGCATCCCAGCACCCTGCACCCTGGGGCCCAGCCAGGCTGGAGGCCCATTTTTCCCAGAAGCCCACTTCCCTGCCTCCTTCCAGGGGCTCACCCTGCCCTGCTGCCTCTTCCTGATCGCCTCTTTGCTCCTACTCTCCCCTTTGCCTTCTCGCCTCCCCTCACGTTCATGGGGTGTTGTGGACGCGCCTGCCTGCCTTTCACCAGTAGTATCCAGCCATCTCCCTGACCGAGGCTGAGGGTCCTGCACATCTAGGCCCCATCATGGTCATCCTCCCCGGTCCTTGCCTGCCCATGGCTGTTGCCACAGTGGCGATGCAGCAGCTCTGGGTTGAGTGTCTGTCATTGCCACTGCACTGTGTGTGCCCTGGGAGTGGGGGCTGCTGTGCCACACCTCACTGCCATCCATGACCATCTCAGGGTGTGGGCCCAGCAGGTCCTCAGGCTATACCTGTCAGGGGGTTAGATACAGGGCCTTGTACAGGGAGAGAAAATGCCCCCATTCCAGCCTGGGCAGTACAAGCCTCCATCCTCCCAGACTCCGCCTCCCTGGCTGCTCCTTCCTATGTGGCCCCCACGGGGGTTGGCAGGGCACACTCCCCAGAGAGACAGGAGTTTGTGGCCAACCTGAGGGTGGACACTGCCTGTCCTCCAGACCCTAGACACCCCCGGTCGGCCCAGGTGCGGGGTCTGCCCAATCCCACAGCCATCATTCCAGCGAGGACCATGCAGGCCCAGGTGGCTGTGCCGTGGCTGCAGTGACGTGCTCACCAGGAAGGCAGAGGTCTGGGAGCCCCACAAGGGCTGAGCCTTGGGGCCTCAAAGCAGGGAGTCTTTTCTGGGCTCAGGGCCTTTCTGGAGATGGGACTTCTAGGTTGCCAGGGCCACTAGCTGTGAGGAGTTCAGCTGCCCGTGGTGGCGGCGGCTGGGCTGTATCTTGCACTTCTCAGCTGTCTGGAGGGGTCCATGGGGCCTGTCTGGGCTCAGCACAGCAGCGCACAGAAAAGCCACTTTATATATTTGGGATTCCATTAATCCTTCTAGTTTGTACATTTTTGATGGCACCTTCGATTTTTTTCTTTTAAAAATTAAAAGATGTATTTTTTCCAATAATATAAGAAATGCATGCCTTCTTTGGAAAATACAGAAATCACAAAGAAAATAATCCACTATCCCACCTTCCAAAAGGAACAACAGTTAGCATTTTGTTCAGCCTGTTTTTTAAAAAAACAAACAAACAAAAAAATGCATACTAAAAGCAAGATTTATAAATTGCAGTTTTAGAGTTAAGATTGTACCGAGAGTTGCCGGCGTCTCACGGGTTCCTCTCCTGGCACGGTGATTGTGCCTTCCCAGAGCTGCTGCACCCTGGCCTCCCAGCCGAGCCTGGTGACAGCAGTGGGGTGACCCTGCGAGGCCCCTGGGATGGCTGATGCTGAGAGCCCAGCAGAGCTGGAGGGGGTAGGGGCAGCCTTCCCAGGGCTGATCTGAGAGACAGGTGTGTGCCTCATTCGACATCACCCACTGGGAAGGCCTCCATCCGCCCCCATGCAGAGTCATGCTGGGCCCTCCCATCTCATGTCTTCTGGGGAATGGAGTGGAAGGCCTCCCCTCTCTGGGAGGGGGTGGGACTGTGCACCCCAAAATGAATATTCCTTGGCTGTGGGTGAGCCTGCCAGCCCAGAGTCCCCGGGGGCCAGGAGCAGACTGGCAGGGGCCATGGCAATGACTGGGACACCTGGGGAGCTGTGTGTCCAGGCAGGCTCCAGTGTCTACTCCCAGCAAGTGTGTGTGGGGGGCATTGAGATCCTGGGTGGATCTCAGGGGAGCAGGCGTGCCCAAGCTGACACAGCCCAAGCTGTCTTTATTTACCACCGGACCCGAATCCACCTCTGAGCCAATAGTCCTACCCTGCAGGAGGCCTGGCACCTGTGTTTGTATTTTATCACCTTGAGGTTGTGTGGGCTGCTGAGAGTGTGTGCAGAGTTCTGGGCACAAGCCTTGGCTCTGCGGCCAGCTGAGTGGCCGGGCCTCGGTATTCTCATCTCTGAAGTGGGGAGAAGGATGCCTCCGTCACGGGACCTCACAGTGTTAGATGAGATTGCAGATGCAATGAGGTGGGGGCCCAGCAGGCCTGCTCAGGGCGTGGCCATCCCTCTTAGTGCAGACACCATCACGTGGAAGGCGGTCATGTCGAGTGTGCGGGCCACTGCAGTGCGAGGACATATGTCCGCAGGGCTGCGCATGGGTGGCCTGGGCTGGGCTTCCTTTCTCAGCTTGCCTGGGAGGATGGTGGCTCCCAGTGGGTATCTCCCTGTCTCTGCCCCACCCCGGGGATGTGGGTGCTTTGAGCCGAGTGAAAGAGGAACTTCTCCAGGAGAGAGCTCTGTTTGCCACCTCCCTGGTGGCCCCACCCCCGCGGCAGAGCTGTCCTCACAGGGCCACAGCCTCTGCTGGCCCCACAGTCCCTGTGCAATGAAGGACTCCTGTGTGCGGCTCCCTCCAGATGGACAAAAATCAGGTTTGGATGCCAGGGCCTGGGCCGAGTCCCTCGCTTCTCTAAGCATTCCTTTCCTCGTCTGGAAAGTGGGGGTGTAGTATTGTGTGAACCTCCCAGGCCATCCCGGGATGAAATGAGATCATGCCCCTAACACAGACTTCTGCCTGGTCCCTGCTCAGAGCTCCCCAAACCGTCATTGCCACATCCAAACAAATTGTTGTTCCAGCCTGGGGGGCTGGGGGCCCTGCGGCGGTGCCCACGGCAGCCCATGCGCCCGGGCAGGAAGCTGCTTTGTGCAGGGGCAGTGTGGGCAGGCCTGACAGACTCCTGAGCGGCAGGACTATGCAGGTGCCTTACTGAGCTGTCAGCGGCTGGCGGCTGCTCCCAGGTAGCAGGAAGAAGGGCCGAGCTCCACGTGGGCATGAAAGGCCCAGCGGGTGTGTCGGTGGGGGGGTGGGAGTGTTAGTGCGAATGTTGAGTGTGCGTGCATGCTTGCAGGATAAAGATGAGTTTTTAAAATGTGTCTCCTGTGGTTTTTGATTTTTTTTATCTTTCCCAAAATCAATACAAACAAACCACAGGCGTAATTTGGGTCTGTAAAGGCCGACGCTGTCATTCTGCTGCAAGAGGCAGGGAAGTTCAGTTGGGGGAAAAATGCAGTGCTTTTGCTGTTATTAAGTCCAGTGGTGGCTGGTGACAGTCATGGCACTGATGGAGCTCAGAGCAGAGGTGGGAGGGCTGGTATTGACCAGGCGTGTGTGTCTCCGGCGTGTGATGTGAGAACCCGGGGCTCACCAGGATGCTCTCCTCCCTCCATCTGCCAAGCTGGTGGGAAGGCCCTTGCCAAAGTGCACAAGACCCCTTCACACAGCAGGGGCACAGGGTCTTTGAGGCAGAGTCGCCTGCAGGCTGGGGTGGAAGGGGTGCGCCCCAGACCCTAAGATCGCCCACATCTCCAAGACCATCCCTGGCCACTGTTGGGCAGGGTGGGAGGGTTGTTAGCACCTGCTGTGGCCAGGGCCGTGCCAGGTCTGTACATGTTGTACCCTTTGCTGGGCAGCAGCCACCACGTATTCTCAAGGGCCTGTGCTAGGCCCCTGCTGGGCCCTGGATTGTTCCCTTCCATGTGAGCTCCTGTTATCAACTAAAGAAGACACTGAATGATCTCATGCAATTGTATCTTTTTTTTTTTTTTTTGAGACAGAGTCTCATTCTGTCGGCCAGGCTGGAGTGCAGAGGAGCGATCTCGGCTCACTGCAAGCTCCGCCTCCCGGGTTCACGCCATTCTCCTGCCTCAGCCTCCTGAGTAACTGGGACTACAGGCGCCCACCACCATGCCCGGCTAATTTTTTTGTATTTTTAGTAGAGACGGGGTTTCACCGTGTTAGCCAGGATGGTCTCAATCTCCTGACCTCGTGATCCGCCCACCTTGGCCTCCCAAAGTGCTGGGATTACAGGCGTGAGCCACTGCACCTGGCCTTTTTTTTTTTTTTTTGAGACAGAATCTCGCTCAACCAACCAGGCTGGAGTGCAGTGGCACGATCTCGGCTCTCCGCAACTCCGCCTCCCAGGTTCACGCCATTCTCATGCCTCAGCCTCCCGAGTATCTGGGATTACAGGTGTGCGCCACCACGCCCAGCTAATTTTTTGTATTTTTAGTAGAGACAGGGTTTCACCATGTTAGCCAGGATGGTCTCGATCTCCTGACCTTGTGATCCGCCCACCTTGGCCTCCCAAAGTGCTGGGATGACAGGCGTGAGCCACTGCACCCGGCCTCATGCAGTTGTATCTTGGTGGGTAAGGCAGGTTTTTCTGTGCCCCGCCTGCCAACCTCATCATCCGTGTTCCCTGCCTGATCATGCTTCTCTTGCTGTTTGTCCACATGTACACCTTATATCAATTTTTAGATACAGAAATAGCACGGGTAGAATTCTGTATTCTCCATTTTCAGGGAACATCACATCACACATAGGCTGCTCTTTTACTGTGGTTTTAATGTTTTCTGTACCTCTCCCACCCTTACCCCACCTCCCACCCAGATTTAGCTCTGTTAACCCTTCAGGCTTCTTTTTCTGCACACACACACGCGTGCACACACACAGGAGGCTGTCCTGTTTGGTTTTTAGAAATGGGATTGTCCTGTTCCTCTTTGCACCTTGCTCATTTCACTTCATGGTACATCCCAGATACTCCCTTCTGAGTCACCAGCAGAAGCCGGATCTTGTACTTCCCGATGGCTGCAAGCTGTCGCGGCGGCATGCCTGTCCTCAGTATGGAGTTCCAGTTCATTCCTACAGTCCCCTGTTAACAGACGTTTAGACTGTTTCCCTTTTTTCCCCTTTTCATTACAAACAAACAAAAATTGCTTTCTTAAACTTTTTTCATGTTTTAAAACTTTCTGATTTCTCATAAATATTTCAACTTTAGATCCTGCAAGTGAATCTACTAGTGTCAGACTTTGTGGAAGAAAGAAACGTTCTAGAAGAGTCTGCAGCTCATTCTCCCACCCTATGTCCCCACTGTCCAGGGTGAGCTTCTGTTTCCCATCTCTTGGGTGTCTTTTCCACGTGGGGCCTCCCTGGGGCTGCTCTGAGTGAGTGAAAAGCCTCTCCCTGGGCACCCGAGGCCCCTGGCCTGGATATTGTAGCCTTGCCTGAAAGTGGAGGAATTCTGGCTGCCTGGTGGAGGTCAGGGCTGGCCCTACCCCTCCAGGAGAAACAGTTCGGGGGAGGGCTGCTCAGGCTGGACCCAGCCCTGGCCAGCAGGGCCATCGGGCCTCCTGGGCCCTGGCAGGATGTCGTTCCAGGGATACAGCACTTCCTTGCTTCTAAACTGCTGAGTGGTCAGTGTTGGTTATCAGCTGTCCACGTGTATTGCATAATCTCAGATGCTGGCTTGTAACAGTGAGTGGAGGTGGGTGGCCACACTGTCCCTTTAGAATTCTGCACGTGGCCCTGTCCAGGCAGGGCAGTCTCTGGGCTTCCACCCCACTGCCTGATGCCCCTGTGCCTGGTGAGCGTGGGCTGGGGTCTGTTCGCTGTGGGTGGGTGTGCTCGGAGTTCCCCGGTCAGCAAGCTCCTTTTGTCTCTGGGGGAGTTCCTGGAGGTAAACGGGAGCCTTTTCAAGCCACAGGATCACCCAGAAAACCTATGTAAGCACAAAAGTTCAGAAAATCCAGCCAGCCTTGGAGATGGGGAGACTGCTTCCCTTGGGGCCCGGGCCACTCCAGAACCATTTCTGTGATGGTAAAATGAGTGGGGGCCCAAGCTGGCTCTACCTACTGTGAACATGATCATCTGGTTTGTTCACCTTCAGACTCCTGCATGAGCTGGGTGGTTGGTGTTAACCCCATTCTCCTCTCTTTCTACCCGGAGCCCCCTTCCCAGGGCTCCAGGGAGCTCCACCACAGCCAGGGAAGGGAGGGCTCCATTCACCTCCTTCCAAGTTCCTGATTTTGCTCCACCAATGATTGTCTGCAGTGCGTAATCAATCAGCCTGGACCCCGGAGAGGCCTTCTGTCAAGGTGGGTGGGTCTCAGAACTGCAGGCTGCTCCCTGTCCTACCTTGGGGCCCCCACTGTGCACCTGTGGCTGGGGCATGTTTTCTGGGGTTCCTGGCTTTAGCCTGCACAGCTGGGTAGGAGGAGGGCACTGGAGGTGATACTGCTCACTGAGCAGGGCCTGCTTTGGCCGAGGCCTGTTAGATGCCCAGGTAGAGACCCTTGGTGGGCGGGCAGGTGGATCTTCGAGAATGGAGCTCTAAGGGACAGGTTGGCTGATCTCAGCGAACCCTGAGGCTTGCCCAAGGCCACACAGCTTATCTGGCAGAGCCTCGGCAGGAGCCCGGGTCCCCAGACACCGAGGCTAGCTCTTTCTGCTGTGGCCTTCTCACAGGCCAAGGTGGGATCGCAGCCGTGGTAGCTTTGAAGTTCTCCCTAACCTGGCAAGACAGTGGAGAAGGTGGGCAGCCAGTGGGACACTCCATTGTAGGATAAATATATGCATGGTAAAGCACTTTGACATCTATTAACTTTTAAGTGGCAGTAGTGATTCTTGTGGTTAGACCTGAATGGGAACTAGTAAGTCTAAAGTGAAAATCTAATTAGATTTTTCCCACAAAACAATTTTCCAGCAATGTGTTGTGGACATAAAAGTTTGATGAATGTATAGCCAGGCACAGTGGCTCACATCTGTATTCCCAGCACTTTGGGAGGCCAAGGCAGGAGGATTGCTTGAGCACAGGATTTGAGACTAGTCTGGGCAACATAGTGAGACTCTGTCTCTATAAAAAAATTAATTAGCAGGACATGGTGGTGTGCACCTGTAGCCCCAGCTACCCAGGAGGCTGAGGCAGGAGAATCATTTGAGCTCAGGAGTTTAAGGTTGCACCATGATTACACCTGTAAGTAGCGTGCATTCCAGTCTGGGCAACACAGCAAGACCCTATCTCAAAAAAAAAAAAAAAAAAAGGATTTGGCCAATGAATTTTATCAGCTAAACTGGGATATTTAAAAGAAAGGAAGGAACTCCTAATTACTGAGCCCTGGCTCTGAAACAACTTTCTTTCTTCTTTCTTCACTTTAGTCTTGTTAGCAAAACCTTACAAGTTCATAGAAGAAATCATTTTTTACTTATTTTCCCTTAATCTGAGCACAACATCTGGGGTCACCATGGTGGTCCATTGGTGTGATTTGCAGGATGAGACCTTACATCCGGGGAAGGGACTGCCAGGCTGGGCCTGCCTCTGGCACTGTCGGCATGTCTGGGAAGGGCATGGCCTCTGGAATCAGAAGCCTGGGTTGAATCCTGGCTGAGTGCCTAGTGGGGCATTTTGGGACAAATGGCAACCTTTCTGAGCCTTACTTTTCTCATCTGTAAATGGGGGTGGCATTGCCTACTTAGTTGAATGTTAAATAAAATGAAATCTTGTCTGTGAAGCACCTGGCATGGTAATCGGTGGCTGTGAGGATGACACTGGCCTCACAGGGACTGGGTGGCACAGGTGCCCTGACCTTGGCATGCAGGGCAGATGGGCCAGGCTTCCAGCCAGTGCTGGATCTCAGAGGCCCAGGGGTTAGAGAACTAAGGGCCTCTGAGCCAGGCTCCTCATTGCAAATGGACTCCTCTCCTCTGTGTGCTGTGAACTGGGCATGAACACCTCCTGTGATGGGGGGCTCACTCCTTGCCAAGGGAGCCTGGTCAGCTGTCAGCACAGTCATCCTCGTACCCTCTCTCCTGACCTGTGTCTTGTGGCCTCTGCCCCCAGGCAGCTATGGGGCAGGGGGCTGGGGTGACCCCCGTCTTGGTTGTTGAGCCCTTGCCCTTGCTGAAGGGTGACTGTTCCCCCCTACTCCCCCTCACACAAGGCACAGCCTTTCTTGTAGCTGTCAGGAGAGAGGGTCCATCCTCCTTTGCACCCACGCTGCCCCCGTGCCCTGTGGCACTGCGTTCAAAGTGAATGCGTCTGCTTTTGTTTCTTCCTAGGACTTCTGAAAACATGTGTGGGTGGGGGAGAGTGTAGAGGGTTTGTGCGGTGGGTGGCTTGGCTGCAGTGGCGTGGGAGGCGGCCCCAGAGAGGCAGAGCCGCAGCATGTTTATGTGCACAAGGCCGTTCCCTTCCTGTCCCGCGTGTGAACACCAGTGTACAAATGTGTGCACACAGGCGTGTCCCCCGTGCCTTTTCCCTACCTTGGCTGACCGTGGGGAAGAGAGACTCATTTCCCTTCTCCAGGTGGCGATTCCGGAAAGGAGGCTCTGGAATGCCAGCTGGGGGCAGGGAAGCCAGAGCAGCCAGGAGGGACCTGGCAGGCCCACAGAGGTCTGGGACAGCCGAACCCTCCTGCCCATGGCCCTTCCGTCCCCGTGTGTCCCCAGGGTAACGTCCAAGCTCCACGGCAGGGACCAGTCCTGGGTCTCACAGAGGAGACTGGTCCAAGTGGTAGACTAGAGCTCCACTCGTGCCAGCCTAGGTGCAGAGGCCTGGCCCAGCCCTTCCTAACCTTGCCGTCCTGGGCCAGCTGTTCAGTCTCTCCGTGCCTGTTTCTATACAACCCATCTGTAAAATGGGGCCATGGGAGCCACCACCTCCCATTAAATCATGTGTCCCCCCAGGCCTGTCGCCATCATTGGCCCCTCCACCAGCATTAGCGCCAGTGTCTCCATGAAGTTGGGGTTCCTGGGGAGATGGCTCCCCCCAGCCTCCCCTCCTCCCTGCCTCAGAGACTGAGCAGAAGGAAGACAGCTGGACTGATGAGCAACTCGCCCAGGGCCCCAGAGAGGCCCGATCCCATCCCGCCGGGGCACACCCCAGGTCCAAGCCTGGCTGGGCACCCTCAGGGCTCTGGACTCACCTCCTCCCCTCCCTCTGCACCCTTGGTGGTCACACTCACCATCAGCAAGCCCAGCACCCCCCGGCCTCTCCAGACACCCATCCTTGCCCTCACACTGACCCCAGCACCCCTTCCCCAGGCTCTGGTGGACTCCTTGCTCAAGCTGCCTGCTCTGGGGGAGCAGAACCTGCCAGCCCCTCCCACACTTCCCTCACCAAATCACGGGACACTCGAGGTGGAGGCCGGCGCATGGGGAGGTCAGAGTCAGGTGGTGGGAGGCCATCCTCAGCAGGGATCCCAGAGTAGGAGACCCAGAGCTTTAGGAGCCCAGCATGTGGAGGGGCCAGGATCCCTGGGACGGGAAGACGCCTCAGCCAGGGTGGGCAGAAGTGTTGCAGCCCCTGAGACCCTGCAGGCTTGGCTGGCCCCACCGGGAAGAAAACCCACAGCTGGGAGGGCAGTTCACGCAGGGCGCGTGGGGAGCCAGAGCGCCCTCCACCTGCAGGCCATGGGGAGCACCAGGCAAGGCTCCCTGGGGAGCAGGGCTGCCACCTCTGACCTTGCTCCAGCCTGACCTCACCACGGAGGTCCACGCAGGATGCCCGCAGGCCCCCAGGTGGCAGCTTCCTACAGCACTTTTCCACCAGGGACCCTGCTGAGGCCCAGGGCCCTGAGACCCTCAGGCCCATCGCAGCCTCCCCACTGAGCACAAGCACTGCCATCCCCTCCCCTTCACCTGTCACCTGTCTTCCGGGCTTCACGGGGCTTCCCAGTGCCCCATCCCTGCTTGTCAGAAGAGGGGCTGGGAGAATGGCAGGGCCTGGCACTCCGGGCTCCCCCTGCCCTCCTGCGCTCTTGCCCTCCAGCCTTTCCCCACCCTGGAAGTGAGTTAATGATGTTAATGGCGACAGCAGCCGTTTGAATGGAGCAGTCATGGTGCACCAGACACTCGCTCTGCTAAGCACATTCTTAAATTGCCGGATCCCCATGATAGAAACGGAGTCTTAGGTTGAAAACCTACTTGACCAAGGTCGTCCCAGCTGTCAGTGGCAGAGCAGGCCCTGAATCCAGGCAGACCGGGTGGATCACCAGCCCTCTCTCACATACAGGTTCTAGGCCTCCCGTCTGTACTGGAATCCCCCGCAGCAGATCCATATAGAACTGTCCAAAGGGGCACCTGCCCCTCCCCCAGACGAGGCGAGAAAGCCATCTCCACCTGGAGGGAGAGCAGTGAGGGGCATCATTAGGGGGCTGTTGGGTGTCCTGATTTCTTTGAGAGAAGACGGGCTGAGCAGGCACAGCTCTTAATCCTCCAGCCACTGCCCCCCAGGCTGGGGCCTGCCTGCCCACACCCCTGTAGTCATTTCTAAATCGGGTCTAGATGGACTGGACGCGTAGCTGCCAGAGACCCTTTGAACTCCCCTACCTCCAAATTCCCCAAAGTCCCCGCCTACAAAGGACCAGCCCTAGCATGAGGCCCTGAAAGTGGCAACATTTCAATAGCCTAACCCTGGACAATCAGGACGATCCCTTTGCTAATTTATATGCTATACGTTTGGGGTTTAATTGGAGCGTAATTGTAATCCATATGCCTGTTAAGGTAATTACACTTATAAACCTAATATAATCCATAGATCAATGGGTTCGGAGCTAATTAAGGCAACCATAATTAACATTTACCAAAAACCTTGCAATTACTGGAATATCCTTTAAGCTGGCCTTCCAAGCTGTTAATGAGCGCTGCTCAGCGCTCCACGGCCTCCTACCGCTCCTTTATTCTGCACAAGGGGGCCTTCTGGGACCTCGATGTGGGGGTGTCAGTGCCTGCTTTTAGCACCCTGGGACTCCGAGACAGGCACCCAGCTGATGAGTGGCAGCACCACGGGAGGCTAGGTCCCTGTGACTTGGCCGTCCCCAGAACATGGCTGATTTTCTGGCTCAATGGACTCAGCCCGACAAAGGGGAACTTGGAGAAAGAGAACAAGAAATCGATATGCTGAGCCGGGACAGAGCCCAAGTGGGGTTCTCACGTAGGGAGAATATGGCGCTTTCCTCCAGCCCACCTCCTGCACCTGCAGCCGGGATGCACCTGAGCTCAGACTGCCCTGAAATCCCAGGAAAATCCCAACAGCGGCACCATAGGGTCAGGATTACAGCCATTCTCAAATGTTGTGCGGTTCCCAGTGATATTGTCACCTTGGGAGCTGCACAGAGACCCCTTGGCCAGGCCCCTTCTCTGTCTGCAGGAGGAGGTAAGGGGCCCACTACATCTGTCTTACCACAGGCTAAGCTGTTGGCATCTGTTCTTTTCCTGCCCCAGGAGGGACAGAGCCACCCTGTTGTCCTTGCAGCACCATGCTCTGGGAACTGGGTGCTCCTGTGGACAGCTCCATGTGGGTCTTCTTCGAGAGATTCCACTGCAGATAGAAGGAGGCCTCGAGCCTGTAGTTGGGGGGTGGTAGTCAGCCTGGGCTGCCTGGATTCAGCTCCTGCTTTGGCATTTACAGCTGGGACGACCTGGGCCAGGTAGAGGTTTTTCAACCTAAGACTCAGTTTATTTATTTATCTATTCACTTTATTTATTTATTGACAGGGTCTTGCTCTGTCACCTAGGCTGGGATGCAGTGGCGCAATCATGGCTCACTGCAGCCTTGACCTTCTGGACTCAAGTGATCCTCCCACCTCCGCCGCCTGGGTAGGACGCATGCCTGAGGTGGGATGACTGGCATGCACCACCACACCGGCTAGTTTTTAAATTTCTTGTAGAGACAGGGTCTCCCTGGGTGGCCGAGGCTGGTCTTGAACTGGGCTCAAGTGATCCTCCTGCCTTGGCCTCCCAAAATACTGGGATTAAAGGCATGAGCCACTACACCCGGCCTGGACTCAGTTTCTATAATGGGATGTGTCAATTTAATAATGTACATACAGTGCTTAGCGTGGTGCCTGGTGCAGAGTCATGGCTTCATTAATGCTGCTGCTGCTGTCCTTGTCATCTCTATCACTGAGCTGAAGGAGCTGAAGGGGTGGGGCCGGGTGGGAGGGGCAGGGTGGGGCAGGGCCAGGTGGGCTTTCCGCACCACGCTGACTCCTGGGTGGGCTGTTAACTTGGCAGGACCCAGGGCTCACTTTTCCCCCATCATCATTTCTGTACACTTTTTCCGTCTCTGGGCCTTAGGGCCTTTCCAAAGACTTTGCAACCCTGGCAGAAATTTCTAGACAGAATTAGGTTCTTTAATGGAGGAATGAGGCAGATGTGGACAGGAGATTGTTCCTAACAGCGGCTGTCATTTATTGAGCACCTGCTGTGTGCTCTTAGTCTCTGGGCTCAACACTGCACAGACATAATTCACTGATTGCCAATAGCAGCTTGATATGGCTGGTATTTTAGTCTCACTTTAGGATGAGGAAATTGAGGTTCAGAGAGGCTGAATCACTGGTTTGAGTACGTCCAGCAAGGAGGCAGCTGGGCCAGGATTTGAAGTCAGCCACTGTCAATGGCACTGTGCTCTCTGCCTCCCGAGTGAGGGCCCTGACCCCTTTGCTGTCTTCCTGGGTGGGGCCAGTGGGGCTGGGTGAAGGGTGAATGTGTCAATGTTTCCCTCACCCCAGTAGTGGAGAACGGGCAGGGTGGGCAAACTCCTGGCTGGACCAGAGCCACAGGCCTGCAGGAGGCACCCTTGCCAGAGCGAATGAAGACTGTAGTCTGGGAGACCCTAGAGTGAGATGGGGGCTCTATAAGGCACAGCTCCTCCCTGGAGGAAGGGAGGGTCCCTGTCTTCCAGGGCCTGGCCCTCCCCACTTGCCCAAAGCCCACCTGGGTCCTGGTGTGTCAGCGCTTTGCACCACATCCTATGCTACCCACCCAACCTGTGTCCTCGTCTGATCTCCCTGGACCCTCCCACAGCCTGGGAAGGGTCCTCCAGCTGTGAGGTCAGCATGGGGGACCTTGCTCTGCAGAGGGCACCTGTAGGGCTGGCCTCATTGGAGTCCCTCCTTTCTAGACCCACAGTCCTGTGCTGCCTGGTGTGCAGGGCCTGAATGTCACCGTTTCATATATTTTACCCGGTTTTCTAGTTGCTTTAAGGTACTTTGTCTATCATGACTGTTCGCCTCTTTATTTTTCAAAAAAAATTCACTATAACAGTTTGCATTTTTTCTTATTGATAATAAAACCACTGACATTATTGAGCTCTTGTTCTGGGCCCAGCTCTGCCCCGAGCTGTTTCTACATGTTCCCTTGCTGAACCTGCACCCAAGTCCTCAGGCCATTATTCCCCCTTACAGATCAATGAAGTCACTGGCCCGAGGTCACACAGCTGGGACGTAGTGGAACCAGGCTGGGCACTAGCTGGTTGACCCCAGTGCCCAGTATTTATTTAGTGCTTACACGCACTGGCTCGTTTTGTCTCTACAGCCTTGCAGAGGCCACTGTTAGGAGGTGGCGGAGGTGGTATTCAAATTCAGGAACTTTGTGTTCCCTCTTGGAAACTTCAGCAAACTGAAGAAGTGAAAGGCAGAGAGTAAACCACCGACCAGCCCACCATCCAGAGGTGACGATCACCTCTGATACCGCTGGGTGTCCACCTTCCAAACTCTGTGCACAAATGTGCTCTCTGTGTTCTAGTCCACCGTGAGGTCAGGAGCATGGGCTGTTTTGGGATATCTCTTCCTAGTGCCCAGTTCCAGAACACCTTTCCACACCACCGTGCGTTCTCCAGGGCCATTGTTCTAATGGCCGCACCCTGCTCCCGCGTGTGGGCGCAACCTAAACAGTCCCTTGTTATTATGGTTAGACGCTCCATGTGTTTCCAGTTCTTCATTATTGTAAACCCGACTGCATTGCTCATTCTTGTAGCATGACTTTGCACTTATTTTGGATTTTTGCTTAAAGATAACTTCTCACACATGGAATTGCTGGGTCAAAGGGTATGCAAAATTCTAAGGTGTTTGGTACTTTTGCAGAATTCTCCCTCCAGACACCAAGTTGCTCTCCCATCTGCACTGTGGATAATCCTGCAACTCTCGACACCCTCACCAACAAATAACACCAAGTACTAGCAGTGTCATTTTTAAAACGGGCCTCCATTGATAGGAAAAGAATGGGATCTTCTTCGATTGATAATGACACTAAAGGCTTTTTCTGTCTTCCTTGGTCGCTGATATTTGTTTCTTCTATAAATTGCATATTCATATCCTTTCTCGGTCTTTTTTGTATGTTTTTTAAACGAATGCTTTTCTTTAATGGGAAATCTGCATTTCATCAAAGATGGAGCGCAGAGTCTGTGATTCATTTATTCTCTGGAGAAGATGCTTCTCTTTTGTTCTCTTTTGTTCAGAGACCAGCCTGAAGATGCTGGCAAATTAATTTCAGGCGCACGAGACAAGTGGTCGGTGCTCACGAGGATCCTGGCCGAGGAAATCACATTTTAGTCCCAACTCCTCGAAGTGTTGAGGCCGCTTGGAGTCCACACAGACCAGGGTTCAAATCCCCACTCAGCCACTTTCTAGCAGCATAACTTTGGGATGTCCCTCAGCCACCAGAAGCTTCACTTTCTGGGCTGTACCATGAGGAGTTGGTGTGCAGTTTAAAGGAAGTTTGGATGACTGTGGTGTGGGTAGTTCTGAGTGCTCAGTAGGCAGACCTGGTTTTGAGATGATAGACAGAGAAGGCCCACGCGAATGGGCAGAGCTGGGCCTCGCCAGGGCCTGGCACTCAGTTGTGCTCAGCAAATGCCTGTTGCACAAGGGATGGTGCCCAGGTAACCTGGGTGAGCTACAAACCAGAGCCGCTGGAGGAGTTCCAAAGGGAGCTCGGGCACACTAGCCCCCCTTCGTTTGTGTTTGGAGTGGGAGTCACGACATGGCTTTATTCGATTACTTTTTACCCAAATCCCCGTATCCTCAGGAATTCAAGGACAAGGATACATAACCAAATGATTTTTGTCTCAGAATAAATCACAGTCCACTTGAAAAATCTCCATCCTAGAGGAGGGTGAGGGTGCAGGTCTCGGGATGAGGCTGGAGATGAAACCTCCCATGGCTTTGTGGTTACCCTGCTGGTGGGCTCACTCTCTGCAGGGCCATTGGTGGAGTCACATGATGCTGGGCAAGGCTGGCCAAGCAGGGTACAGAGCACATTATGGGAGGGATGGTTGCACAGGAGTAGACCGTGGGGGATCCGGGTGGGGATCCCACTTGGTGGCCTTGGGCTGATTGGTGGAGCATGTTGCCTGAACACGTGGGCCTGCAGTCATCTAGGGAGCTTAGGGCATGGCAGGGGTAGGGTGCGCTGCTTGCAGCCTGGGGTGGCCTCGGCTCCTTCATGTCAGCACGTCCTGACACTGTGACACTGTGTGTGGTCACCTGGAGCCTGTCCTCTTGTACCTGCTTCATCTCTGGCTTTCCTGTCCATCTGCCTGGTGCTTTGGAGTCACAGTAGAGAGGCAGCCTGATGGTGCTCAGTGGCAGTGGAGGGCGTACCAGGCTGTGAGGAAGAAGCAGCCACGTGGCCCCGTGTTCTTGTGCTGCAGCTGGGCCAGCAGATGTGGGGAAAAGGCCACTTCCTAGTGGCCTCTCTGGTGGGAGGCAGTCATAGTGATGAGTCTGGAAGCTGAGCCCTGGCTTGGGAGCAGCTGGAAGGGCTGCCTGTGGCCTCCCTGAGTGGACATCCTCCAGCAGTTGTTCAGCCTCACTGTCCCCAGCCAGCCACCATCTAGTTGGCACTCCCAGTGGGCCCCACGATCTGTGTGTTGCTGCGCACAGCCCTTGCTAGAATCCCACTTTCCAGATGAGGGCGACAGGAGGAGGAAGCATTAATCACTTACCCAAGGTCCCACCGGCGAGAGGCTCTGAGCCTGGACATGGCCCGCTGAGCTGCTCTGTCGCCCCTTGGCGTTGGAGCGTCTCAGCCTCTCCCAAGAGTGTGTGCCCTTGCGTCGCAGGTTTAGAAGCCAGAAGGCTTGCAGGGGCAGACCTAGGCGGAAGCCCCGAGTGGGCATCCTGGTCAGCTCTGTGGGAGTTGGGGGCCAGTGGGCAGGGGCACTCGCCATGCTACCCGAGCCCCCATGGCACCCCCAATGTGGAATGCACGGGCTTAGGACTCACTTTCATGTTGGTAGAGCTTGGAGTCCCCATTTCCATGTTTTGTTTTTCTTTATAGTCCCAGTGTCAAGCCTGGCAGGACACAGATGTCTCAGCAAACAAAAATAGGAGCCATCCGAGTGGGCCCTGGGCCGTAGACATTCCCGTGCCCAGTGAAACCAGGCCCTCTGGCCAAGCACTCTTTGGGAGGATATTTGGAAAAAATGTCAAGGCATTCGTTTTTCTCTCGACCTTTTCTGTTGGAATTGTGGGGCCTTAACACTGGAAATAAAAGAAGTTAAAAGACACGGCTGGCTTCCTGCACCCGGGACAGCCCCAGTGGCCAGGCCTGGCCCTGTTCTCCCATCTGGCCCTCGGTGGTTCCTGCAGAGGTTACCAAGCACAAGGGCCCGGCCGTGGCCCCCACCTCTGTGCAAAGAAGTTGGCCATGATGTCCAGGTAGCAGAGGTGCAGGGGGCAAGGTTTCTACCCCCAGGCTAGTTAAGGACAGAGGAGACTTGAGGAGGGAGAGGAGCAACAGAGGACACTCTACGGGGACGGCTTCTGGCGAAACAGTGCTATCTGAAGATGAGTGTGAAGTCAGGAATGTTTGCTGAGTTGGCTTGGATATTGGAAATGCCCTTTCTTTTGAGCCCTTTGGCTGTCTTGGCACTGACCATCTGCTGGCGGAACATGGGCAGCCTCCCAGAGCACCTGCCCATATGGTGTATGCCAGCTGGCTCTCAGCTACACCTACGGGCCTGCGCTGGTGTAGATTTGGGTCCCAGGCTCCCAACCAGGGGCCTGGCTGGCTTCCCCGCAGCCACACCCTTCCAGCAAAGTCACATCACCAGTTGTATGGAAATGGAGGCCACCACCCTGGCTGCAGAGGTGAGGCTGGTGAGGCCCAGGGTGTCCCTGCTGGTGATGCTGCATCACTCGGAAGTCCGGCTGCCCGAGGCTGGAAGCCGCCTTGCTGCGTATGTCATGTAGGATAATGCCTGGGCCAGTCTGGAGTAAGCCGTGGCTGAGGAGATCAGTTCTTGGAAGTGCTGGGTTTTCCTGCATTTTTGGGCCTTTAGTAGCACAGGCCTTCCCTTGCAGGCCTGAGGCACCTGTCTGGGGTGTGTGCCACTGGCTCAGTAGCCCATGGGCAGTAGGTTCCATGGAATCAGGCACATCTTCAGCCAAAGCTGCCAAGTGCTCCCTGCAGTGGTGTTACCACCTGAGGTGCCACCCAAACCAGAAAACCCTGGGGCTGGGCAAGACAGCAGCTTTCAGGAGCTGGGAAGAGGCATCATTTCCACTTTCCAGGCCCTGCGATCTGCTTTGTAGCCTGTACCAGGGCACTGGAGTCCTGCCTTGGCACAGCTCGTGGTCTAGAGGAATAACCCCAGGTCCGGGTGAGACACTCAGCCCGTGATGGCTTCATATGGTCACTACGTTGTTGTATATGGAGGCAGGACTGTTTCTTGGTTTTAAATTTTGTTTTTAATTTTATAAATGTAATATATTCACATGGGAAATGTGGGAAGTATAAACAATCAAAAAGAAGCAGCTAAAAAAAGTCCTTTCATGATCCACCGGCAACATCAGTTAACATGTGGCGTATTTCCTTCCCGTCTCTTCCACTCCCATTTTTTTGGACTTCTTAAACATAATTGAGATTGTGTTTTATGTACAATTTTATAGCATGTACTTGTTAGCTTTGAAACAGACCCATCTGCGTTTGCAATTTGGCCTGCAGGGAAAAGACCAGATTGCTGAGTCTTAGCTAAAGCTGTGGGAGAAGGAAATCTAAAAATACCCTCCTCGTTGGCCTGCTCGGGGAGCACCACGGCCTCCTGTTCTCCTCCCTGTCAGTACAGCAGAATTAGCCATGACTCAGAGTGGACCTCCGTGGTGATTCTGCCTCCAGAGAACATGCCGTGCTCCCGACATCAGGCTCCCAGGTGAGCGGGGGCACTGGCCGGGGACGAGGGGCTGGAGCCTGGCCAGCCCAGCTACAGAGGGGCCTGGGGTTCGGCTCCTGCCTGAGGAGCTGCTCTAGGATTCTCCGGGGCCTTCTGCAGAGCGAACACTGAGGGGGGGCCTCTGTCAGAGACACATGATGCTTCTTCACCCCAGCCCCACCCCGGCTGCAAGAGGAGAAAATCAAAACCATGAAGAGCATTTTAGAGTCTTCCACTTCCAGCAAGATGGAGCAGAAGTGCCTTTCCCTGTTCCTCCTGCCCAGTGCAATGAAAAACCCTGGACGTCAGTTATGAAACCAACAAGAGGCTGAAAGGAAGAGAGGAGAAGGCGGACTGGCCAGGTACCTCAGGACCTGGGGGTTTCCTCTGTGCCTAGAACATTCTCAGATGTGGAGCTGAAGAAGCCAGAAGAGCCTCTGCGGAAGCCTGCTCTCCCTGGCCGAAGGACCGAGCCAGGGGCACCTGAGAGACGGAAAACATTTAGGCAATAACTGTGGTACTCCAGCCAAACACTGCAGAAATCCCTGTGGCCCCATCCCTACTCGTGCCAGCAAGGGCTCAGTGGGGAGCCTGGACCAAAACATTCACCAGGCTGAAATGAGCCCCTACCACTAGGGATGTCAGAGAAGGCCAAGGAGGGAGCCAGGAGCATGGTGGGAATGAGGTTTCCCCCAGCTGGAGCATCAGTGGAGACCACATGGTAAGCCTGTGCTTCCCCCAGTCCGTGGTGACAAGACATCCCTTCCCCTCCCACTGGACGGGCAGTGTCATACTGAAGAGTCAGGACTTCATCACCACTCAGAGGTTGCAAGGCCATCCATCACCCCACAACAGTGTCGATGGAGCCCACATGGGACACAGTAGTGAGGGGTTCCTGCACCTCCCAACCAGGGGAAAACTTCCCCCGTGAAGAGTAGTAATGAGAGCACCTCCCCCACCTCAGTGTCAACAGAGGCCAAGTGGGGAGCCTGGACGTCCACCCCACCCAAGCAGAATAAGGCAGCACTACCCTCTTCCCCTGCCTGAGTTGTGTCCAGAGAAGGCCAGCTGAAAGAGAAGGTTTAAATAAGACTCAGAGTCTCACACCACACACCCAAAATGTCTAGCTTGCGGTGGGTACAAAATCACCTGTCATGCTAAGAACCAAGGAAACCCCAACATGAATGAGAAGAGAAGACCAACAGACACCAGCACTGAGATGACCCAGATGTCAGGGCAAAGACTTTAAAACAGCTACTGGAAAAATGCTTCTATCAGCAATTGCAAATACACTTGAAACAAATGACAGAGTAGAAAGTCTCAGCAAAGAAAAGAGAAAATATGGGGCCAGGTACGGTGGCTCACACCTGTGATCCCAGCAGTATGGGAGGCTGAGGTCGGTGGATCATTTGAGCCCAGGAGGTTGAGACCAGACCTGGGCAATACAGGGAGACCCTGTCTCTACAAAAATTTAAAAATGAGCTGAGCATGGTGGCATACACCTGTAGTCTCAGCTACTTAGGAAGCTGAGGTGGGAGGATCACCTGAGCCTGAAAGGTCAAGATTGTAGTGAGCTGAGATCGTGCCACTGCACTCCAGTCTGGCAACAGGGTGAGACCCTGTCTCAAACAAACAAACAAATAAATAGAAGATATAATGAAGAGCCAAATGAAAATTTTAGAACTGAAAAATACAGTAGCCAAAATAGAAAACTCCATGGGTGCGTTTGACAGCAGAATCCAGAGGACAGAGGAAAGAGTCTGTGAACTTGAACGCAGGAAAATAGAGATGACCCAATCAGAACAGAGAAAAAATAGACTGAAAAGAATGAACAGACACGTCACCAAAGATGATATCCAAATAGCAAATAAGCACATAAAAAGATGTCATGAGTCACTAGGGTAACACAATTTAAAGCTACAATGAGGTATCACTACACACCTATCAGAATGGCTAAAATAGGCCATTTTGGAAGGCTAAGGTGGGTGGATCACTTGAGGCCAGGAGTTCGAGACCAGCCTGGCCAACATGACAAAACCCTGTCTCTACCAAAAATACAAAAATTACCTAGGCATGATGGTGCCTACCTGTAATTCCAGCTACTTGGGAGGCTGAGGTGGGAAGACCACTTGAACCGGGGAGGCAGAGATTGTAGTGAGCCAAGATCATGCCACTGCACCCCAACCTGGGCAACAAAGCAAGAAAGACTCCATCTCAAAAAAAAAAAAAAAAGAATGACTAAAATTTAAAAAACCAATGAGAACAATGAGAATCTGAATCACTCAGACATTGCTGGTGAGAAGGTAAAATGATACAAACACTCTGGTAAATAGCTTGGCAGTGTCTTAAAACTCTAAATATAAAACCGTCACATGACTCAGCCATGGTACTTCCGGGCAGTTATCAGAGAAGTGAAAAATCATAATTTACACAAAAACCTAGGCCGGACGCGGTGACTCACGCCTGTAATCCCAGCACTTTGGGAGGCCGAGGCGGGTGGATTACTAGGTCAGGAGATCGAGACTATCCTGGCTAACACGGTGAAACCCTATCTCTACTAAAAATACAAAAAATTAACCGGACATGGTGGCAGGCATCTGTAGTCCCAGCTACTTGGGAGGCTAAGGCAGGAGAATGGCATGAACCCAGGAGGCGGAGCTTGCAGTGAGCCGAGATCACGCCACTGCACTCCAGCCTGGGTGACAGAGCGAGACTCCGTCTCAAAAAAAAAAAAAAAAAAAAAAAAAACAAACACCTATACACAAATGTTCACTGCAGTTTTCTTGATAATAGTCCCAAACTAGAAGCAACCCAGGTGCCCTTCAGTGGGTGGCGAGAGGACCTGCATCCATGCCATGGAATAGTACTCAGCAATAAAAAGAAGCAAACTCTCTCTCTTTTTTTTTTTTTTTGCATAAAATCCAGATCCTGCACAAAAAAGAAACAAACTTGATACCCACAATGACTTGGATAGACTCCCAGTGAAAAAAGCTTATCCCAAAAGGTTGTGTACTTTCTGATTCCATGTATAGAACATTCTCAAAATGACAAAATTCGATCAAGCAAAACAGACACTGTTGGATGGGGCGGGGCCGGAGGGCAGTGGGTGTGGCTATAAAGCAGCCTGAGGGGTCCTGGTGGTGATGGAAAGCTGCTTTATTTCACTGTATCAATGTCAGTATGTTGACTTTGATATTGTTCTATAGTTTTGCAATATATTACTCTTGGGAGAAACTGAGTCACTTAGTGGCGTTCTTACAACTGCATGTGAATCTCCAATTATCCCCAAATTAAAAGTTTACTAAAACAACAATGGAACAAGAAAAAGAAAAGCCTTTGTACGTAGCAACCCAAAATGCGTATGGTAAGTGGCAGGAGCTGATGACAGGCGTTCTTGGTTCAGAGCAGTGACAACTCTGGGACAAGCATGCCGCTGGGAGAAAGAGACCAGGAGCTGCACACCCAGGCAGATGCTTTTGCAGCGGGATGGTGGTGAGGGGTTGGAATGGATAGTCATTTACTTTGTATATTTAACACTTTCTTTTTTTTAAGAGATGGAATGCTCTGTCACCCAGGCTGGAGTGCAGTGGTACGATCATGGCTCACTGCAACTTTGAACTCCTGGCCTCAAGCGATCCTCCCACCTCAGCCTCCTGAGTAGCTGGAACTACAGGTGCACATTGTAGCACCCAGCTGATTTTTTAAAAAATTTTTTCTTTTTTTCTTTTGAGACAGAGTCTCGCTCTGTTGCTGAGGCTGGAGTGCAGTGGCATGATCTTGGCTCACTGCAACCTCCACCTCCCAGGTTCAAGCAATTCTCCTGCTTCAGCCTCCCAAGTAGCTGGGACTACAGGCGCACACCACCATGCCCAGCTAATTTTTTGTATTTTTAGTAGAGACGGTGTTTCACCGTGTTACCCAGGATAGTCTCAATCTCCTGACTTCATGATCCACCCACCTCGGCCTCCCAAAGTGCTGGGATTACAGGTGTGAGCCACCGCATCCGGCCAATTTTTAAATTTTTTATGGAGACGAGTCTCACTGTGGTGCCCAGGCTGGTCTTGAACTCCTGGACTCAAGTGATCCTTCCACTTCAGCCTCTCAAAGTGCTGGGATTACAGGTGTGCCCCACTGTTCCCAGCCTTGGATTGTCATTTAGCAGTCTGTCTATCTGTTGGAACATCAGTCTCCTACAGATGTGAACAGAGCCCCTGTTAGGCATGAGTACTCGGAGCACAAGCTCCTGGTTCCCAGTGGGAGACAGATGTGAAGGAGGCAGTCTCAGGGAAGGATGCTGAGTCTGGGCTGGGGACAGTGCACCGTGCTGTGGAATTATGGAGAGTTTTTCCTCATATCTCTGAGTTCCAATGTGTGGCATGGTCATATTACATTTTTATGATGGAAAAGTCATACCATGTATTTAAATGAATTAACAGCAGTTACAATGACCTGGATGAGATTGGAGACTACTATTCTAAGTGAAGTAACTCAGGAACAGGAAAACCAAACATCGTATGTTCTCACTGATGTGTGGGAGCTAAGCTATGAGGACGCAAAGCCGTAAGAATGATACAATGGACTTTGGGTATTTGGGGGAAGAGTGGGAGGGAGCGAGGGATAAAAGACTACAAATGGGGTGCAGGGTGTGTACTGCTCGGGTGATGGGTGCGGCAAAATCTCACAAATCACCGCTAAAGACCTTACTCATGTAACCAAACACCACCTGTACCCCAATAGCTTATAGAAAAATAAAATAAAAGTTATAGCATATATTTAAAAAGGAAACCACATAAGCGAAGTCAGGCTCCTCTGCTAGCCATTCCCAAGGAGCTCATAGGGTACACCGAGTTTCTAGAAAGCCACTTGGCAGCAGCTCTGGGTTCTAGGGTCTGACTTGCTAGGGTGGAAGGAAACTGTTTCTGGCCACTTTGTGCTGGGGCTCTGCCCTGCGCTTCTCCGACACCTGCATCCTCAGCTAGGCCAGACCCACCTGTTCTAGCCTGTCCTCCCACCAGGCAATAAACCAGGAGGCTGTGTCCATGCGGGAGTGAGGGGAAGGCTGTCACAGGAGCCCGTGTGTCCGTCCAGCAGTGGTATCCTTGTCCAGCAGGCGCTCCGTGTGAGACTACATGCATCTTTATGCACTCTGCTCTGATGTTTGCAAACACAATGCCCGGCAATAAGTGAGGCCCCCATGAGATACTCAAGGGGTTCCATTCGCCGAAGCTCTCCTCCCCACAGCAACCTGAGCTTCTGCGAAAGCTGAGAAACACGCGTGAGAAGGGCACTTCTTCTGCTTGGAAATAATTGTTTTGGTTGCAATAGGGGGTTTTGTTTGTTGGTTGTTTCTTGCTAGCTTGTTCTTGCAGAAGGAAGAGCTGGTCTCCTTTGCCATCCCTTACTGAGGGTCGAGAAATACAGACAGGTGTGTTCAGGCTCTCTGTGCAGGCCACAGTCCCCAAGAATTTACTTGTGAGCCTCTGTGGCACTTTATGTTGAGGATTAGGTTTAGTATGGGGGGAGGAGGATCCATGGAGCTGGGGTTCCAGATTTGATGTCTAATTTTAGAAAGGACACTATTTTTAAATCAATAGCTGTGCAGCCTAGGATATCAGTCTGACCCTGTGCCCTTCAGGGACACAATGGGGAGGACATTGTTCAGGACACAGCCTGACAAGGAAAGAATGCTATCCCACGCCCTGCGCCCCAGGCGGCCACTGTCGTCCAAGAATTTCCAGGTCTTTTCTGGTATCACTTCTTGGCACAGGCGGAAGAAGCCTCGTTCCCATCGTCCCAACATGCAGCTGGGGACCTGGAGAGCATTTTGGCCTCGCTGAAGGTCACAGGAAGGCAGGGGGAAGGCTGGCGAGGGCCCTGTGGATCCGCCCTGCTCCAGCCCAGCGTCAGGTTACAGCAGTGGGGCTGGGAGGGGAGGGGTGTCACTGCAGGAGCTAAGGAGAAATCGGGGGTTGACACCCTCAGAAACTGGAGAAGACCAAGGAAGCAGAGCGGAGAGTGCCCCCTGCAGTCCGAGAAGGGCCTTTGCCGAGATGGACCTGGAGCCATCTCCCTGCCCCTGGGTGGCCCGCAGAGCCAGTCTTGGCCGCCTGGCAGTGTTTGTTGTGGGCAGTTGCCATGCCACTCCGGCGGCAGCAAGAGCAGGGACAGGTGTGGCAGAGCCCGGTGGTTCCAGCCCAGCCTGGCCTCCCAGCCACACCTTCTCCAGTTACTCGAAGCAGGCTAGGTCCTGGAGACCGGGCGTGTGGTTATGTGCTCTCCAGATTCTCGGTGCCTTCCCGATTGCAGGAGTCTGGTTAGCATCATGGGACCCCTGGGAGAGCCACTCTCAGGAGGCGTTGTCCTTCCCCCTGGGGGACACACTGCTTACTTGTCCCCTGGGAGCGCTGGGCAGGGAGACTGCAGGTGCCAGCCACTCCTGCAGGTTCTGCCCAGCCTCCTCTGGTGCCCCCTGCACTGTCACCAAGCCGTGGCCTCGAGCAACTTGTGGGTACCTGTGATTTAGGCCTTGGGGTGTTGGAGCCTGCTTGGACCAGCTGGCAGGAGTCAGTTATGACGTCTTTTGCCAACTGTGTTCTGTAGCTTGAAATTGGCCACAGTGGAAGTATTTACACCATGAAAGTTGGCAAATGCACAGATCAGGGTTCCCCCAGCCCCCCACTGGAGAGCCAGTTACCAGCACACTTCTGCCTTTTGGGGTCTTTTGTGAGGGCTGATGGATGGAGCCCCAGCAGACACTTGGCCTGGCCACTGAGAGGCTGTGCAGTTGGAGGTCGGGGGCACCTGATACAGAGGGAGGAGGCCGAGAGTCTGAGGGGGCAGCCAGGCCTGGAGGGCCGTTTGGGGTTCCATTGGATTTCCCTGCACTTTGTCCAGGGGCAGGAGCCTCCCTCCCAAGGTCAGGCCCCATTTCTAGCCATGCTGGTCACACACCCCTGTGAGCAGGGGTGCTGAGGAGAAGTGGTCCCGCAGGAGCACCACACCCACTCCCATCCAGCTGTCCTCCAGATGGCACCTCCAGGCACCGGGACCCCACAGAGGCAGGCCCTGTTCAGCCTGCAGAGCTCCTGGTGGAGAGAGCGGGGTCCAAGTGACCTGAGGAGAGGGGTGCAGGCCAGCTGAGGGGCTCCCAGAACTCCAGGAGCTCAGAGACGGGCTCTCACCCTTGCAGCCCATCCTTGGGATGTCCCAGCCCTTCGTCCAGACCTCTGCCATGATTGTGTCGGGACCTGTCCCTGCAGTGGACTGGAAGCTCCAGGTGGGCAGTCCTTGCCGTGGTCACCTGTGTCCACAGGCCTGGGCAGAGCAAACTGATGAGCGTTTACCAAATCAGAGAGAAGACATAACCAGGGAGCGAGTGCACGCCCAGGCCAACCAGGGCTGTGGGCATCACATCCCACTCAGCTGCTGCCTGCCCTCCACATGCCCCTGGCTGCCCCTGTCAGCCTCAGCCCCCTCCACTCATGAGTGGGAATAAATAAGAGAGTAGAAAACATAAGTGAGGTTCTTGGCTGACCGCCCAGCTCATAGCAATGCTTAATTGATAGTAACCGGTGTTATGAGTGAAGACGTCCTTTGTGGGCTGTTGGAGTTCTTAATATCCCCGAGTAACCACACGGCAATGCTCTGGCTTGACAAGGGACAGCACTGCTGGTCAGCAGCCCAGCCAGCCTAAGCAGCTACTTGTGTTCCCAGCTGTGGCTTGTGATCTGTGGTTGACCGAGCTGTTACTCTCCTCGGTTAGACACGCATGTGCACACACGCACACTCACGTACTTACACATGTGCACGTGCATGCAATGCACAAGCAAACACACGGACATGCACATGCACGCACACACTGTACACACGTGCACACACATGAGTGCACAGACACGGGGGCGCACTGTAATCTGCTCTAATGCATGGTCTTAATCGCTATATAATGTTCCATGGTTCTTTTTTATTTCTTTCCTTTTTAAAACGGAGTCTCGCTGTCGCCAGGCTGGAGTGCAGTAACGCGATCTCGGCTCACTGCAACCTCCGCCTTCTGGGTTCAAGCGATTCTCCTGCCTCAGCCTACTTAGTAGGTGGGACTACAGGTGCATGCCACCACGCCCGGCTAATTGTTTGTATTTTTTAGTAGAGACAGGGTTTCACCATGCTGGCCAGGATGGTCTCCATCTCTCGGCCTCATGATCCACCCACCTCAGCCTCCCAAAGTACTGGGATTACAGGTGTGAGCCACCGTGCCCGGCTGGTTATTTCTTTAATTTTATTGAAGAATAACATACCTACAGAGGCGTGTGCATATCATAAGGGTACAATTTGATGTATTTTCAGAGGGAAATACATGCCTGAAACCAGCTCCGGATCGAGAAGCAGGACATTTCCCACCCCCTTCTTGCCCTTTTCCTGCAACCCCCATCCCCGGGGGAACTATTCCCCGGCCTCTGCCCCCGGGGCAGTTTTGTTCGCTCCTTTGCTTTGCGCGCGATGAGGACCCTTTCGAGTCCGGTTGCTTTTGCTCAGCTCTGCGTTTGTGAGATCCCTCCGTGGTGCTGTGGGAGGTGTAGCTTCTTCCCGCTCCCTGGCGAGTCGTGTTCTGCCATTTCTCTGTATGCCGATAGCAGCTTACAGTGCCGGACCGCGGCTTACAGTGCCGGACCGTGAAATGGGGTCTGGAATGTTCTCATACAGGTCCCGTGGGGCAATGGGCGTGTGCTGGCACTGGGATTCTGTGTCTGACGCTCTCCATCCTAGACCCGTGAGAGGAGACTGTTGTGCCCAGGGCACTGAGGAGGAGGCCAGCTTTGGAGTCGCCACCCTCACCTCGCCTTTACATACCTCACTTCATTTAATTTTTAAACAACAGTCCTGCAGCCGGTGGCTTTTTCTGTGTTCTGTAGAAGTGAAAGCAGGTGCCTGGGGACACCGGGAGGCCCCCCTAGGTTTGTCTGTAAGTGCTTGTGCTAGAGACCGGCATGTTCTGTTCCCCCCACAGCTCCCAGCGCCCTGCCACAGCTTCGAGCAGTCAAGACAGGGGCTTGGAGTGGCCAGCGCAGGACCTGCTGGTAATGGGGGTGAGGGGTAAGCCTTGTTTCCAAGGCAGGTCTGTGCTCTGGGGTCTTGTCCCCTCCACATGCACACTGCCTGGCTGGGCTCATTCCTGCGGGCAAGGCCCGGGATCAGGAATGGCTGGCTTTCTTCTGCCCAGAGGGAGCTGCTTATGGCTTGACATGGCCCTGAGACTATGAGACAGGCCACTGGGAAGCCCAGGCTTTTGCAAAAGTGGGGATTTTTTTTCTCTCCCTAGTTTTGGATCAGGTTTTTGAGGTTGTGCAAACGTAGGAATGAGGCCTTTCACCCCGTCAGTTGTCTGTTGGGCTGTGTCGCACAGTGGCCCCTCGGGACAGCTTACAGAGCAGCTGTCTCTTGCAGGTATTGCTGCAGGGCCTGCTGTCTCTGCTGTCCTGGGCCGAGCGTGAGTTCTGTCGCAGAAAGTCTGAGGGCAGAGCTGGGAGGGCAGCGTTTCCAAAGCAAATGGAAAAGGCAAACGGGAACGTGACGGGCAGGGCGGGCAGGGCAGCCTGGACACACACCCTTTGTCCCATGCAACTCATTCATTGTTGAGTGGCTTGCTGCACTTTGTGGCCCTGAACCAGGGCTGGGGAATCTCGGGGACATGTGTGTCCACAGAGCACATAGCCTGGAGGGGAGACAGGCACCTGCCACCTCCACCATCACAGATGCTGTGAAGGCTGTGAAGGGAAACAGACCTGGAAGGCAGCAGAGCCGAGATGGGGTTGATGAGTGTCGCTAGTCACAAGCAAGGTGTGTCGTTCTTTCTTCTACATGTTTATCGAGCTATAACACCCAGGAAAGGACATCAAGTGTGCAGTTTGAATTTTTGCACACACGTACACCCATGTAACCCCCACACAGATCAAGATGTGGAACATTCCAGCACCCGGAAGTTTCCCCGTACCCCTTCCCAGTCAGATCCCCCAACCCCAGGTCACTCCTGCCCTGACTCGCAGTGTAGAGCTCACCGGCCACTTCCTCTTTTGCTCACAGCAGGTAGGAGGGCCTTTTACCGGGAAAAACTGTGACTATTTAGGTTTAAAATGTATTGGTAACAGGCAGATCTGGCCAGTCCCTCCCTGGCTTCAATCTCTTTGGTGGCTTCCAGGATTAATCTTAGGAGGGACTGGAGGAAAAGCCCCTCTCTGTCCCCATGGCATCCATGGTGACTATCACGGCCCTCCTCTGGACTCTCACTGCTACCACTGGACTCACTGTCTCCGCCTACCCTGTGCACAGCTCCTTAATTTGGGTCCCTCTGGTTTAGCTCAGTGCAGCCAGAATTCACCCAGTGCCTAGGGGAGTTGGGCACTGGGCTGGCCCAGGGGCCTCTGGGATGAAGGGGACAGTCGTTGAGCTGGGGTTATCCCCAAATCAGACGTGCAACCCTACGAGCAGCCAGGTTTTTAATTTTGTAATTGAGATATTCACATGCCATAAAATTCCTCTTCAAATACACAATTGAGTGGTCTTTAGGTTTTTAATATATTCACAGTGCTGTGCAACTATCATCTCTAATTCCAGAACATTCTGTCACTCCAAAGAGAAACCCTGTACCCATTAGCAGTGACTTCCCACTCCCCACACCCCCAGCCCCCAGCAGCCTCCAGCCGCTTTCAATCTCTGTGGATTAACCTGCTCTGGGCATTTCATATAAATGGAATCAGACGATACGTGGCCTTTTGTGTCTGGCTGCATTCACTTTGCTTCATGTCTTGACCGTTCCTCTGTTCTGGTGTGTGTCAGAGTTTCACTTCTTTTTGTGGCTGAGTACTATTCCACTGTGTGGACAGGCCACATTTTGTTGATCTGTTATCAGCTGATGGACATCTGGGTTGCTTCCTGATATGGTCTGGCTGCATCCCCACACAAATCTCATCTTGAATTCCCACTGGTTGTGGGAGGTCATTGAATCATGGGGACAGGTCTTTCCCGTGCTGTTCTGTTCCGGTGATAGTGAATTAGTCTCATAAGATCTGATGGTTTTAAAAAGGGGAGCTTCCCTGCACAAACTCTCTTCTCTTGTCTGCCGCCATGTGAGACCTGCCTTTCACCTTCTGCCATGATGCTGAGGCATCCCCAGCCACATGGAACTGTGAGTCCATTAAACCTCTTGCTTTTGTAAACTGCCCAGTCTCTCTGGTATGTCTTTATCAGCAGCATAAAAACAGACTAACACACTTCCACTTTTTGGCTGTTGGCAATAGTGGTGCCATGAACACTAATGTACAGGTTTTTGTGTGGACATGTTTCCAGTTGTCTTGGATATATACCTAGTTGTAGAATTCCTGGCTCATGTGGTAATTCATGTTTAACTTTTTGAGGAACGAGTGGCCATTTTTAAAGACATAAGAATATGTAAGGAAGAAAGTAAATGTATTAACTTCCATTCAAGAAATTTACCTACCAAACAACATGACGAATGGGAACCTTTAGGGGCTTGGCGGAATGGCCCTGCACAAGGCGTCCGGGATGCACTGCCTGAAAGCTGTGGACCCTGTGCCTGGGAGGAGGACCAGCGAAAGGCAGAGCCCCCCATGTTTCAGACGGAAAGGTTAAGTAATATGACTCTGGTAATGCAGTCCGGTTCATTTATGAGATCATGGGCCTCTTATATTACAGATGTTTTTGTGTTTTTTGCTGAGTCTTCTGCTCCTTAACCACATTCCCTGGGTGGCCACCCTGCCAGCTGGCCCTCAGGAAGCATCGTCAGCCAGAGACACAGGCCTTTGCTGTGGCCTCACATGCCAGCAGAGGGAGACAGGAAACATGCCGGTGGATGAGGAAGTTGGGTTGTCTGTAAGAGGATGAGATGGGCTGTCATTAAACAGGTGGGTTCAGGTGGATCTCACTGAACCGTGAGATTTGAACCAAGACCTGGGGGAGTGAGTGAGGGGTTGGGGAAGGGAGATTAATGCGAGTTCTGGGGAAGGAATATTCCAGGTGAGGAAACAGCCACTGCAAAGCCCCTCAGGTGTTGGAGAAAGACACTCATGGAGGGGTGGAGAAAGCATTGGGCAGGGAGAGGCCTGCCGAAGGCTTTGCTTCTCTTCTGCCAGGCTGGCCATCACGGGCCTTGCACAGAGGAGAGCAATGACCTGCCTTCAGGTTTCAAAAGGTCCCTCTGGCCGCTGTTTGAGAGAAGGTCATAGTGGGATGAGGGCAGAGCAGGGGGACTGCTCAGGAGGCTTTCGCAGTACCCCATGGAGTGGTGGCGGTCACTGGCGCCGAGTAGTGTACACGCTGCAAAGAAAATACTCTGTTCAGGAGGCCGGGTGCGGTGGCTCACACCTGTAATCCCAGCACGTTGGGAGGCCGAGGTGGGTGGATCACTTGAGGTCAGGAATTCGAGACCAGCCTGGCCAATATGGTGAAACCCTGTCAATACTAAAAATACAAAAATTAGCTGGGCGTAGTGGTGGGTGCCTGTAATCCCAGCTACTCGGGAGGCTGAGGTGGGAGAATCGCCTGAACCCAGGAGGCAGAGGTTGCAGTGAGCCAGATCATGCCATTGTACTCCAGCCTGGGTGACAGAGCAAGACTCCATCTCAAAAAAAAAAAAAAAAAAAAAAAAAAAAGAAGGAAGGAAGGAGAGAGGGAGGGAGGGAGGAAGGAAGGAAGGAGAACATGCTCTGTTCGCATAAAAAAGAAATGCAGACGTTTGACCACAGGTGTCATCTCATCGCTGCACTTGGCAGAAGTCATTGCTGCTGCTCCCGTCTGGCTCAGTCCTGTTGTCGGTCCCTGTTGTGTGTAGAAACACATACTCTGTACTTTGCCGGGAGCGTAGCAGAATATCAGCTCCACCAATCGTGGTTCCCCGATGGCGACACCCACGCACTCAGGGCGTGTGTCTGTGAGCGTGGAGTTGCCTTGCGCTCACCTGCGTGGTGTGTGTAACGCAGCTGTGCCATTGTGTGTCTCACAATTCCCAGATTGGTCAACATTGTTGCTTCTAGTTTTTTGCAACTTAAGCAGTGTCACAGTGAATATTCTTATATAAATGTGTGTGTGTTTTAAAAATAAGCCTATTTTGGAATAATTTCATATGTACCAGAAAGTTATGGAGTTAGCATGTCTTCATCCACTCTTCATCCAGTTTCCTCCATGAACACCTCACACATCCATGGTACATTTGTCACAACCAAGAAATTGACATTGGTACCCACACTATTCATGAGACACCAGACTTTATTTGGATTTTTTTCTTTTTGGGATGGGGTCTCACTCTGTCCCCCAGGCTGGAGTGCAGTGCCACAGATCATAGCTCACTAGTCTCCACCTCAAGTGATCCTCCTGCTTCAGCCTCCCAAGTAGCTGGGACTACAGGTACACGCCCCCACGCCCAGCTCAATTTTTGTTTTTTGTAGAGACAGGGTCTCACTGTTTTGCTCAGGCTGGTCTTGAACTCCTGACCTCAAAGGATCCTCCTACCTAGGCCTCCCAAAGTACTGGGATTACAGGCATGAACCACTATGTCCAGTCTTTATTTGGATTTTACTACAAACATACGCTTCTGTATACTTGTGTGACTATTTGTTTAAGGTGCAGTCCCTGAAGTGGGATTGCCCTGCCTGATCCTTGCTGCCACATCGTCATCCCACAGGGGACAGGGCCCCACTGTTCCCCATCACTGAGCAATGTGCCCAGGCGAGACCATGGACTTGGGCCCCCTAGGCCAGCCCAGTCTCTTTGTAGCTGAGAAAAGTGAGGCTTAGCTGTCGGGGGCTGTGGGGGGATGCAGCTTGCCACGCCTGACACCCAGATGCTGATTTTGTTTACATGAGACTCAGGTCCGAGTTCATGTCTGAGACCTGGGAATCAAAAAGCCGCCCCTGCAGCCTCCAGGGACACGGCTCCCCTGGAGCCACCGTGCTGCCCCGCAGTTGTCGTCCATGGAGGCTGTAGGAGCGCCTGGCATGGCACAGGGGACGCAAAGCCCCGGCGCTGGCTCCTCCCAACGCCCCTGTGAGTTCTGCCTCCCATAGACCACGTGTGTCATCTGCGTGCACATGTGTGAAACCCGAAAGACAAGCAGATGAGACCCGCCTGCCAAAATATTTGCTGCCGCGCAGAACAGTAAGTCGTTTTTGACATATGGATCTCAGCGCGCAGCCACAGCAAACAGGCAGCGCGGCGCTGAGGGGCACAGGTTTGCTGGGGGATGTGAGCCGGGAGCGTCGCCAGCAGCAGGCTCACCCCCTTGCGAGGGCACGCACGGATTTGCTTGCCACTGAGAGCAGGGCCCCGAGGGGGGTCCTCGGCATAGTCCCCTCAAGTCCCCAGAACTTCACAGGCAGAGAGCCTGGCTCGAGAGTGGGCGGGAGCTCGGTCCGGCTTTGATCTGCAGGTGGTGGTGTGTGCAGAAGCCGTGGGTACGGGGGTTACAGAGCTTCAGACCTGGAGCTGCTCCCGGGGCCGACCCGAACCCAGCACCTGTGCTGACCCAAGGGTCAACCAAAGTCCTGAGTTTGGCTGCGCCGAGGGAGGGGAGTGGTCACATCCCACCGGGCGTCTGGAATGGCTGGAGGAGGCAGTGTCTGATTTGGACCCTGTAGGGCCAGAGAGGGGATTTGTAGGGACAGAGCAGGAGGGAGTGGAGCTGAGGCTGGGGGAGGGCATGGTCGGAGGTCCAGAGGTGGGAGAGGGGCTGCCATCCTGAAGCACACCCCTCCTGGTCTTCCTGCAGCCCCCATCCCTTCCTGATCTTCCATGTCATGGGCTCCAGAGGGGCTTGGCTGGGGCCCACAATGTCCTTCTCCACTCTCTCCGCAGGGGACCCACCTGGGTTGTGGCCTTAAACCCAGCCAGATGATGCTTCTCCAGCCTCTGCCTCCGGCCAGGCCCTCCCCTGAGCTCAGGAGCTGCCATCAGTAGCTGTGCGACCTCCCCCTTGCCATCATGAACTATCTCAAACTTGGCAGCTTCAAAACAGGGCCCTCTGGGAGTTTAAGCAGAAACAGAGTATTTATGCATCATCTTAAAGTAATTCCCCCGACCCCCAAATATTTAGCAATTACAAAGGGCAAAATAGGGAGTTTACGGTGAAGAATCCTGGTAGACACAGCCTTGGCCAGGTGATCAAGGTTTGTGTCACCAATCATGAAGCGGCATGTGCTCCTGGTGTGCTGAGACGGGCAGCTCACCTCCTGCGGGTGCCCTTCCCCCAACACACCACTCAGCCTAACCATGGGGAGCATCAGACAAAACCAAGCTGTCCGCATCTCCAAGGACAGGCACACTGGGGGTTAGGGTTTCAGCGGGGATGAGGGTGAAGTTTACTCCCTAATTTGCCCTTTACTTGGAGAAGCCTTCGCCAGCTGCCTGAGGCAGAAGCACCCGGTTCTCTCTCTGTAGGACCCCTGCTTTGTTCTTCCTGGGATGCGTCAGCCCCTGATTTTCCGTGACAGTCCCCTGAGCCCACGTCCTACCACCTCTCCTGGGGGCGGGAGTTACAGGATTTCTTGACTCCTACCTCAGCCCTGGGTCCAAGCTCTGAGCAGAGACCTCTGTCTGCGTCTGCAGGACTGGCAGGCCCTTGTGTCTGTCTCTCCCCTCGTCCTGCCCCCGTTTGTCCACTCCTGCACCAGCTTCCCTGAACCCACCACCACCGCGTCACCTGGTCGGATCTGTGTCCCCTGCACTCTCACCACCTCAAACTTGCATCCTGGTCCCCCACACCCTGGCCCCCAAAGGCATTGTGCATGTGGATGAGTGAGTGAAGGAAAGGCTGGCATGTTGGGTGTGCGAGCTCACAGGGGCGTGAGGTGCCTGGACAGCAGAGAGCCAGGGCTGGGTGAGGACCTGGGTGCCAGGTGGGGGGTCCGGGCAGCCTGGTGACCCCCTGAAAGGTTCACACCCCTTGGGGTCTGCTGTGATACATACTAATCTGTGCTTCATGAGAAACGTATGAGCCAAAAGAAATGGGGGTTCCCATTGGATTGGTCGTTTCTGCATTGTCCGGAGCTCTTAGACCTGGTTTCTTAACCGCTGTGTTCACTGAACACCCCGGGTTTGATGATCAGCTGCTGAGGGCGACGTCACGTGAGATTGTAATCGTACCGCCTGATGAAGTGCTCACACATGTTAACAACCACCTGGCAGGCAGGAGTGAGAATACAGCTTTCCCAGAAACATGTTCAAAGAAAAACCCATTAGCAACCCAGCAGAACAGACAGCACTAGTGTGGGGTGTGAGGCAGCAAGTGGGGGCGCTGGGGCGGCAGCAGGGCCAGACCCCACTCCAGGGGTTGCCCCCAGGACCCCCTTGTGGTACCCCCATACCCCACCCCCAGACTCCTCTACATGAGCTGCCCCCAGACCCCCTCATATCCATCCTGCCTCCAGAACCCCTATATCTTGCTCCCACCCCCTACCATATGCTTCTCCCAGACCCCCCTCCATGGCCTCCCCATAGATCCCCCTTTGCTGCCCCCCATATCTTACCCCCAGACCCCCCCATATCTTGCCCCCAGACCCTCCTCCATGGCTTGCCTCCAGGCCGTCTGGTAATGTGGGATACAGAGGTCTCCTCACTGCACACACAAAACTCCTTCCCTGAGCAAGGGATAAGCAGAGGTGAGGGCGGGGAAACTGGGGGGCTGGGGTGGGGGGGTTCTTTAGGGCAGGAGTTACCTGCCCTGTAGATGGGGAGACCACATTAGTGTTTGTGCAAAGCCCTGCCCTCGTGCACCTGTCCTTCCATAGCCCACGATACCCCATCCAGCCCAGGCCCTGGGTAGGCTGCTAAGCACCCGACCACAGCCAGGCCTCCATGTGCCACTGTCAAGGGGACTTGGCCAGCCATGATCCTGCACACACAGGTACATTGCTCCACCCACCCAACAGCCACGACCCAGAAATAAAGCAGGCCCTGTCATTTGCATTTTGAGGATAAGGAAACTGAATAATAGAGTCTACTGAGCGCATACTCAGTCTTTCCAGACCCTAGTGAGTAGGTACCATTGTCATCCCCATTTCAGAGCTAGGAGAGCAGAGGCCAGACAGGTTCTGTAGCCTGCCCAGGCAGGTCCGTGCTGGACCAGGAGAAGAGCCAGGCGGGCCGATGTGTCCCGAGCTCGTGCTCCTGACTGTCAGGCTGTGTGTCCTGATGGCCAAGGCCAGGGTGGCTCTGCCAAGCCCAGCCAGCCCAAGACTGGACCATCCCCAGAGTCCACTCCAGCCTCCTGGGCACAGGGGTCACCTCCCACCCCTACCCACCCATACAGCCTTTTCCCATCTAACCTTTTCTTTAAAGCAAGACATCCCTTGGAATGAGCCCACCCTGAGATTTTATGGATCCAAAGAAAAAACTTAATTAGCTTCATAAACTGTCACTTGAGACTCTCCAGGGGACACACCTCCAGCTTTCAGGTTCCCCAGGGAGTCTGAGGCTCTGAGGTGGGTGCACAGCCAGGCCCCTCTTCACCCAGCACCAGGTGACCTGAGAGGCCTGGCCCTGCCTTCCTCATTTTGAAATGTCATCCTGTGGTCACCTCTCCTTCCCTGATGTGAAAGCAGTGACCAGCTCTGCCCCATCCTACGCATGTATGCACACACATACACGCACACGTGTGTATACATGCACACATGTAAATACACATGCATGCACATGCATATGTTTGCACACATGCACATACCTTCACCTCCCTATCCCTCCCCAGGGGAAGGCCTTCCTCGGGGCCGCCCCTCCTCCACTCTGGCAGCATTGGGACTTGAGTCTCGTGGCCCCATCACAACTGTGCTTAGCTACTCCAGCTCCTCGTGTGACCTCTCGGACCCCAGGCTCTGAGCTACCTGAGGTGAGGTGGGGCCACACTGGTCCCCGCCTCCATGCAGCACACGCAGCCCCATCCTGGGAGTGCCACCCAGTTTCCCTCTAACTGTGCTTTCTAGGGACTGGGAGGACCTCTTCCTCTGTGCCAGGTGTGGTGCCAGAGTGGCCCCAGCTGAGAACCTGGCTGGGACCAAGCCCCAGGAGAGTGGTCCGGCACACACCTGAGTCGCTCTTCCTTCCATAGACACATTTGGAGTTCCCACTGCCTTCCTAGGCCCCACCAGATTCTGTCACCTCCAGGAAGCCTTCACAGATTCCTCCCTGCTGATAGCCTCGACCTGGTTCCCAGGGCATTTGCAAGGGAGTAGAATAAATACCAAGTTTGTGCAGGGGCTGCTGGCTATGTGCCGAGCACGCACCCCGTGGACCACCTCAGGGGCAGCTCTGCAAGTCCCCACCTGGCAGGTGAGCCACAGGGCCACAGGCATGGCTGGGGGTCCTCTGCAGAGCCTAATGTGTCACTGGCCCTCGTGTCCTTCTCCAATCTGCTCATTCATTCATTCATTCATTTATTCAGCAGGGGTTCTCGAGCGCCTCTGAGGGGGAGCGTCTGCTGTAAAGGACTGGTGGGATGCAGACGGTTACCACTGGTGTGATGGGCTCTGTTCAGGAGGCACAGGGTATCGGGGAGCTCAGAGGGTGACATCTCACCCTGCCTTGGCAGATGTGGGGAGGGAGAGGGGTCAGGAAGGACATAACTGTATGTGTAGCAGGCGCTGTGGCGGCAGAGCCGAGGGGACATAGGCACAGTTGCTGGATGCAGGGCTCACACCGTGCCATACATCAGAAGCTGGCAGGGGCTGAGCAGCATCTTTGCCCTCCCCCTTGCACCCTCACCACCCAGGGCAGCCCAGCACCTCGGGGGCATGGGCCAGTGCCTGGCACATTTTGTCCTGACTGTGGAAAACTCTTCACAGCCCTGAGTGCTGCTTTAGCTTTGGCCCCACCCATCTCAGGCTGCTTGGAGGCCTGAGGCCTCTCTGGAGGGCCAGAAGGGATTCCCAGTGGCAGGATAGCATGGACAGGGGGATCTGCTGTGTAAGCCTGGGAAATGCTGGCTGCTTGAGGCTGGCACACTCCCCTGAGGCTGTTCCAGGCACAATCACTGGGTCTCCTCGTTGAAGTGGCTTTAAGTCAGGTCTTCCTGGTAACCAGCAAGCAGATACATGTTGCAATGGGCTGAGAACGGGTGTGTATCTCATATTCCCCAGAGGAGCTTAATGACAGCCCCTCTTTAAGGAACATCTCCTGGGCCCAGCGTTCTGAGCACCCTCTGAGCAGGCAGCCCGCCACCGGGGCGCTGGCCAGTCTGAGTCAGTCCTGCCTGGGAGGCAGTCAACTCTGGGGAAGGCAGAAGAATCACAGCACTGAGCGCCATCCAGTTTCCCCTCAACTACATTCGTGGACACGGCGCCAACAGGGGAAAACTTACATAGCACCTATTCATTCTGAGGCCTGGCCGGCCTCTAGAAATCAGCATTTCAGTGTTGTCCAGGAAGGAGGCCAGAACTGTGCTGTAGCATTTCAATGTATGGCTGTCCCACATTTTATATTCCAGTCCCCTGTTGATGGACACGTAGGCCATTTCCCGTTTTTTTCATGATCATAGATCACACTACCGTGAACAGCTCTGGACATGTCTCCTTGTGTAAATATGGTGCTAGGTGTTTTTCAGAGCATTTTTCTCCAAACTTGCCAGCTAATATGGTCACCTTGGGGAGCTTGTTAAATATACATATTTCCAGATCTGCTCTGGTGGGTCTGATATTTGGAGCCAGGAATCTTTTCTTTCTTTTAACAGATACTTAAGTGATTCCTGTGGTCCAGGAAGTTTTGCAAGCCCTGATGCGGAAGAGCTCACTGGAGCAAACGTGCATGTTCTGTTTTACTAATTAGATATACACTACTGATGACTCCAAAGTGGACATGCCATTTCTGTCCCCTCCAGCAGTAGGAAAGAATCCCATTATCCCACATCCTGGCCAATTCTTGGTATTGTGAGATTTTTTTAAACTTCTTCTCTGAAGACTGTGATGGTATTTTGTTGTAATATAATCCACATTTTCTGTATTATTACTGTGCTTGAGCACTTCTTCAAATGTTTGATGACCTTGACCATTGAAACTTCCTTTTCGTGAATTACCTATTCATATCCTTTATAGCTTCACTGTGGAATGCTTGTTACTGATTTGTAGCCATTCTTTATACATTTCACTCCCACTCCTTTGTCAGTTATGTGTGATGCATACATCTGCTCCCAGTCTGTGGTTTGTCTTTCCACTTTGTTTATGGCCTCTTGTTGGGACACAGTTTTAAATTAAAATGTAATCAGATGTATTAATCATGTTGTTGTAGTTTGTGCATTTTCTATCTTGTCTACGAAATTCATCCCTCTCCTTGTTATACTTAGAAAGAAAGATATTTTACATTCTCCTTCAGGAATTCTGAAGATTTGCTTTGCACATTCAGGTTCCAAATCTACTTGAATTTGACTTGTATATATGGTGTGAGGTAGGGATTTGATTTTATTTTCTACATGGATAACAGTTGTTCCATTATCACTTTTGAATAGTCCACCCTTTCTCTCACTGACTTGTAATGCCACCTCTGTCATATGTCAGCTTTTCATATTTGCTTTATCACTTCCTGTTAAATGTGTTTTTAAAACTTTATTGAGGCTGGGCGCGGTGGCTCAAGCCTATAATCCCAGCACTTTGGGAGGCCGAGATGGGCAGATCACGAGGTCAGGAGATCGAGACCATCCTGGCTAACACGGTGAAACCCCGTCTCTACTAAAAAAATACAAAAAACTAGCCGGGCGAGGTGGCAAGTAGCCGGGCGAGGTGGTGAGCGCCTGTAATCCCAGCTTCTCCGGAGGCTGAGGCAGGAGAATGGCGTAAGCCCAGGAGGCAGAGCTTGCAGTGAGCTGAGATCCAGCCACTGTACTCCAGCCCAGGAGACAGAGTGAGACTCTGTCTCAAAAAAAAAAAAAAAAGAAAAAAAAAAAGAAAACTTTATTGAGACATAATTCACCTATGATACAATTTACTCATCTAAAGTGTATAATTAATGTTTTTATTATATTCATACAGCATTGCCATCAGGCAATTTTATAACATTTCCTTTTTCTTTTTTGTTTTTTTGTTTTTTTTTGAGAGATGGAGTCTTGCTCTTGTCACTGAGGCTGGAGTGCCATGGCACCATCTTGGCTCACTGCAACCTGCGCCTCCTGGGTTTAAGTGATTCTCCTGCCTTACTCTCCCAATTAGCTGGGATTACAGGTGCCTGCCACCACACCCGGCTAATTTTTGTATTCTTAGTAGAGACGGGGTTTCACCATGTTGACCAGGCTGGTCTTGAACTCCTGATCTCAGGATCCACCTGCCTTGGCCTCCCAAAGTGCTGGGATTACAGATGTGAGCCACCACACCCGGCTATTTTCATTACCCCCAAATAAACCTTGTACCCTTTAGTTACCTCCTCATCTCCACAGCCCTAAGCAATCACTTATCTGCTTTCTGCCTCTGTGGGTTTCCCTATTCTGAACATTTTTTATGAATGGAATTGTATAGTATGTGGCCTTTTCTGTCTGTCTTCTTTTATTCTGCATGTTTTCAAGGTTCATCCATGTTGTAGCATGTATCAGGACTTCATTTCTTTTTATGGCTGAATAATACTCCACTCTATGGATGGACCAGTTATTTATTCATTCCTGTGTTGGTGTATATTTGGGTTGTTTCTGCCTTTGGCTCTTGTGAGTAATGCTGCTATAAGGATTCATGGGCAAGTTTTGTGTGGACATAGGTCTTCATTTCTCTTGGATATATGCCTAAGGAGTGGAATTGCTTGGTCACGTGGTATCTATTTTTAATCACTTGAGGAACTGCCAGACTATTCAAAAGCAGCTACACCATTTTACACCATTTTACATTCCCACCAGTAGTGTATGATGGCTGATTTATCCATGTCCTTACCAACGCTTCTTATCCGACTGTTTAATTCTAGCCATTCTAGTGGCTGGTGAAGTACTATCTCATTCAGATTTTGGTTTGCAGTTCCCTACAATGATGACTAGTGATGTCAGGTATCTTTTCTTGTACTTATTAGCCATCTGTATATCTTCCTTGGAGAAATGTCTATTCAGATTCTTTGCACATTTTAATTTATATATATTTTTTAAAGTCAGGATCTCTGTCACCCAGGCTGAAGTGCAGTGGCACAGTCACAGCTCACTGCAACCTTGAACTCCTGGGCTCAAACCATCCTTCTGCCTCAGTCTCTCAAATAGCTAGGACTACAGCTATGTACCACCATTCCTGGTGAATTTTTATTTTTATCTTTGTAGAGATGGGATCTTGCTATGTTGTTCAAGCTGGTCTCAAAATCTTAGCCTCAAGCAACCATCCTGGCTAGTAGGAACCCCAATCCTCAAAGTATTGGGATTACAGGTGTGAGCCACCACATCTAGCCTCCTTTGCACATTTTAAAAGTGGATTAGTTGCCTTTTTATCATTGAGTTGTAAGAGTTATTTGCGTATTCTGGATATAAGGCCTTTATCAAATATACAATTTACAGATACAGTTGACCCTTGAATAACATGGGGGTTAAGGGTGCTTGTTTCCTATGCAGTAGAAAATCCGTATATAACCTTTGACTTCCCCAAAATTTAACTACAAATAGCCTGCTGTTGACCAGAAGATTTACTGAAAACATAAACAGTTAGTTAACACATATTTTGTATTTGCATTATACCCTATATTCTTACAACAAAGGAAGCCAGAGAAAAGAAAATTTAAGAAAAGCATAAGGGGCTGGGTGTGGTGGCTCACACCTGTAATCCCAGCACTTTAGGAGGCCGAGGCAGGTGGATCGCTTGAGCTCAGGAGTTCAAGATCAGCCTGGGCAACATGGTGAAACCTTGTCTCTATTTAAAAAAAGAAAATATAAGGCTGGGCGCAGTGGCTCAAGCCTGCAATCCCAGCACTTTGGGAGGCCGAGACGGGCGGATCACAAGGTCAGCAGATCGAGACCATCCTGGCTAACATGGTGAAACCCCGTCTCTACTAAAAAATACAAAAAACTAGCCGGGTGAGGTGGCGGGCGCCTGTAGTCCCAGCTACTCGGGAGGCTGAGGCAGGAGAATGGCGTGAACCCGGGAGGCGGAGCTTGCAGTGAGCTGAGATCCGGCCACTGCACTCCAGCCTGGGCAACAGAGCGAGACTCCCTCTCAAAAAAAAAAAAAATATATATATATATATATTTACTGTTCATGAAGCAGAAGTGAATTATCATGAAGGTCTTTATCTTCATTGCCTTCACACTGAGTAGGATGTGAGTAGGCTGAGCAGGTGGAGGAAGAGGAGGGTTGGTCTTGCTGTTTCAGGGTAGCAGAGGTGAAAGAAAAACTGCATATTAAGTGGGCCCATGCAGTTCAAACATGCAGTTAAGGGTCAACTGTATTTTCTCACATTTTGTGGGTTGTCTGTTCATTTTCTTGATGTCGCTTTTTAAAGCACAGAAGTTTTTAAAGTTTTGATGAAGTTCATTTTATCTTTTCTTTTGTTGCTTATGGTTTTGATGGCATATCTGAGAATCCTTTGATAAATCTGAAGCCATGAAGATTTACCCCTGTGTTTTCTCCTAAGAATTGTGTATTTTTAGCTGTAACAGATAGGTTTTTGATACATTGTTAATTCACTTTTGCATATGGTGTGAGGTAAGGGTACAACTTCTGTTCTTTTGCATGTGGCTATCCAGTTTTCCCAGCAGCATTTGTTGAAGGCTATTCTTTCCCCTTTGAATGGTTATGGAACACTTGTCAAAAATCAGTTGACCATTGTAGTAGGCTGTTCTTGCACTGCTATAAAGAAATGGCCTGGGTAATTTATAAGAAAAGAAACTTAATTGGCTTATAGTTCTGTAGGTTGCACAGGACATATAGCAGCATCTGCTTCTGGGAGGCCTCAGGAAGCTTCCAATCATAGTGGAAGGCAAAGCAGGAGTAGGCATCTCACATGGTGAAAATGGGAGCAAGGGTGGTGGGCGTGCCATATACTTTTAAATGACCAGATCTCATGATAACTCACTCACTATTGCAAATATGGCACCAAGCCCTGATAGATCTGCCCCATGACCCAAACACCTCCCACCATGCCACACCTCCAGCATGGAGGATTACAATTCGACATGAGATTTGGGTAGGGACAAATATTCTAACTAAATCAACCATATACACAGAGTTTTATTTCTAGACTTTCAGTTCTATTCCGTTGATCACTGACATGATTACTGTTGCTTTGTAGTAAGTTTTGAAATTAGGGAGTATGAATCTTCCTACTTTGTACTTCTTTTTCTAGATTGTTATGGCTACTCTGGGTCCTTTATAATTCCATATGAATTTTAGATTCAACTTGTCAATTTCAACAAAGAAGTCAGCTGGAATTCTGAAGGGGATTGTATCACATCCGTAGCTCAATTTGGAGAGTATCTTAGTCCATTTGTCCTGATATAACAAAATACCTGAAACTGGGTAATCTATAAATAAGAGAAATTTATCTTGAGCAACATAGGGAGACCCCATCTCCAAAAAAAAAAAATTAGGCATGGTGGCGCACACCTGTAGTCCCAGCTACTCAGAAGGCTGAGGTGGGAGAATCACTTGAGCCCAGGAGGTCAAGGCAGCAGTGAGCCATGATCCACTATTGCATTCCAGCCTGGGCAACAGAGCGAGACTCTGTCTCAAAAAAAAAAAAAAAAAAAAAAGAGAGAGAGAGAAAAAGAACAGCAGTTTATTTCCTCAGAGTTCTGGAGCTGGGAATTCCAAGATCAAGGCACCAGTAGGCTGGTGTCTGGTGAGGGCTACTCTCTGCTTTCAAGATGGTGCCTCTCGGTTTGTCCTCACGTGGCGAAGGAGGGAAAGGAGAAACAGGGACGAACAGTGTTCATAGCAGCTCTTTTATTTATGAATTGCTAATCCCATTCGTGAGAGCAGAGCCCTCCTGACTGAATCACCTCCCAAAGGCCCCACTTCTAAATACTATCACGTTGCTGGTTTAGTTTCAACACATGAATTCTGGGGGGATGTTCAGACTGTAGCAGGGAGCATTGCCATCTTAACAATAGTAAGTCTTTTGCTCCAGGAACATGGGATGTTTTTCTATTTATTTAGATCTTCTTTAATTTCTTTAAACAAGTGTCATTAATCCAAAAATCTGAAATCTGGTGTGCTCCAAAACCCGGAACTTTCTGAACACTAACATGACAGCAACGGTGGAAAATTCCACCCCTGTCCTCACGTGATGGGTCGCAGTCAAAACGCAATCAAACCTTGTTTCACGCACAAAATTATTTAAAATTTTGTATAATTACCCTCAGGCTATGTGTCTAAGCATATATGAAACACAAATAAATTTTATGTTTAGACTTGGGTCCCATCCGCAAGACAATCTCATGTATATGCAAATATTCCAGAATCAAAAAATATATATAGAAATAAATTTGAAACACTTTTGGTCCCATGCATTTTGGATAAGGGATTCTTTACTTGTATTTTATAGTGTTCACAATATAAACTATAATATAATACAAACAATATAAGCTTAAATATAAAATTTGCCCTTCTTTTGTCAAATTTACTACTGAGTATTTTATTCTTTTTGAGCTACTATAAATGGGGCTGCATTCCTGTTAGATTTTTTTCTTTCTTTCTTTTTTAAGAAATGGAGACTTAGGCCGGGAGCGGTGGCTCACACCTGTAATCCCAGCACTTTGGGAGGCTGAGGCAGGCAGACTGCCTGAGCTCAGGAGTTTGAGACCAGCCTGGGCAACACAGTGAAACCCCGTCTCTATTAAAATACAAAAAATTAGCCAGGCGTGGCGGCACGCACCTGTAGTCCAAGCTACTTGGGAGGCTGAGGCAGGAGAATTGTTTGAACCCAGGAGGTGGAGGTTGCAGTGAGCTGAGATCATCCCACTGCACTCCAACCTGGGCAACAGAGTGAGACTCTTATCTCCAAAAAAAAAAAAAAAAAAGAAAATATATGGAGCCTTGCTGTGTTGCTCAGGCTGACCTCAAACTCCTGGGCTCAAGTAATCCTTCTGCCTCAGCCTCCTGAGCAGCAGGGACTATAGGAGTATGCCACTGTGCCTGGCTAGATGTGTGTGTTTTCTTTTTTTTGGAGATAGAGTCTTGCTCTGTCCAGGCTGGAATGCAGTGACACAATCTTGGCTCACTGTAACCTCTGCCGCCTGGGTTTAAGTGATTCTCCTGCCTCAGCCTCCCGAGTAGCTGGGACTATAGCTGTGTGCCACCACACCCAGCTCATTTTTATATTTTTAGTAGAGGCGGAGTTTTGCCGTGTTGGTCAGGCTGGTCTCAAACTCCTGACCTCAAGTGATCTGCCTGCCTCGGCCTCCCAAAGTGCTGGGATTACAGACATGAGCCACTGCGCCCGGCCTAGATGTGTTTTTAAAACAACATTGTGTAGTAAATTGTTCTTAGGCTGGTTCACGGCTAACGTGCTGAAGGTCCCAGGCAGTGAAGCAGGTGAGTCCTGAAGGACCGTGCCCCTCCCACACCCCCCCTAGCAGCTGTTCCTCGTTGTGGATGGGTCCCTGTGTCCCTGCATTGTCACCTTCCTGTCTAAATGAGAGGCGGGGAGAAGGAGGGGTGAAGACCAGTGAGCTTAGTCACCTCGAGGAGTGGGGCCGGTGCAGAGAAAGATGTGAACTGTTCCCCTAGTCCTCTTCCGTCTGGGGTGGGGAGGGGGAAATAGCCCTGCCCTGACATGTGATCCAGCACGGACTGTTGTCAGTTACAAATACGAGGGGGCCGGGCCCCTGCCCTGAAGGATCTCCCAGGTTTGTGGGGAAGACACAAACTCAGCACAGAATGGAAAGGGGCCTGGGGACATAGTGCTATGCCGAGCGTGGAATTTGCTTCATGAAGGGACAGCCAGTAGTGTCTGTGCAGGTCCAGGGAGGCCCCCCAGGGGAGGTGAGATTTGAGCTGAGGCTTGAAAGAAAGGTGGACCGAGAGGAGACGACTTTCCAGGGCAGGAAGTGGCCTGCACAGAGGCCCCGAGGTGGGAAGGACCACAGCTCTCCTGTGGACCTCCTCTTAGTACTATCAATTTTAATTACTCAAAAAATTATATAATTAAAGGTTTGCTCATTTAAACAGACCTTCCCTGGATTAAGAGTAATTAGGTTTCATTGTCATTATCTTGGAAATTGCCTTGCCATGAACCTGTGAACACCGACTTATTTATGTATATGTGCAGAGAAATCATCTCATGGATTTTCTTTTCAACTGAGATGACCTTGGGTGATTATCAAGGTCAAGTGGTGACCATTAAAGGTAACAAACAACCCTTCGGGCTGGTGTGGGGGAGCCCTAATTTGCAGCGCTTGCCACTTTCTTTTTTTTTTTTTTTTTTTATCTTTTTTGAGACAGAGTTTCACTCTTGTCACCCAGGCTGGAGTGCAGTGGCGTGATCTTCACTCACTGCAAAACCTCCGCCTCCCAGGTTCAAGCGATTCTCCTGCCTCAGCCTCCCGAGTAGCTGGGATTACAGGCACCCACCACCATGCCAGGCTAATTATTTTTGTATTTTTAGTAGAGATGAGGTTTTGCCATGTTGACCAGTCTGGTCTTGAACTCCTGGCCTGAAGTGATCCACCCGCCTCGGCCTCCCAAAGTGCTGGGATTACAAGTATGAACCACCGTGCCTGGCCTCCACTTTCTATGGTGTAAATATTCCTACCATGGCTGATTTCCTCTGGGGGACCCATGTCCCCTCCACTTCTGCCTCCATGGTCTTTGCTTGTTTATTTTCAAATGTGGCCAAAATCCACCCTGAGGCTGGGTGCAGTGGCTCACATCTGTAATCCCAGCACTTTGGGAGGCCGAGACAGGTGGATCACCTGAGCTCGAAAGTTTGAGCCAGCCTGACCAACATGGGGAAACCCTGTCTCTACTGAAAATGCAAAAATTAGCCGGGCATGGGGGCACACGCCTGTAATCCCGGCTACTTGGGAGGCTGAGGCAGGAGAATCACTGGAACCCAGGAGGTGGAGATTGCAGTGAGCTGAGATCACGCCACTGCACTCCAGCCTTGGGTGACTCCACAAAAAAAAAAAAAAAAAAACCCACGCTGAGTTTAAAAGAAAAAAGCTAAGAAACGCTTGCTGGGGCCCGGGCGCGGTGACTCAAGCCTGTAATCCCAGCACTTTGGGAGGCCGAGATGGGCGGATCACAAGGTCAGGAGATCGAGACCATCCGGGCTAACACGGTGAAACCCCGTCTCTACTAAAACATACAAAAAACTAGCCGGGCGAGGTGGCGGGCGCCTGTAGTCCCACCTACTCAGGAGGCTGAGGCAGGAGAATGGCGTGAACCCAGGAGGCGGAGCTTGCAGTGAGCTGAGATCCAGCCACTACACTCCAGCCTGGGCCACAGAGCGAGACTCCGTCTCAAAAAAAAAAAAAAAAAGAAAGAAATGCTTGCTGGGCTGTCTCAGGGTGGCCACGGAGCTCCCGTGCCTGCCACAGATGAGGACGTGGAGGCCCTGGGTGAGTGCTGAATGCAGGTTGTGGGACAAGGCTGCCGGCCTCTATAAGGATGGGGACCCCAGACCCGCCCGTTGGAGCTGGGGCTGCGGCTGTGATAAACACAGCCTCACCCTGGCATTGCCCACCTCCACTGGCTGCCAGCTTTGACGGATGGCCCCACTGCCACTGCCCCTCTCCAGGCAGGCCACATTCACAGGTGCACAGGTACAGAGAGCAGAAGTTTGAGGAAACATGACGCCCTGAACAGGCACTTGCTGAGGCCTGGGGGCTTCGTGTGTCAGGCCCAGAGGTGGCCACAGGCACAGCACGTGTCCCTCAGCCTCGCCACCTCCGCTGCCTTCCAAAGTGTCCTGGGTCCAGCTGACTGGAAGCACTGCTTCCTGGAGCAGCCACTTATGCTTATACATTTTTCTTTTCTTTTCTTTTCTTTTAAACTGAGTCTCGTTCTGTTGCCCAGGCTGGAGTGCAGTGGCATGATCTCGGCTCACTGCATTCTCCAGTTCAAGTGATTCTCCTGCCTCAGCTTCCTGAGTAGCTGAGATTACGTGCATCCACCACCATGCCTGGCTAATTTTTGTATTTTTAGTAGAGATGGGATTTCGCCATGTTGACCAGACTAGTCTCGAGCTCCTGACCCCAAGTGATCTGCCCGCCCAAAGTGCTGGGATTACAGGCAGGAGCCACAGTGCCCAGCCCTGCTTTTTCATTTTGAAATCAATAAAAGTTTTTACAAATGTCTGCAAAAAAATATCCATATTGGTAGGTCCTGGCTCCTCAGAATCTGAGGTGACAGCAGCTTGCAGAGGACACTGCTCCCCCAACACTGCCTTCCAAGGGAGACATGCCCCACCCCAAGGCCTCCCTTGTCCCCTCCCTCCTCTGACAGTCAGGTCCAGGGGGCCCTGGAGAGGGCCCTGGCCCACCCTCCACACATGGTGCACAGTGCCCTGGGAGTGAGGAAGGAAGGGCAAAGGTTAGGGAAAACCAGACGTCAATTTCTTGACCAGCCGCAGCCGGCGCAGCGCGGTTATTTATAGCCCTGTTGGAGCGCCCTTAAATCAAGGCTTTCCCCAGCAGCGCGGCTGTGAGGGCCCCGAGATGATCTCACGGTGCCCCTCCCTTGAACCATCCCAGAGAAAGCAGGTCTGTCACCTTCCAGGACCAATGCTTCTGCCAGGACTCGAGCAGAACCTGTTCCTGCTGCTGCAAGGTTTACAGGCAGCCTTGGGGACAGTCTGTACAGAAATGTCAGGAGCCTTTTCCTGCATAAAGTATCTCAGAGCTTATAGCACCTCCTTGGCGGTGGCCGTGCTGCAGTCTGATACATGGGACCTCTGACCTCTGTCTCACTTGGAGTGTGCACCGCAGGTCCTAATTCCTTATCTGTTCCAACCACAAAAGCTTCCACTGCTGGATGGAGCCCTGCTATCATTCAGGCTTCTGAGCTACCTGGAAGGCAAAGGCCTCTCTGTGAAAATGAAAACTTGGCTTTAAAAAGCTGACACGGGGCTGGGCACAGTGGCTCAAGCCTGTAATCCCAGCACTTTGGGAGGCCGAGACGGGCGGATCACGAGGTTAGGAGATCGAGACCATCCTGGCTAACCCGGTGAAACCCCGTCTCTACTAAAAAATACAAAAAACTAGCCGGGCAAGGTGGTGGGCGCCTGTAGTCCCAGCTACTCGGGAGGCTGAGGCAGGAGAATGGCGTAAACCCGGGAGGCAGAGCTTGCAGTGAGCTGAGATCCGGCCACTGCACTCCAGCCTGGGCGACAGAGCGAGACTCCGTCTCAAAAAAAAAAAAAAAGCTGACATGGGCTCAACCATGGAGTTGTTTAGATGCAGTTCACAATCTCGCAGGCCCACGGCATGATTCCACCCAGGAGAAGGTCCTGGAGGTGGCCATGTGGCTCAGCAGAATGAGCTGGGAGGAGTGGGACCGTTGACACAAGAGCAGGGGCCAGGCTCAGTGCACAGGTCCCAGTGTGCAGAGCTCACCGGCCCCAGCTTTCATCACCCCTCTGAGATCGGCCTCCTTCACTCCCATTCTCTGGGACTTCCTTGCTGTGTTAGAGACTCGAGCAAGACCTTTTCTTGGCCATCCCCGGACAAACCTGCCTTTCCTGCGTCTCTGGGGGTGAGGTCGGCTCTCGTTCAGGCCTGCAGGGTCCCTGGTGCCGCGGCCCCTCTGGTTGGAAGGCCCCCTGCGTGCAGCCCTGTTCTCCAGCCCTGCTCAGCTCTGAATGAGTTCATTATTTCTCAGCTCGCCCTGGCCGCCAGGCTGGCAGTTCTTCGGGCTGGCAGGGTTCGGGAGCTGTCAGCCTGCCAAATCCAGTTGTTTGACTTCATGTTTCAAGGCCAAGTCCTTTCAGGAAAGTTCTCTCCATCCCACCACTCCACCACCCCCCGCCCTTAGAAAAATAAATGCGTGACTGACTGGCTTTGCAGGTTTTTCGTCCACCGTTCTTTCCAAAGAATAGGGTGAAGAGCTCATTTGGCTCGTTCATGTGACGTCCTCTCCCAATCCCTGTCTCTCTCTCTCTCCTTCCACAGCCACATGAAATTGAAGTGGGAGAACAAGGTGTGGAGCATTGTTGGGGGTGGGGTGCGGAGCAGGCATTGGCTTTGGTTGAGGTCTGCAAAGGAAAGCACCACCGCTGCCAGGCTGCTCCGGAGTGGCTCCCACCCTCAACCTCGGGGAAGTGCTGGAACCCTCCGCACGAGGGCAACCTTTCTTGGGCTCTGAAGGCGCCTCTCATCCTCTGAGCCAAGAAGACTTCTCCTGACCCAGAATTCTGAGTTGAGTTCTGATGCAGGCCATGGGCGATGGTGAGCAACTCCAGGCTGCCCCAAGAAAGCCACTGTGTGACCCCATTAGGGGACTTGGCTCCCCTGCCAAGCCCCCATCCAGCACCTGTCCTGTGTGTCATGACTAGACTTGTCACTTCTAGCCCAGGGACTGCGTTGGTCCTGTCTGCCCAGGGCTCTCCCCACCCACACAGTGCACCCGTCCCACGGAGGCACCAACAAGACTCAGCCAAGCCCCTGCCAGGGGAGACACGGTGGGCTGCAGCCCCAGCGCTGCCACCTGCCTGCCTGCTCTGCCACCAAGGGAAGCCACGTCCTCTTCCTGAGCCTGCTTTTCTGTCCACAAAACAAAGACCAGATAATTAGAGTGCACGCTTGGAAGGACAGGATGGCTTTGTATCCATCTGGCTGTGCCCTGTAACTCAAGGGATGGGACTGTGTCATTGGTAAACACTGCAACAGGCCTCCTTCCCAGGAAACAGGATCTCTGTCCCAGACAGAAGCGGTCTCGCCCATCCTGGGGCCTGAGAGCATCATTCCTTTGTGAAGTTTCCACCAGACTCAAACCTGAGGAATTCCTGTTTCCTCAAGTCTCTGTGTGGGGAGTGCAGAGCAGTCCTCTGAGGGGGGTGGAGTGTGCAGGAAATAAGCCAGGGGGAGGGGGCACAGCGGGTGGGTATTAACTGCTGCTTCGGGGTCCAGTCTTGTTAATGAAAGCAGGGGCGAGGCAAGGGGGGGGAGACTCCCTGGACCTGACCAGTGGCGTGTGTGTGGCTCCAGCCGGCATGGCCTGAGCTGCCAGTGAGGGAGAGGGCCTCAGGGAGAAAAGACAAAAGCTGCGGTCCCCCTGAAGGTGAGGCAGAGCTGGGGCAGTCGGGCTCTTCCACAGGTGCAGGCCTGGGGCTGGAGGACGGAGTCCATATCACCCCCCGCCCCCACCATCTCCCCCACCATGGACAGTGTAGAGCAGGCTCCTGAGGATGAGGCAGCCTGACTCCTAACCCTGGGCTGTCCCCCTGACTTCTGCTTTCTCTGGAAGTCTGGGGTTCCAGGCCACGCAGGTAGAGAGCATCATGTTTAGGACAAAGTCATTGTGGGCACTGAGGCCCAGAAAAGGGACTTGCCCAAGGCCACATAGCAGGTGGCTGGCACTGTGCCCGTGTCTCTGTTATTCCTTCCTCTGCTTGCTTTGGGTTTATTTTGCTCCTCTTCTACTTCCCTAACATGGGAGCTTCAATGATCAAGTTCAGACCTTCCCTCTCTTCTAACAAGCATTTGGTACTACGAATTTCCCTCTGAATCCTGCTTTAGCTGCATCCCAGCTTCTGATACCAGGTAGGAGTAATTGTTCTAAGCTCCACAGCTGACTCCAGAGAGCAGCCACATTTGAGAAACGTTCTCATCTTCTCTCTGATCTTGGGTCTCTGACAATGGAACTAGCAACGCTTCCTGGTTCTGAGGGCTCCGAGGAGCAAATTAGACTCTGTCTGGTGGTGAATAACTTTGTTTAGGAACAATTTAAGATGCCAACAGGTTCATCTGCTCTCCTCCCTCCTTCTCCCCACCTTGTAACACACCCTAGACATGTCAGCGCTCAAGTTTATATGAACAAATAAGCAAGTAAAATTAGTTAGAAAATCAAATCTTGGGCTTGGGGAACAATAAGAGGAGGCAAGCCCTATGGGGTGGTAAACTGCAATATAAAGCCCCATTTGTTGGCACAGTGTGGTCTGGCATGTGACTAGGTGAGGGACAGTGCAGGGTGGCCTCCTGCATATGCCAGGCTCTGTGTACTGCATCTCTCACCAGGAAGGCAAAACCTGGCAGATGGCACCTGGGTCTGATGGATCCTCAACCCTCTCAGCACCCCAAAGAGGGAGGTCCCATTACCCTCGCTCACCCAGCCCCAGGCTGGCCCTGTCAGCTCTCGAATTGCAGCATACGCAAGCCCTTAAAGCACACCAGACCTAAGGCTCAGGTTTGAGCTTTCATGGTGAGACCCTAAGGTCACTGGTGGGGAAAATGAGTCACTGGAGCATTCCCCGAACTTGGGAAAAGCCCTGGCCCCAGAATCCTGAGCCTAAATTGCTGCCAAGTTCCCCATTTCCCTTCCAGTCCTCAGTTTCCCCTTCTCTCTGGCACCCTCCTGAGGACCACTGAGCCTCAACCATCACCATGCCCATGGCTGGTGCCCAGGAGGTGGGAGCTGTGGAGCTGCCTCCAGGCCTTCCCGGAGGCCTCAGGGCTGTCTTACTTGGTTTATGGCTTCCCAGTAAACGGTGGGACAGGACCAGGGTCTGAGGAAAAGCAAAGCAGTGTTGACAGAGTGCCCTGGAGGGCGGCTTGTCTCCCTGGCCTGGAGATGAAAGCTGAAGAAAACAAGATTCCGTCTAGGAATCGTCCAGGGCGCGGCCCGCCAGGAGCCCGGGAACTTGGATGGGGTCCCTGTGGGCACAGTCGGCCCAGTGTGGGGTGCACCGCCCCGAGCAGGCTGGCGTCCCGGCGGCCAGAATGAATGGACCCTCACTGCGCCGCTTTGACAATTTATGAGGTGACGATGTTGCAGCTATGATTGATGAGGTGGCCTCAGTCAGCGTTTCGGGGAACCGGGTGCAAGTTGCTAGGTAAATACAGGGGGAGGCTGCTGCCCTCCCCACTGGCCTGCTCTAGGTCCCTGTGCTATGCCTCAGTCTCCCCATCTGTGTGGAGGAACTGATGAAGACGGCACATGCCCCCTGCCCTGTCCCCTGGATTACAAGTCCAGACAGGAGAGAGCGTCCTGGGAAGCCAGCCGAGAGTGCCTCTTTCTGTTCAGGTCCTGCAGCCCGTGGGTGGCAGGCAGGTAACCTTGTCTGCCCAGAGCCAGTTTGCACTCTCAGGAGGGACACAGACTCTTATCCTCTTAGGTACAGCCTCCCTGGCCGCCTTGGGTGAGCATCTGCCCCTCCCAGGCCTCAGTTTCCACACCTGAGGTGTGAAGGGTTGCACCCTAAAGGCCCTCCAGCTCTCAGGTTGGGGGAGCACTCTTCTTTCCCTGCAGTTGTTTCCAGCATTAGTCACACTGGGGTCCGTGTCCCAGCCCCTGCATGCTGGCTGCATGACCCAAACTTTACTCCCATGTCTTCCTCTTGGGGGTGTGACATGAGGTCTTCCCCAAGTGGCCCCAAGTGAGGCACCACCATGGACCTGCTGGGCAGACCCCCAGGGGACTCTATCCAGAGAGTGGCAGATCCAAACGTGACATCCCCAGTGGCCATGGCTGAGGAGAGGGGCTGGGGCAAGGACCAGCCTTAGGTAGTCTCGGTCATGTGTGTTTGACACGGGAGGTTTCACTGGCTCCAGGGGCTCCCTCGGCTGACTGAAGCTGCCCCTTACTCCGTAATTGACTGATATGGTCTGTGGAGCAGGTGGCATTTGCCATGCCTGCCCTGCTTGGGTATTTGGCCCCAGGGCCAGAGCTGGCCTGGATTTTCCCTCCCACAGCTATTGAGCACCAGGCCCTTGCCGCGTCTGGCTGGGCTGCAGAATGCCCTTGACCTTTTGGCATCCTCAGTACCTCTGCGGAATGGCACCATGACCAAACTAGAGACTTTGCTGTTGTTATGCACATTATTAAGACAGCATTGCCGGACATGGTGGCTCACACCTGTAATCCCAGCACTTTGGGAGGTTGAGGCAGGCGGATCACTTGAGGTCAGGAGTTCGACACCAGCCTGGTCAACTTCGGGAAACCCCGTCTCTACTAAAAAATACAGAAGCTAGCAGGGCGTGGTGGCGTGTGCCTGTAATCCCAGCTACTCAGGAGGCTGAGGCAAGAGAATCGCTTGAATCTAGGAGGCAGAGGTTGTAGTGAGCTGAGATCACGCCACTGCACTCTAGCCTGGGCAACAGAGTGAGACTCCATCTCAAAAAAAAAAAAAAAGAAAAGAAAAGAAAGAAAGACAGCATCACTGTAGCCAAAGGAACTTAAAAGAAAAAAGTGCATGTTTACACAGTTCTTCACTTCCTCCAGTTTCCGGCCAGCCCCCTCCTGTAGCTATGGGCACATGCACATGTAAGTCTTGTCTTCTCTTTCTCACCCTGCTCATTGTTCATGGCTGCATAATATTTTACAGAGCAGATAAACTCTGCTGGCTTAACTACTCCCCAGAGTCAAACATCTCCTTTTCTGTTGTAAATATCTCTGCAATTCCTATAGCTTTTTCCCTTCAATTCAGTAAACTTTTATTTTATTTTTTTTTTAGATTTGAGACTGAGTCTCACTCTGTCGCCCAGGCTGGAGTGCAGTGGCATGATCTCAGCTCACCGCAACCTCTGCCTCCCACATTCAAGCGATTCTCCTGCCTCAGCCTCCTGAGTCGCTGGGATTACCGGCACCTGCCACCATGCCTGGCTAATGTTTGTATTTTTAGTAGAGATGGGGTTTCACCATGTTGGCCAGGCTGGTCTAGAACTGACCTCAGGTGATCCACCCACATTTGCCTCCCAATGTGCTGAGATTACAGGTGTGAGCCACCGTGCCAGGCCAAATTCATTAAACTTTTAAGTTAAAAATAAATGTATTTTTAATTGACAAATAAGTGTGTTAGTGAGACTTTATGGAAAACTGTGCACATGCCAGGCTGTGGGTGTCTTTAGAGCTGAGTCTCTGGGAAAGGCTTCCAGGAGGGGGGCTGAAGAGCACGATCTCCTTGTGGAGTTAACAGCAGCATTCGGATCACCCGCAGCAGAAGCGCCGCCAGCTGGCACCTCGGGGGAGGGAGATCACGGTGGAGAGCGGGTGTGCGAGCACATACAAGCCCTGCCGCATCACCAGCCAGGAGCCCATCACCAGCCAGTGCTTCCTACGCGGTGCCTAGTTGGTCCTCACACTGATGCGCCTCCGAAGGGAGCCACCTGTTGAGAGTGGGATTTGGATCTGGAGCATAGTCTGGAGCCTGTGCTGGAAATGCTACAGCCAGGCCCTCTGCACCAGGGTCCCGTGCACCCCAGGGGGTACAGTCACCTCCCTGGGCACATGGGGAGTTCCCGCTGGAGCCCAGTGATGGGTGGGAGCTGATGGCAGCTGACATCCCGAGAGGGTCACGAGTGGGCCGGATGCCGTTTCCTGTTCTCCCCACCCCTGCAGGGCTGGACTCCAGTGATGGTTAGCGTGTGCTGGGCCATCACCGGGGACCCTCACCACAGAGCATATGAGTGTGCAGAACTGGCTTTAAAATGTTTCATTCCATCAGTGTGGTGGCTCATGCCTGTAATCCCAGCACTTTGGGAGGCCAAGACAGAAGGATCACTTGAGGCCAGGAGTTTGAGACTAGCTTGGGCAACATAGCAAGACCTCATCTCTACCAAAAAAAAAAAAAAAAATCAGCTAGGCATGGAGTCGTGGAGTGGCTGTGGTGGTGTGTACCTGTGGTCCCAGCTACTCAGGAGGCTGAGGTGGGAGGACCACTTGAGCCCAGAAATTTAAGGCTGCAGTGAGCTGTGATCACCACTCCACTGCATTCTAGCCTGGGTGACAGAGCAAGACCCTGTCTCTAAAATAAATAAACAAAATGTTTTGTTTACCATGCGATATGGTTTGGCTGTGTCCACACCCAAATCTCATCTTGAATTGTAGCTCCCAGAATTCCCACATATCATGGGAGGGACCTGGTGGGAGGTGATTGAATCATGGGGGCAGGTCTTGCCCGTGCTGTTCTCCTGATAGTAAGTCTCATGAGATCTGATGGTTTTATAAATGGGAGTTCCCCTGCACAAGCTCTGTTGCCTGCCGCCATGTAAGATGTCCCTTTGCTCTTTTTTTGTTTTTTTGCTTTAGACGGAGTCTCACTCTGTCGTCCAGACTGTAGTGCAGTGGCGTGATCCCTGCTCACTGCAACCTCTGCCTCCCAGGTTCAAGCATTTCTCCTGCCTCAGCCTCCCAAGTAGCTTGGAATACAGGCATGCACCACCACACCCAGCTAATTTTTGTATTTTTTAGTAGAGAGGGGCTTTCACCATGTTGTCCAAGCTGGTCTTGAATGCCTGATCTCAAGTGATCCACCTGCCTCCGCTTCCCAAACTGCTGGGATTACAGGCGTGAGCCACTGCACCCAGCCCCTTTGCTTTTCCTTTGTCTTCCACCATGATTGTGAGGCCTCCCCAGCCATGTGGAGTTGTGAGTCCACTAAACCTCTTTCTTTTATGCATTACCCAATCTCAGGCATGTCTTTTTTAGCAGCATGAAAACAGACTAGTACACCCTGTCATTTAATGAGGCTGGGCCTGCCTCTCTCTGATGGAATGACTCCTCCCCAGGTGACAGCCTCTGGTCCCCTCTGCCATCACACTGGCCTTTGGAGTGACTTCTTCTGCATGGGGGTGCTGGGCAGGGTTGGGGGGAGAGCACTGGAGAGGGAACAGCCCCAGCTCTGTTCTTCCCCACCCGCTGGGACCTGGTTGGGGACACGAGGAGGGCACCCAGCAGGCTGCCAGGGGGAGGAGGAGGGACTGCAGTCTGGCCCCAGAACCTGGCTGTCCCCTGTGGAGCCACACAGCAGGGACCTCAGAGTTTGCATCCATCGGAGATGGCCAGGGGTCTGCTCTTGTGGGAAGCATGGCTTCTGAGCCCCCAGAGAGCCTGTGCTGGAGCCTTGGCTGCCATAGAAGGCCATTCACATCCCTCACACCCTGGCCTGTGCTGTTGTCACTCCTAAACAGTTATCTGCTTCTGTGTTAACCTACAGGGATTACTTCTTTGCTTTGGCTGCCAGGGAACTCAAAGCCAAGTTTTTTCACTCAAATTCCCAGGCCTCTGGTGTAGATATCTCCCTTCTTTCTTACTGTGGTTTCTGAGCCACCCTGCAAACTTCCTCTGGATCTGTCCCAGTACAAATATAACTGTGTGCCCTTCTAGGCTACCTGGGACACTTAAAAAGAAAAAATAAAGATAACTCTTTGAGGCTTAACTTGCATACAGCGAAGTGTATGAATATGAAGTGTGTGGCTGATGAATCTGTACACGACTGTCCCCGCACAGCCACCCAGATGAAGATGAGGAGTACCTCCAACACCAGCCCCCTCCACCCAGTCAACACTCTTCTCCAGAGGGAGCCAGCCTGTGCCTTCACCCCCCTCTTCTGCCTGATGGTACACTTGAGGTGAATGGGCTCCTACACATGTACACCCACTCATTCATGTCATGCGTGTTGTTCTGTGCAGCCAGACTCTGTCCTACGGCATCCGTGGGTGATGTTTCATCACGAGGCTGGACCACGATGTATTTGTCATTTCACTGTTGCTGGATACGGGCTGTTTCTGGCTTGGGGTCCTTGTGAACAGAGCTGATCAGAACACGCCTGTCCACGGCTCTTGGTGGACATAGCCTCATTTCACGTATGTGACTCAGGAGCGAGGCTGCCGGGTCCCGCGGCATGTATGTGTTTAGTGTAGGAGATTCTCGCCAAACATTTCCCCACAGTGTCTGATGCACCATATTGCGCTCCCGCCAGCCTCGCGTGAGTTCCCATTACGCCATGTCTTCTGCAGCACACGGTGTGACTGGACCTCTCCACGCTGGCCATTCAAGTAGGCGTGGAGCGGTGTCATTTCCTTCCTGAAGGGCCTGCACAAGTCCCTTTTAGGTGGAACACACGCAGAGTGGGCCGACATGCATAGGAAGTCCTGTGTGAATCCTTGGAGAGCCATGGAGGTAGCACAGCCGCATCTCTAAGTTGGGGCTGCGCTTTTCTTGGAACAAGAGCCCTACACATGGGACCCTAAACAACACCCAGGGAGGGACAGCCTGGCCTGTGAGCAGGGAGGGCACCATGAAGTTGGGTGGGCGGGTGGGGAGGCCTGTCTTTAAGGGACCTGCTTCCCAAGCAAACAGGCCAGGACAGAGGCTGCAGGCGTGAGTCCTGCCCTGCCACCATGATGGTGAATGTGAGGTGTCAACTTGATTGGATTGAAGGATGTCTGGATGGCTGGTAAAGTATTGTTTCTGGCTGGCAAATTGTGTCTGTGAGGGTGTTGCCAGAAGAGACTGACATTTGAGTCGGTGGACCGGGAGAGGGAGACCCACCCTCAGTGTGGGTGGGCACCATCTCATCGGCTGCCCATATGACTGGAACAAAGCAGGTGGAGGAAGGTGGGAAGACTTTGTTTGCTGGGTCTTCTGGCTTTCATCTGTCTGCCATCCTGTATACTTCCTGCTCTTGGACATCAGACTCCAGGTTCTTTGACCTTCGGACTCTGGGACTTGTACCAGTGTTTTAGCTGGAGCTCTCGGGCAGTGTTGGCTTCCCTGCTGTTGAGGAGTTTGGACTCAGACTTAGCCGCTACCAGCTTGTCTCTTCCCCAGCTTGCATACGGTCTATCGTGGGACCCGCCTTGTGACTGTGTGAGCCAGTTCTCCCTAGTAAACTCCCTTTCATATATAGACATGGACCCTATGAGTCTTGTGCCTCTGGGGAGCCCTGCCTAACACAGTGGCGTAGAGCTCCAGGCAGGCCCCTCGCCTGGCCTTCCGCTTCAGTTTCTTTGCCTGCTGGGCTGAACATTGGTGTCACCACCCAAGATAGCAAGTCCCCATCAGTGTCACTGCCACCTGTCAGAAAGATCCCCCAGCCCAGCACTCAGGTCTGTGAGTGGCAGTGGAGATGACACAAGGCTCTGAAATAGTGGGGCTGAGTGGCTCCAGCGCCCCTAGGACCAGCAAGGCACCCTGAGCACTGGGGGAGGACGGGTGCCACCTCTCCGCACCCCTGCTTTCTCCTGGGCCACTGGGTTAGACATGGGGCCTCCCTGCCCCCATGTGGTTTGGCCTGAAAAGGAGAGGAGGTGGGGTGACACTTCTGGGGTGGCCCAGAGTGAGTGCCCTGCTGTGAGCCCAGCGTGTGCCCCACCTGTGCCCCTGGGTGGTGGGTGCATGCAGACCTCGGGGGGATCTGGCCGTTGGAGTGCACACTGGGAGGGGTGGAGTCAGGTCTTTTTAATCTAAACACACACCAGGTGCTTAACGTGTTTTTATCAAAATATTATGAACAGCTGCAAGAGGCTGCTCTGCTCTGAGGCCCTTCGCCCAGGCCTGTCCCTCTGCTAAAGCGAGCCGTTTAGGTGAGCCCTGCCGGCCACCTGCTAGCCGAGGCCCCAGCTCCTGGTGGGCCCTGGACCAGGCTGCAAGCATTTCCAAGCACACGGCGGCGAGGCATCCAGGCCTCCCAGCCCCGGCTCTGAGCCTCTGTTTGGTCAGCAGTAAGATGCGGCTGTGACACCTACCTCCCCAGCTGCTGTGAAAACCAAGTGAGCAGAAGCATGACAGCCCCTCACCAGGTCCCCAGTGGGAGGACTGTCAGTGATTGGCACTGCCAGGAGTGATGTTATGAGAGGAGCGTCCCATCAGCCTGGAGGGGTCACAGGCTGGGTCAGCACCCACAGGGCCTTCCACTTCTCTGTCTCAGGGAGTCCAGGGTGGCCCCTTGCCACTGGTCCCCAGGCACAGTCACACAGGTGCCTCTGCAGGGTCTGGGAGTCAGCTGTCCAGGGCCTGCTTGGCCACTGCGGGGCAGGAGTGCGGTGCCGTGAGCCTGGTGGCCTGGCTGGGCGCGGCCTTGAGGTTCTATTGAGAACCCCATGGGGAAAGCACCCTTGAGCTGTTTGCGCATCGGACCTCCCCGCCGTCTCCTGAGGCGGGGCCTGCTCTCCAGACAGTCACGTCAGCATGAGTTCCCATGAGGCCAGGGCTAGCACGAGGATCTGCTGCGAACGGTCCATCCACCCATCCGTCTGTCTACCATCCCCATCCATCCATCCCCCTGTCCATCCCTGTCCATTCGTCCACCTTGATGCAGTGCCTGCTGTCCACCCTTCTCTGTCCATCCCCGTCTATCCATCTCTGTCCATCCATCCGTCCACCTATCGATCCCCATCCATCCATCCCCCTGTCCGTCCCTGTCCATTCGTCCACCCATCCACCCTGATGCAGCACCTGCCATCTACCATTCTCTGTCCATCCCCATCCATCCATCTCATCTGTCCATCTCTGTCCATCCATCTGTCCATCCACCTGTCCATCCCCATCCATCCATCCCCTGTCCATCCACCCTGATGCAGTGCCGTCCACCCTTCTCTCTCCGTTCCCATCCATCCATCTGTCCATCCATGCATTCGTCGTCCATCCGTCCACTCATCCATCCACTCATCCCACCCATCCACCCATCCGTCCCCAGCCATCCATCCTCCTGTCCATCCCTGTGCATCCATCATCCTTCCAGACGTCCATTTGTCCATCACCATCCACCTGTCCACCCATCCACCCAGGCGAGCGCCTGCCATTCCCACCACCTGCACCATCTCGGTGAGTCTCCACCGTAGCCCCAGGAGGGGCTCTCTTCAGCGCCACTTTCGGGATGAGAGAAGGGAGGCTCTGAGTGGCCATTTGCCCAAGGTCACACAGAGCTCAGGGCCAGCCCTTCCCATGGCCAAAACCTAGGCCCCCTCTGCCAGCCCCGCCTCCGGGCTTGCAGGTGGAGCAGCCAGGGGTTCCGCACTCCCTGGCAGGCAGCCGCCAGCCCTCCCCGCTCCCCTCTCAGTTCCTCAGCCTGGCTGTGGGAGGCCCAAGTCCCTCCTGTTGTTGGAATTAGGGAGGCCTGGCTCTCAAAGCTTTCTATAAACAAGGAGAAAAAGTGAAGCCACTTTTGCTGTGGGGACGTGCTGTGGGCATCCTGGGGAATGTGCTGGCCCACTGCTTGGGGCCTGATTTGGAGTGCCCCGGAGCTGTGTCTGCGCCGTTGCCTTGAACTGGGTGTTGTGCTCTGTGGACAGAGCTGTCCACTCGGGGTGCTCTTCCCGTGGCACCGTCAGCCCCCATTCTGGAAGGTCCCAGCTCGGTCCCCCAGACCTGCATCCCAGAGACCTTCCAGGTCTTCATTCATTGATCATGCATGTATTTGGGGGGTAGGATAGGTCCTGGAGACCACGGGGCAGGGATCTCTGAGTTGGGGCTGGCGGAGTGAGGGAGGTGAGAGGGTGTTCCAGGCAGAGGAGGTGGCAGAGAAAGGCGCCAAGTGAGGCAGGGGCAGTTGAGGACATGAGTGCTGGGGAGCGGGGATGGGGGGCAGCTCGTGGGTAAGCAGCGGCCAGCTCCAGGGCTCCCTTGTGGGCCACGTTAGGGAGACAGGGTCTGGCCTTGTTGGTAGTGGGGCCCCTCGCGGTGATGGGTCTCCCGTCAGACCTCCGGGATCCCGGGTTGCTGGTTTGGTGTAGCCCTGGCTTCGAGAGCTTTCATTTCCATCCCTGGTGTCTGCGGCTCTTCCTGGGCCCCTGCCCTGGGGCACTGGTGCCTGCTTCGCCAAAGGCACAGAGGGCTGCAGGTGGCCGGGGCAGGGTGGGGGGCTTGCCTCTTAGGGCTCAGCTTCGCTGGCCAGAAACAGGGCTGGCCCGATCTGGGTGCTGGCCTGGGTGGAGTGGCCAGCATGCCCACACCCCTCAGTCTGGATGTGGGGAGAGGGTGTTCCTTCCAGGGCAGTTGGTCTCCAGAAGGAAATTCTCTGTAGCTGGGTGCTGCAACCTAGGTGCCTGGGGTCTCACGCGGTGGGGCCTCCCCTGAGGAAGTGAAGTGCATGTGGCCCCTCGTGCTGGAGCTGGACTCTAGGGAGGACCAGGAGGGTGAGCTCAGGCCAGGGCGCCAAGGCCCTGAGCCCCAGGGGCCTGCGTGTCTGCCCATCACTCCTCCACTCATTGGGAGGGACTGTCCCCCAGCCCAGATTTCTAGGAGGGCCGGGGCTCACAGGAGGCCAGTGCCGGGCAATCACCCCCAGTCCCCAGTGGTCAGGACGAAGGAGGCTGCCTGCTTGTCCGCTCAGGCAGTTGGCCGACTGCTCCTGTGCTCACTGGGATCCAAGGCCGTGATGCCACTAACAGAATGTCCCTGATCTCAGGGATCTCAGTGTGGAGGGGGCAGCACACAAGTAACCAAACAATTGTAGCAGATTGATGGGTGCTGTGATGGGGTCCACACAGTTGCCGTGGAGTGCAGAGTGGGCACCTAACTGAGGAGGCGAGGGTTGGAGGGAGGAAGGCTTCAGGGAAGACTTCCTGGAGGAGGTGACTTGTTCTTGGGGAATGAGGCCCAGGGAGCTAAAGCTTTAGGGCAGGGCAGCAGATTCAGAGACACCCACAGGGGCAGGGGGAAGTGCACTAGAGTGACGGCTGCCTGGTGTGGGAACAGGGAGACAGAGAATGGCAGGAGTATGGCAGGCTGGGCCCACCTTGCCCCTTTCAAGGGAGCAGCTGCCATGTCACACCCTGCAGCACACTCTGCTGCCCATGGTTTGTCAGCCCATATTGTGGGATCGTTCAGATTTTCTCAAGAAGGCAGATTTCCAGCTCCTAGTTTTGAAAAGTTCTATGTGCGCTTGACTGGGGGCCTTATGTACGTGAATTGGGTGAGGGCCTGAGACAGGCCGGTGAGCACTTGCCGCACACTCCAGCCAGGGTCCGGAGTTCAAGGGACTGCATTTGCCACATGAGGGAGTCTCTGGAGACCACCAACCAGCTGGTGGGCGGCCAAGCATCACCACCAGTCCCTCTCAGTGCGTCCCACCTCTGTTCTCAGCCCCTGCGGTGCCCGAAGTCAGTGGGGCAGCAAGAACCACACAGGAAATAGCTGGCGCCATGGTGTCGGTTCTGGTTGACAAGGTGCCACCTGGCTAAACCCAGCTGTAAAGAAGCCCCATTTCCTCCCTGTGGACAGAGACTGGTGGGTGCCAAGGTTCACGGCAAAAGCCCTTCCCTGCCAGCCCCACTGCTCTCTGCCTGGCTGGCACATGCCCTTGCCTCAGGCCTGGCCCCCCAGGTCCTGTTGACCACCAGGCTGCAGATCCCAAGGAACGCAGGCATCTGGGTGGCCCCACGCAGAGCACCGACCAAGGGGAGGCGGTGGGCTACCAGGCCCCGCGTGCACTCCCAGCACACACCATTCCTCTTCTCCAGCTCCTGTTGGCCTCCACGTATGCTGTGCCCCACCCCCCACTGCACTGCCTCTTCTTAGTGCCCCAGCTCCATCCGGGGGAGCTGGGTGGGAGGGAAGACCCCTGCTTACAGGCGTCCGGGTCTAGCCAGAGCCAACCAGCCCACCAGAGACGCCCAGATGCAGGCTATGCCCCGTGTGCCCAGGGAGGATTCGCTGACGTGAGCCCAGATTTTGATTGTTGTGGGAGGGAGATGAACCGGGTTTAAACCCCAGCTCTGCTGCTTCTGGCTGTGACTCTGGGCATGGCCCTTCCTCTCTGGGGTCTCTCTCCTCATCTCAGAGAAGCGGATCGTGGTGTGCACCCCATGGTGCGCTGTGCAGAGCACATGGAGATGCCACCTGCAGCTGGCTCACTGCAGAGGCGTGGGCCGACTGTGGTATCGCTGATGTCCTGGAGGCCACACATCTGCTAGCTAGAGGGGCCTCACCTGCATCCTGGGGCCTGCCCACTGGCTGGTGGAGAGCTCTGGGTTGTGGGCAGCAGGCAGGCCTATTTCCAGTGAGTCTGTGGCTCCTGGGGATGTGTGAGACCTTGGGCAAGTCCCTTCCTGTGCTTCGGTTTACCCACTAGGGCTCAGAGTCCCAGGGGACTGGCTCAGTGAGTGCCTCCGTCTGCGAGGAGAGCCTTTGTCCTTACTAGCTAGAGGACAGGTCAGCCGGGGCAGGCTCTGGGCCCTGGGCACCACCCACTGGAAGGAAAGGGGGTTCAGTTAGCCCAGCCCTGCCCCCCAATGGAATAAAATCGGGGTTCAGTTAGCCCAGCCCTGCCCCACCTCAGCTCTTCACATATCCAGATGGGGGCCAGACCACCAGGAGACTGTAGGGATCCAAGGTCGTGCCCCTTTCCTATCTCTGGGTTACACCCACCCACACATGTGCACACAGGGAAGGTGTCTCTCTTGGTTGGGGGCACAGGACCCCACCTCACTCTTCTGAGACACCGTTGTCAGGCCTCCTGGACAGGGAGTGACAGGGCAGGGTGGGGTGTGGCCAGCTGCAGTCCCTGGGAGGGGTACTGGGCCTGGGGCCAGGCCAGGGCAGGACAGAGTTGGGGAATCCAGGCTCCTCACCATTGCCCTGGCTGTCTTTGTCCACAGTGCCGCCTGGGGGCCACAGCCTCGCTGGATACCTGCAGTGCCCTCGTGCCCAGCCCTGTGGGTGTCTGGCTCACCCCAGGTGGAAGGAAGGCGGACGTTGGTGGTTTGGGCTGGGCAGGCCCAACCAGGGTGCACAGCTTTCTCATTCACACACGGATTCCATGTGTAGGGGCTAGGGGGAGGGGTCACCTCCTCCCTCTCCACCCCTCCTCGTTACAGAAGAGCAGATGGCCAAACGGATGGGGGACCGGCACCCAACCAGGCCGCTGCTCCTGCTGTCAGCTGGGCCAGTGGGAAAGGGAGGTCCCAGCTAGGGGAAATGTGTCCCCATCCCTGCTCCTGGCCAGAGAGATGAGGGACCCAGAGAGGCCCAGGACGAGGACTCCTTCAGGCCTGAGTTTTTCTTTGGATTTTATTTTCTGCCAAGTGGCTTTAACGCAGCCCAAGAAGCTCCTGTATGTGTGAATGGGTTGGGCGAGGGAAGGGCAGGTCTCCAGGCTGGGAGCCTCCCTGAGGCCCTCGCCTCAGGGCTGGCATGTGGCCCTGGACCCTCCGGTCCCTCCAGGCCACCCTTCCTGCCAGGACCCAGCTAACTTCAATGGCAGGAGGTGCCCTGGGCTGGAGGGTCCCCAGGCTGGGCTCCAGGGCTCCAGGTTGACTCAGCAGTCCCCAGGCCTGTGGGCAGAGCTGGCCTAAGGGGACACAGGCCTGAGGGCTGAGCAGTCCCTGAGTGAGAACAGGCAGCTGAGGCTGGAGCCTGTGTCCACCAGGCACCTGCTAAGGCCCGGGCCTGGGGCTGGAGTGCTGGGCTCGGGTGCCACGTGAGCTCTTTGCAGGCAGGGACCAGGTCAGAGTCCCTTGTGTGCCTCTTGACCCCCAGGCCCTGGGAGAAGAGGGGCTTGGGAGGCCTTGGCTGGATGCACAGGCTCCGTGGGAAGGAGCACCGCCTCGGGTTTCTTTGTAAGCAGCAGGACATGGCACCTTCCCAGAGGTACATGGGTCTGGACATGTCATCCCCCGACCCACTTCCAGAACCCAGGGCACAGAGGGGTCAGAGCCGCCTGCCTGAGATCTGCGGCCATCTCTACCCCGCCACCCAACCATCCCGTGAGGACGCCACCCACCCTCGGGCACCTGCCAGGAGCCCAGCTCAGGCCAGGTCATGGTCTGGATTGGATGTGGCATGTTCTGGGCCTCCTGCCCACCTCACTGGGCCCCAGCAAGCTGCTGTCCTGAGGGTGGCCATGCTGGGCCAGCACGTGAACAGCAGGGAACCCTGTGGCACAGGCCTAGTGTCCGTGATGTGCCGGTGTAGACCGTCTGATAATCAGCCTTCAGAGAAGCTGTGGGCGTACAGGCGGAGGCAGGTCTCCCAGCCGCATCCTCCAGGCACTTGCCAGGGCCAGGCTCTGGTGAACACCCTTCTAGAAATAACCCCCCAGGTCTCCGGGGGTCTTGGGCTCCTGGGGTTCTGATGGAAGGATGCCCCTTGCCTGGCCTCACTACTTCCACCTCATGAATCACCCTCTGTCCTTGTCCTGCAAGTCTGTCAGCACAGCCGAACTGGCGTCACCCTCTGATGCTAGTGCCCGGATCCCTGACTTCACGGGGCAGTGGCTCCCAGCACCTGGCTCCCAGCCACTGCCTTTCCAAAGCAAATGGGGACGGAGTTGCCTGCTCCTCCCCAGGGGCTGCTGTTGCGGCCTCCAGGCGTGAGAGCCTCTGCCCCACCCTGCCCCTGCAGGGTGAGGAGAAGGTGGAGGCGGGTGGGCCACCCACTGGGAGCCCTGGGTGGCGCAGGTCCCTCAAGAGCCCCTCCGGGAGAGGCCGCACCTGTCTCCCCTTGGTTAGCGTTCCCCAGGAGGCGGTGCTGGCCTGCGTGTGCCCTGGAGGAGGCGGCAGGGAGACTGCCCTCACCGGGCTCTTTTGCTGCGGCCTGGCCACCATTTTCCTTCGACTGGTACAAAGACTGTCCCTGTGAAGCTGGCCGGCGACAGGCACAGAACCGCCTTGTTTTCTGCCTGTCACTCACCCATTCCCTGCATTCGGCTGACAGGGCATGAGCGGGAGGAATCACTGGGATGACAGGCGCTGGCCTCCCCAGCTGGGGGCCTTTGTTCATTCATTTGGTGGGCACTTCCTGGGTGCCTGCTCTGGGTCAGGCCTGTGGGAGGACCACCGAGGGCAGGAAACCTGGCCTCTCCCTCCAGGAAGCGAAGTCAACACTGGCACCTGCAGGTGAAGTGGCAGAGCAGCCCCCAGCTGTGATGGCATGGAGTGGGCGGGGGGCGCATTCTGCTTGCTCAGAAGAGACAGCAACTCGCCCTGTGGAAGGAGCTTAGAGTGGGAGATGGGGACAAGTGAGTGGGGTCTTAAAGCGTGAGCAGGAGTTTGCAGGTGGAGCAGGTTTCAAGCGCATTCCAGGGCAGGGCATGGGAAATGGCAGGGAGGGCTGGGATGTCTGAAGAGCAGCAGCCCAGGCACTGAGTGGCTGGCGTGGGGAGGGAGGTCCGCGGGTGGGGCCCAGTCAGGATGGACTCATATGCCATGCTGAGGAACCAGGCTATGATGTGGGCAGTAGGGAGCCACAGCAGTTTACACAGGGGAGGCGGGAAGCAGGTGGGTGAGCATTTGGGGAAGCTACTCTGGCTGCAAGAGAGGAGAGGGGACCAGGCTGGGTGGAGGAGCCAATGGAGGGGAAGGGGGAAAAGGAAGGGAGTAGGCTTTAGCAGAAGACCTCCTGTCCCCAGGGGGGCCAGGTCACTCTGTGGGGCCCGGTGGAAGCCACGCTGTCTCCAGGCCGGCCTCCTGGTCCTGCGGCCCACATGCCTCCCAGCCGTATGCCTCCGCTTCCACCTCCGAAACCGGGGCAGCAGGACCCACGCTGCAGGCTGCTGCACAAGGATGGGGGAGGGACCTGGAGGGCCACCCCACAGCAGAAGCAGGTCCTCAGCCAGAGACACCCAAATGCAGCCCAAGGGAGGCTGCACCCAGGAGAGGAGAGGAGAACCCACGGCCGCCCCGCAGGCACCTGGGGAAATCTCTCGCTGCTTCCACCTCCCAGCCAGGCCCCGAGGACTGGGCACTCTGGCTTAGCGAGGAAGCCGCCCTGCAAAGGCCTGGTGTCTCCACGCCATTCTCAGGAGGACGGCAGCAAGGACGATGGATGGGAGCAGTGCTTGGCCTTAACGTTTCTGTTTCTGGAAGCGTCCCTGCCCTGCTCCCTCTCCCATCAATGCCCTCAGACTCCAGGCCCTTTTCTTTCTTGTGCTGACAACTGAGTGTGGAACTGGACTGTGAACGCTGGAGGGCAGGGGGTGGAGGTGGGAGGGTGCAGGGGCCAGCGCCAGGGTGAGCGGCAGGGTCCTCAGCTGCAGGGGAAACGCCAGCTTCGTGTTCAGTCTTGCCTCGTTTCATCTGTTTCATCTCAGTGGCCCCCAGAGCCAGGCCCTATGCCACCTTACAGATGAGGAAACCGAGGCTCAGGCAGGTGAAGAGACCGGCCCTGGGTCATGCAGTTTGTTGGAGACAGAGCAGGGTGCTCAGCTGTCTGGGGACCTGGGCTGGGCCTGGGGCAGGGGGAGGAGCAGTGCTGTGACCCCCACAGGGAGCCCTCAGCCAGGCCCGTAGGCCAGGGAAGGGCAGAGGGGCTTATGCAGGCCCACGTGGCCAGGACACAGAACCATGGGGGCAGCCCCAGCCCCTCCCTGTCTGTTGCAGGCCCCTGCCCCACACTTGGTGCTCTGTCGCTCTCTGTTCCTGTGTCCCGTGCCTGTCCCCTCCCTCCGTGTGTGGCCGTGTCCCTCTGTCTGTCTCTTCCTCCTCCTCCGGCTCTGTCCCAGCAGGGCCATTCAGGGCAGGATGGTCTGTGGCCCCTTCTGCTTCACCCTCTCCACTCTGTCCCCACTGCCAAGGACGCACCTTTGCTGGATTTCTTGGTTCAGCACTGTGACATCTCTGAGGTCCACAGGTCACAGAGTACTGGCCAGCATGGGGCAGGGACCCCTCCTGCCCAGGCCATTGGACAAAGCAGAGCTGCTTCAAGGGCTTGGGGCCACCAGGCCAGGAACAGGTCCTCTCCTGCCTACCCCACCTCCCCGGGAGACACAGCCCACAGCAGCGTCACATAATTAAGACATAAAAGTCCACGATTTCCGCTGCGTGTGGGCAAACACCAGCCGGGTGCTAATGCAATCCTTTCTTTTAGTGGATTCTTGAATTTAAATGATATGTAATTAAACATAATTAGCCACGGACGCCATTCGGCTAGGTACGTGTGCGGAGTGGGGTTGGCCGGATTCTCGTTACAAAGTGTCATCTTCTATGGGGAGAACTCTTGTTCCCTCTGGGGGCTGGTTTCTTTTGCCTGGACAGTAAGCGTGGCCCCAGGGCACCTGGGGTAGGTGTCCAAGGAGGGAGGTCCTGGGGGCCATTCCCCCGGGGGCTTGGATGGTGACTCATGGGCGGTGTTTGCTGGAAGAATTTTTGTCCCGCTTTGGGCAGCAAGGAGCCCACACCTCTCACTGTTGTGGGGAGAAAAGTTGGGAATCAGATGGGAGAAAAGCTGGGAATCAGATGGGAATGGGCTGCAGTACCAGAGAGGACGTCAGACCCAGGCCATGGTGTCAGCCCTCGACTCCTTGTAAGTGTGGGCTGGGTGCACACATGGCGGTGGCGAGCAGTGCTTTGGAGCTCATGTCCTCAGACCCTAGTGGGAGCTGAGAGCGGCCCGGCAGCGCTGATCCGGGGCCATGCACACAGGCCAGGCAGAGGTGAGACCAGGGAGTAGCAGCGCCGCAGGTGCAGAGGGCAAGAGGGGGCAGTGCTGCAGCACAGGAGCGAGTCTGCTGGCCCTTCCTGCAGGCACCCTCCCTAGTGCCAGGTCTGCTGGGACTCCAGGCTGTTGGGATGCCCCCTAGGGTCCTGCTTGGAGCCTTCCTGACCCTCCCCTTCCAGTGCCTGTGCTGGGCTTCCTCTCCACTCACCCTGTCCTCCCTGTACCCCACGTAGCCTACACATCAGTGTATGTCCATTCGCCTGCCTATCTGCCCCCTCACCAGCCTGTGTGCCCAGGGGAAGCTCAAGGCCGGTCACGCTCCACCTCCCTGACCAGCCCAGCCCTAGCCCATGGTGCATTTCCTGGACAGGACTGCTGAGTTTCCAGTTTTAGCCACAACAGCACTCACACCCGCACCAACCAACCTGTCCGTGCCACAAGTATCAGTTCCTGCCCTCCTCACGGGAGCCTGTGGCACATGCTATTATGACCTCGGTCTAGAGGCAGGGACACCAAGGCACAGGGGCTTAAGGAAGTTGCCTGAGGCCATGTGGCTGGTAGGGGGTGGAGCCAGGTTTATCCTCATGGCACAGATGAGGAAACTGAGGCAGAGAGGTGTTTTGCCAGGGGGCTAATTTACTGATCCAGCCAGCCATTCTGGTTCTGTCTCTGTCTCGCTCAGAGGGCCCCTCCCGCCCACCTGCCCACCCCGCTTGCCGTGCCCTTGGCCAGGGCCAGCAATCTGAGGTAGAGCCGCTGAGACAAGCCTCTTTCCCTCATGATGTCCGTCCTCCAAGAGGGATCTGAGTAAGCAGGGGAGCATCAGCAGCCTCGAGGGGACCTTGGACCCCTGCCCACCCTTCATTCTGTACCAGGACAGGGTGTGTCTGCACAGCCTGGAGCCAGGCGTGGCTGGCAGCCCCAGGAAGACTGGGCCAGCCCTGCCGAGCCCAGAGCAGCCGCATCTCCTGCAGCAGCAGGGCACTTGAGTACAAGCACTCGCTTCGCAAGAGCAAGAACTTGCTCCCAGGAGGGCCTGTCTAGAGACCTGGGGGACGGTGGACAGACCAACCCAGGGGTCCAGGCCTTTCCTGTAGGGGCCGAATTGTTACCACTTCAGGCTCTGCCAGCTTCCATTTGGTCCCTGTTGCATATTATTCTCTTCTTTTTACACCCCTTTAAAAATATAAAAACAGGCCGCAGGTAGGATTTGGCCTTCTGGCCTGTACAATAGCATCTGTGAGCATCACATGTGGCTTTTCTTTCTTTCTGAGACAGGGTCTCATCTGTCACCCAGGCTGGAGTGCAGCGGTGTGATCACGGCTCACCACAGCCTCCAGCTCCCAGGCTCAGGCGATCCTCCCACTTCAGCCTCCCAAGAAGCTGGGACTGCAGGCGCCCACCACTATGCCTGGCTGATTTTTGTATTTTCTTTTTTTTTGTAGAGATGGGGTTTCACCATGTTGCCCAGGCTGGTCTCCACCTCCTGGGCTCAAGCAATCCTCCTGCCTTAGCCTCCCAAAGTGCTAGGATGACAGGCGTGAGCTACCACACCTGGCCCATATGTGGCTTTTTAAATTTTTGAGGTATAACACTAGTAAAGTGCTCTAAAAGTGAAGAATAGGATGTTAGCCCCACCCAGGTAAGATCTAGAACATTCCCGGCACCCCTATTCACCTTTCCGTTGGGAAGCCGCCATCCCACCCTCTGTCTCTAGTCTGCCTTTGCCAGCTCTGGAGGTCTCTGTCAGTCAGTCCTGCTGTGTGTTTTCCTCGAGCCTGGCCTCGGTTGCTCTTCAGGTCAGGGACTCACCCCCATTGCCGTGGTGGGAGCTCATCCCAGTTTGAGTCATTGTGGAGTATTCCAGTGTGCGATTCTGCCACTGTCTGTTTTCCCATCCTGCCTCGGCGGGCATTTGTCCAGTGTTTGACTTTTGCTATTGCAACTAAAGCTGTGTGGAACATTCTAGAATGGGCCTTTGGTGACTGTGAGGATGCATTTCTGCTGTGTACATACTTAGGAGTGGAACTGCACGGTTGCAAGTGGATATCCACACGCAGTTTTCCAACGTGACCCATACCATAGAAGGCCTCGTGGTGGTGCCGAGTCCATATTCCAGCACTGAGGCAGGATCGCACAGTGCCGAGTCCCTATTTCAGCACTGACAGGATCACGCACGCTTCAATGCCCCCTCCTAGATCGTGGACACCCTGTGTGCCATCACAGAATGGCCCACACAAGACGAGGCCTCTAAAGCCCCGACACTGACATGGGTTGTTCTTGCTGAGGTTGCTAATGGAGCGGGTGCAGGTGAGGGTACAGGTGAGGGCGCTGACGAAGCGGGTGCCGGTGATGGAGCGGGTGCGGGTGAGGGTGCTGACAGGGCAGGTGAGGGTGCTGATGGGGCGGGCGCGGGTGTGGGTGATGGAGCGGGCGTGGGTGAGGGCGCTGACGGGGCGGGCGCGGGTGAGGGCGCTGATGGGGCGCCGCGGGTGTGGGTGAGGGCGCTGACGGGGCAGGCGCAGGTGAGGGCGCTGCACACTCCTCCCCTTGTCTGGTCCCCCAGGCTCATACTTTGGTGTGTGCTCATTCAGGAGCAGCAGAGTGGCCACACTTGGGAGGGCCAGCCAAGTGATCCCCACTGGTACTAGGCATCTGTAGGTGCCCCTGCTTGGAGCAGGTGCTGTCAACCACCCTTTGCTGGAAGGGGCAGGAATGTCCAGCAGTGGTGGAAGCTCTCGAAAGAACACGGGCTGGGAGTAGAACTCAGATCCCAGCTCTGCTCTCCCTGCTGTGTGACCTTCAGCAAGTCTCTGAACCTTTCTGAGCTGTTTCCTCACCTGTTCAAAATGGGGGTGACCATTTCTTCCTTGGAGGATGGAAGGGAGAGGCATGTGAGGCTCCTGAGTGCTGTGCGTGGAGACTGTACAGGAGGGGAAGCAGCTGTAGCCGCATACAAGCGGGTGGGCGAGAAAGTGGGGGCACTGGAGGGGCTTGGGGGACAGGGTTCTGCCCTTGGGACCTGGACAAGAGCCAAAAGGTACACCCTCCCAGTCACAGGGGAGCCCACACTGCCATCCCCTCCCAGAGACTGCCCTTGTGGCCCCCGTCCAGGTCTACAGCCTCAGCAGTCCCTGAGGCCCAGGAGGTAGCCTCCAGGCCGCTGGGCTGAGAACCCTTAAAAGAAAAAGCGCCCCAGCCATGACAGTCATTTTAGGGTAAAGAAAGCCCTTTGCAGAAACCAAAGCCTTTGGAAGGGGCAACACGGCTTTCAGATGTGAGAACCAACTTCAAGCACTTCCTCTTAGACCAGGGTGGCAGCTTCCACAGTGCGGGCGCTGCTGCTGGGAGGCTGCGGTCTCCCTGCTTCTCAGGGAGCTTAGGCCAGGCCGTGGGGTGATCCAAGCAACACGTCCCTTGGCAGTGGTAGGTTTGCAGATGGGCTGGTCCCCACTTCCTGCCAAGCTCCAGCAGCGCCTCTGTGGGTGCAAGGCTGTGGGGAGGGGCCTTCTGGCTCACAGCCCTCCAGGCTGCCCACAGCCCCTAGGATGAGCTGCCACTTCCTCAGATGACTGTCAAGACTCTGGGATGTGGGCCGGGCAAGGTGGCTCACTACTGTAATCCCAGCATTTTGGGAGGCTGAGGCGGGCAAATCACTTGAGGTCAGGAGTTGGAGACCAGCCTGGCCAACATGGCGAAAGCCCATCTCTACTAAAAAAATACAAAAGTTAGCCGGACGTGGTGGCAGGTGCCTGTAGTCCCAGCTACTTACGAGCTGAGGCAGGAGAATCGCTTGAACCCAGGAGGCGGTGGTTGCAGTGAGCCAAGATCTCACCATTGCACTCCAGCCTGGGCAACAGAGTGACACTTGGTCTCAAAAAAAAAAAAAAAAAAGACTCTGCGATGTGTCCACGAACCCACCTGACCCCTTCCTGCGCCTGGGGCTCTCCTCTCCCACCCATGTGTCTACCCATAGCCCCTGCCTGCCTTCAGGACTCAGCCCACAGCCCCTTCCAGAAAGTCTCCTGGCAGGGAGGGCCCGAAGGCCTCTGCACTGTCTCATGGCCTCATTCCTGTGTCCTCAGCATCCAGTGAGACCTCAGGAGATGCCTGGGGAATGGTTGAAGGCTTTGGGAGGTCCCTGCCCCCAGAATCCCAGCCAGAGAGCAGCTTATCCAGGAGCCTGGTGCCTCCTCTGTCGGGTGGGCGTGGCCTCAGAGAGCACCAACCAGAAGGCATGTGCTGTCACTGACACGGGGGCCCCCAGCATTAGGGCAGGCAGGAGCTCAGGGTCTCTACCCCCAGCTGTCCCCACAGTGCACATGTACTAGGCTCCTCCCATGGGCCACTAGGCCAGGCCAGGCGTGTGGGGTGAGCCCCTGGGGAGTCCAGAGCAGGGTACATTCATGTCCCCACCATCCAAGGTGAGATGCCTGTGCTGGAGGCCCAGAGGGAGCTGGGCTGGCTGTCACTGCACCACAGGCTGAGCAGGCTCCCAGTGGGAGACAGGTCTGGGGAGGTGTCCAGGTTGAGGGCACAGTCAGGAGGAGCCATGTGTGCCTGAGTAGGGCACAGGGAGGAGGGGGATGGCCAGTGGCCACGGGCCAGGCTGCCTGGCAGGACCTGGAGGTTTCCTCAAGCTAAGGCCAGGCCCGTGCTAGATGCTGGGAGGGTGGGTGTGGCTGCAGAGGGGTCAACGTGGGGGCACCTACTAACCTCCGGCCATCCTCTCCAGGCCCAGTGACGAGCACCATCCGGAAGTGAAGGCTGATGGGTACGTGGACAACCTCGCAGAGGCGGTGGACCTGCTGCTGCAGCACACGGACAAGTGACAGCCTCCTGGGAGAGCCCTGCTTCCTCCACCCCTGCCTCTCCTCCACCCACCCCAGTGCCCAGACCACCCAAGGCCCTGACAGCCCTGCCTTCTGCCCTCTGCCTTGCTGCATGGGCAGGCATTTGTTCCCTACCTGGGTGTCCTGCTCCCCTGCCTGGGCCCTGACTTCAGCTCACTGTAGTGAAGTCCAGGAGGGTGGGACAGACCTGTCAGGCCTCTGGGAATCTCCCAAACCCCAGAACTCACTCACCCACCATGCGCACCTGGTCCTTTAAATGCGGGAAACTCCACCTAACCGGATTCAGAGGCACTGGCCCCGCTGCCTCCTCTTCAGACTCTTTGCATTTCAGTGAAGAGCCTGGAAGAAACCCAGGGGCCTCCTATGCACAGATCTTGCAGCCCAGAACCAAGTCCGCCTCCTGCGACTGCCTAGGCACACTGCCCACCACCCCACCCCCGAAACAATGCCAGCCCGCTGCTTTTTCTATCCTCCCAGTCACCTTTGCAAAGACCAGGGGCAGCTCCCGAGGGAACTGTGAAGGCTCCCGTGCCACACAGCAAGAACTGCAGCCTCTGCGCCCAAGGCACACAGGGTACTTTCTGCAGCCATTGCTGGACAGACTTAAAGGTGTCATGCCCGGTGTGTGTAGGAGGAAAGTAACAGTTCAATAAATTCCGCCTTGACCAGCAGCCTTTGACTGGGGCTTTGACTGCTAGGAAGAAGCGTATGGGGGCGGCCACCAGCAGGGTCTGGGCCACTGTCCCTGGTCCTGCCTTATGCTTGAGCCATTGAATATCAGAGGTACAAGGGACAAGGGCCCTGAAACACCTCACCTGCTCCAACCCCGTCACTTAGCAGCTGGGGAAACTGAGGCCCAGAGGGGCCAGTGAGCTGCTGTTGGCCCCATCTGGAACAAGGCAGTCCAGGGCAAACTTTGGCACTGCCTTCCCTAACGGAGCAGCCTGTGGCCTGGTAGTGGTGAGCGTTGCTTTCCCGACCAAAGGCATGGCGGCCTTCCCACAGGGACCCTGGGAGCAAATCACCCATAACTCAAGTTTCAAGTTTCAGAATCAGTCAGCTCAACAGATGACTTGATTGCTCCATTGCTCCCCAGATCAGTTCAGAAGCTACTGATAACCCCTGGGAGACTGCTTATTTTATTTATTTATTTAAGATGGAGTTTTGCTCTCGTTGCCCAGGCTGGAGTGCAGTGATCTCAGCTCACACCTCCGCCTCCCAAGTTCAAGCGATTCTCCTGCCTCAGCCTCCTGAGTAGCTGGGACTACAGGCGCCCACCACCATGCCTGGCTAACTTTTTGTATTTTTAGTAGCGACAGGGTTTCACCATGTTGGTCAGGCTGATCTCGAACTCCCGACCTCAGGCTATCTGCCCAGTTCGGCCTCCCAAAGTGTTGGGATTACAGGCGTGAGCCACCGCGCCGGGCCTGGAGACCGCTTCTTATGAGAGAAGCCATGGGTCCCCAGAACAGGATTTCCATCATATGAAGGTGGACGAGGAAAAAGTGTGGCACCCACGCCGGGGAGGGGCAAGTGCAGCCCCCGCAAGGCCGGCCACTATTAAATCAGGATTAGGGAAAACAGTGACAGTCTTTTCAGCAAGGTGAGAGGCCACCAGCCTGGGCCAGTGTCACTAGATTTGAGGGAGGCCGTTTGGCCCCTTCGCTGGAAAATACACAGATGGCTGGCTCCTTGATGGAGTCCCCTTAGGAGACAACACAGGACGTTCAGGCGGCGGCTACAGTTCAGTGGCAGCCTGGAGGGGCTGTGCATGATGCTGGGTTTGTCTGTGGGTCTTTAGTTTTTTCTCCTTTCTTTTGTGTTTAATGGGGAAGCTTCCAGCCAACACAGCGACCCCTCTGGGGGAAGGAGTTCAAGCTGAGACCTCCTCTTTCCAGCTGCTGCCCAGGACTGGGGTGCCCAGAGGGACAGCCCCTGGAGGCGCAGACCCCTGCTTTGTTGGTGCCGGGAGCATGCCGCCCTCTGAGCCGCGGTGGGCTCAGTGAAGTGGGCGTTGTCATCCTTCCCATTGCACAGGTCTAGAGTAGGGTGCAGTGAGCTACAGTGGCTTGCTGAGGGCAAACAGTTAGTGAGGGGTGGAGCTGCGACTTGCAGGAAGGTCCAGCCCCACCTCCCAGGCCCTTTCCAGCCCCTTCCACTTCCCATTCTTGCCTGGAATCCTCCCGTGGGGGAGGCATGTGGTGGCCCCTGTGGCTGAGTTTCCGGCTGAGCTGGGGAACCGGTGTCCTCGCTCTAGAGATGAGCTCTTCCGAGGGGTGAGGTCCAGCCACGCCTGTGGTGGGGTGGTGTAATCCCTGAGCCTGTTACCCCATCTATAAAATAGGGATTCACTTCTTTACCGGGCACTTCCTGGCCCTGCGGGGCACCCTATCCCCTGGCTGGAGCTGATGAGTCGTGCTGTGATGCTTGCCTGGGGGTCGGTGCTGCTGAGAAGTAAGGAATGACGTCCTTCACCCCGGGTCCTTCTGGCAGCCTGGCCATTTCCAGCATGTGGAGGGGGCCCGGACCCTGGCAGGGACGGTGTGAAGCCACCGGCCACATGTGGGCTGGAGTTCGGGGCTGGCAATGGGCTAAGGCCCTGTGTTCAGCACATGTCATGGAACTGCCATGAAAAAAAGACTCAACACGCAGGGCCACAGCTCCGGGGCGTTCCCAGGCGTCTTTCCCCCCAAGGCCCAGAGTAAGCAGCAGCCTGGGCCCAGCCACACCTACCAGGCTCCGGAGCTGCCAGGTCAGGCAACCGTGAGGAGTAGCAGGGTAGGGGGCGGAGGGGAGGGCAGGAAGAGCAGGTCTCTCACCCATCCTTGCACCTTCCAGCTCTAGGGCCCACACAGTGCCAAGCCCTGGGCTCAATGTACCACCTATGAAAACTCAATTCAAATTGGCTTAGTCCAACAAGAGATTTGGCATTCTCACAAGACTTCAAAGTCCAGGCCTGGCTGGGTCTGGGGTCCCAGTCGCTGTCACAGGAACCCCATCTCTTCCCATCGCAGCTACTTGGCAGGTGGCAGGATGGCCCCCAGCCACCGACTTCCCCCTGCCTGCTCAGCAACCCCAGGGCCTGCAGAAAAGGCCCAGGAGATTCAGACTTGCAGAGAGACCAGAGCAGACCAGGAACGGGCGCGGTCTCCGTCCCACCCAAACCCTAACCAGAGAGAAGACGGCATGTTGTGTCAGACAGAGGCCAGAGGCCAGCGAGTGTCCATGCCCTCATCGCTGACGAGGCTGGGAACTGTGCCAAGTGAGGCAGAGGCCTCCACGTCAGACGTGAGCACCACTGGCCCAGGTGACTGCAGCTCTTCCCTCCTTCCGTTCAGCTTGAGCCCTCTGGAGGATCGGAAAGGCTGAGGCCTGACTTGGTGCCGCTGTCCTGGGTGGGCCTGTCCTGCTGGGCGGTTCCTGCCCCTCTTGGGGAGGCTGGCTGGCAGCTGGCAGGTGGAAAGACTCCTGTGTTCACCTCAGGGCAGAGGTGGGGACACAGGGCGGGATGGGCGAGGGTGGCGCACCTCTGGGGTGGGCGCTCTTGGGTCCGCCTTCCGTCCCAGAGTGCGTGTCAACAGTTCCATCTGCCCCTCTCAGAACTGTCCTGGTTTAGGTGGTAAACACACTGGGCAGCCTACATTCTACATGGTTTTTTTTTTTTTTTTTTAACATTATAAAAGCAGTATGTGTTATTGCAGGAAATTTAACAGAAAAGTATATAAAAAGAAACCAGAAGTCACCCGGGAGTCTGAGCGCTGTGCTCTCTGGGGCCTTTCCTTCCGGCCTTCTTCCTTCCAGCCCTTTCCCTGCACACTGGACAGAGTGACTGTCCAGGGTGGCCGTGGGGTTTGCACTGATTCTCTCTCGTAAGCCCACAGGGTTATGATCGCTGCGCAGATAAGGAGACTACACGCGTGTCCCATGTCAGAAGCACCTGCGCCTGGCCTGGAGTGAGGCCTGAGGCCAGGCCCCATGTGGGGGCAGAATGGAGCTGCTACCCAGCCAGGGACCTCATCTAGGGATTGGGGACGGCAAGGGGCTGGTAAGGGCCAGAGGTTCTTCCAGGGCCACTCTATGCCCTACCCTCAGGTGGGAAACAAGGGTGGGGGCACTGCGCTTGGTAGAAGCCCCCGGCTGGCCTCTGGCCTGCCAGTCATCCAGCAGATATGGAGGCAGGGGTGAGGTGTGCTGGGGAAGTCAATGCGTCCAGCCTCGCACCAGTGAGTCCCTGGGCCTTGGGTAAGGCAGGGCCGCAGGGATGGCAGTGAGGACGAGGGCCTCACCTCCCAGCAGCAGCCCTGCTTCACCTGTTTCTTGAGTTCAGTGTTCATAGACTTAAAAAAAAAAAAATCTTGCTAAAAGGGAAAACAAACCAAAAGAGAAGTGGGGGCTGCAGAGCCTCATTCCCAGAGGGCTGCTCTGGCCCTAACAAGTGTTCTAGGCCAGACTTCCATGGGCAGGTCATGTGGGCAAGTGCTGGGCTATGGAAATCAAGCAAACCTCTCCACACCTGTCCTCCAGGCCACAAACACCCCCATCTCCTGAGTCCGGGTAAGCAGAGGACCACGCACGGAGACGGTGGCCCACGCTGGGCTGGGCTCCGTGCTCCTGGGGCCCCGCAACTCACGCAGCGGAAGTCTGCAATGTGCTGCCTGCAGCGGGGGCAGAAGCCTGGAGCTGGTGAACCTGTCTGTGCCACCTCAGCTACCCTGGTGGGCGGGTGGTGGGGGCCATCCCAGGCCCCTCAGGGCTCCAGGCCAGGCTGGGCCCCTCTCCGCACACTGCCGTACGGCCTTACCTCCCAGCGCTGTCGAAGGCTGAGCTCATGTGCTCAGAAGGGCAGACTCCTCCATGGCTTCTAACCCAAGTGACACAAGGAGTGTCTCCCCACTGCTGTCCTGGGGCTCCTGGCCAGAGCCAGGAGAGCCCAGCCCTAGAAGGGCTCCCCATGACGCAGCTGTGACCACGGGCAGGCCTTCTCCCATCCTCCAGCCTCTCCATAGCTCTGTGATGTCTGCTGGCCCCATTTTATCAATTCAGACCCCGAAGCTTGGAGGGGACAGAAGGGTCCAATCTATGTCCCTCTCAGCCCAGAGCTAATGCTCCTGTGAGCAGGAGGGACCTGCCGGTTCGCCACACCCCACAGAAACCACACAGCTGACACTAGGCACTTGGGTATTGAACCAGGAAGCTTTATTTACACAGTAAAAGTAACAAGCAAATTCCTGAGAGACTAGAGCGGCTGGAGTGCAAGCCACGGCCTGTGCGGGGAGGCCAGGCTGCAGGGGCAGGCAGACCCTGGGCCCCGGGTCTACGCTTTCTGGTCGCCACACTTCCTGAAGCTCTGCAACACCCACAACGTCCAGCTCAGGGAAGCTCGTGCAACCCCAGAAACAGCCTATGTGCTATCTGTCACCCAAGCCCCCAGGACAGCTTCCCCACGCACTGAAAACACAAATCATTTGCCAAAAAGACTACGCTAGGTCAGACTATCCTATCTAGGCTACAAGATCTCCACTTCGGTCTGCCATTAAAAAAACAAAACAAAACCAAACCTTTCTCTTTTCTCTTTAAAGAGGCATGACAGAGGGGTTTGACCAACAGCGTGGACATGGCAAGGTGCGGCATCATTGCCAGTGTGGGGCCAGGGTGCCTGATCCCAGTGCGCGGCCAGCCTGCTGCATCCCTGCCGCCTGACGTCTGGAATGACCATCATTCAAGTGACCAGCCCCCAATAGCCACAGACAGCACGTCAGTGGAAACGGGAGTGCAGCAGGCATGGCACCAAGGCCGAGCCCGCAGCAGGGGCCCAGGGGTTCCGCAGCTAGGGGAGCTTGCTCAGACCGGCAGCACACCCAGTGCATGGCCACTCACGCCCCTGCACCAGGAGACCCATTTCGAAGTTGGGGTTTGTTTTCTTTTTAATGTGGACTTCCCCTTCATTTAAATTTTCTTTCAGTGTACAAATTCACAAAACTGGCTACAAAAATTTGGTTGAAAAGTAAGGCTTTCTGAGAATGAAAATCTGTACGTCTGATCAGAACAAGCTCCCCGTGGGCCTAGATGCACGTCTGTCCGTGCAACTCTGGCCTCCACCGTGAGTAAGGCAAGAGGGTGTGGCAACGAAAATGGCGAGGCTGTGGTCCCGGCCCCCAGGCCCCACAGGTGGACAGCAGCCCCTGGCAGTTTGGTGGCTTTGAAATGAGTGGGGTGCACGTGGCGCTAAGCCCCTCCTCCCACTCCTCTTTCCTGCCCACGAGCAGGCAGATGGCCTGGCACGGCTTGCTCCTGGCTCTGCCCTTCCTCGGTCTCCCCTCAGAGGCAGGGTTCACGGGCAAGGCTGTGACAAAAGCGAGGCTCCTGCCGCTGCCCCCAGCTGGGGCCCTCATGCTGGTGGGGGTGAGCTGTCTGCCTGCTGCCCGTGGGGACACCAACGTGGGGGGCACCTCCTGGGCAAGCCTCCCTCTCGGAGGACTGAGATCAGAAGTCCTGGGGCCAGCAGGGTGGAGGGCAGGAACAGGCCGCTCCAGGCTGTGTGGCGGCTTGGATGATGGGGTGGCACCTTAGTCAAGAGACAAACACGAAACCAGCTGGAGGCCATTTCTTTCTCTTAGCAGAAGGGACAGCCACCATTTTCTCCCCTGACTGCTGCGTGGTGGGCTTGGGCTAGAAGCGGCGGTGGGCACAGGACAGGCAGGTGGCGTCTGAGGAGGCTGGGCCATTTCTGCCTAAGCGCCCTGGGGCTGGGCTTGCTAGTCAATGGGACCAGCTTGCAGGGAGGTGGGGAGGTGGCTGTGACTCGGCCAGCTCCACAGCTTGTCCCTCCCTGCCACCAGGCCTGAGTGGGGAGGTGGCAGGCAGGGTTTGAGGGCAGGTCACCCACACCCCAGTCCCACGACACATACCTGTCACCATGTGCCTCCCACCTCTACCCTAAGCAAAGGCAGCTGGGGGCTGCTGCACGCCTCAGCCTCGGCTGGCACTGCCCGCCTCCCTCACTGCCTCTGCCTTCCACAGGAAGGCCTGCTTTAGAGGCTGTGTGCCCTCGGTGGCCACACCGGGTGTGTGGTGCCAGGACCTCCAGTGCCCGGTGATACTCTGGGGGTGAGGCATGGCCATGTGCTCTCCACATTCACCCAGCAACTGCCCCGGTCTCCTCCACATTTGCTCTAAGAAGACATGGTCTCCATGACCCCCAGGCAGGGACAGGCCAAGATGTCTCTGCTCAGAGCCACCAGCTCTTGGGTTTGGCTGTCCAGGATCACAAGTAGATGTGCCTCTGGCAGGAGCTACAGCGACCAGAGGCGAGCTGGTTCCCCCGCTCTGGGACCTGCCCAGTGCCCGGCATACCCCCATGTGCCACCCACCCTGAGATGGCACCACCATCTCTCAGGGCCGTGGAGCTGGGGGCTTTCTGCCAGCTTCTTATAGCTGATTTGTAAGAAGCGCCACCCACATATTGGGAACTTGAACCACGACCCTTTTGATGTAGTAAAAAAAAGGTTTAAACAAGGTTTCCCAAAAAGCAGCTTTCTTGAGGAGAAAGGTGAGAAGCATCTGGACTCGACCTGCAGAAGCGAGGCGTTCACTCGTCCACGGAAGACGAGCAAAAGCAAAATGACTACAAAAGTGCTTTTAACGCATGTCAGCTAACGCAAGGGAGCACACCAGTTATTTTTAGCCTTATGGGAAAATGAGCCACTTACTCCTAAGCCAGCCCAATTGCTATTGTCTGCAGAAGACGCCAAATTCGCTAAAAGCCAGATTCCCATAGAGCAGAGCCCATGTGGTGGTGTCTGCAAGGTGGCGGGAGAGCAGCTACAAACCTGGAGAGGACAGCAAACCTTCAGGAGCCAGGCTCCTTGGATGCCCCAGGGTGAGGAGCCAGGGCGGGGCAGGGGCGGGGAGTATCAGTCCAGCTTTGTGCCTGTGGTTGGGCCTACAACAGAGATGCAGCCCTCAGGACTGGGCTCCCCCTAAGCTGACAAGGGCGGGGGTTTGTCTTGAGGTGGGTGGTGTGCCCCGGTTACAGCCAGCAGTCCTCAAGGACAAATGGGAGGTGCGTGGAATCTTGCAGGGGCCCCTGCAGATTGGTCAGCCGGACGCCCTTCACCCCTGAATGGGCACAGGGCCTGCAGCTGTCCACCTGCCCACAGCTCCTGTCTCCCAAGGCCATTTTCAAGAGGCTGCCCTGGTATCGTGCCATCCCTACACTCACTAGAACCAACCACACTTATCACTCAGTGACCAGTCAACCACAGAGAAGGGCTGCCATCTGCTAACCCTGCCCTAACGGTGGCAGAGCCATGGGGTCAGGCTCTCCATGCTGCAGGAGAGGCAAGAGAGTCCGTTCAGAAAACAGACCCACCAAATTTCTACCCAACATGGAAGGCCCTAACATGCACCCCTCCAAACTGTTCCTTGGGCCCGAGACTCTGGACATGGGCTTACCCTCTGAGGGGCCAGTCCAGCACCGCAGGGATTCTGTCTCTCACATTGGAATTAAGGCCAAATGGTTCTGGTGTTACAGAAGGAGGCATCTCCCGAACCTTCCCAATCCTAAAGCAGGGAGACCTGGGAGAGAAGGCACGGAGTAAAACTGAGTGAAAGAAGCTGCGGGACCGGCTCCCCAAAAGTGAACCTGAGCGAGGCCAAGAAGGGCCCTGACACAGCAGATGGCCCCTGGCCCCCACCCCAGGCCCTCCCTGACAGCCCCCACCAGGGGGATACAGAGCGGTGCCCAGCTCTGCCGGGGACGACAGAGACTGCCCAACATCCCACGGGGAAAGAGGCAGAAAAGACGCAAACTCCAAAGCTGTCCTCTGGGCTGCAGTAGTTCTGTGGACCTGGTGGCTGCCACGCTCAGGGAGCCGGTGAGAGGCTGACACACCCACTGTGTGACGCAGCCAGGCCAGGCTCTCCCCAAGGCAGCGGGTGGGTTCCCTCTCTGGGACCTGACACCCCACTCAGGAAACTTTCATCAGGCCCACGAGTTGGGTTCCCCTTCCAGGGCCCACCTAGTGCCCAAAGGGAGGGCTGTCGATGCCAGCGCACCCCAGCCCTGCCTGGGCCCACACGTCCCCTCAGTTCTTCTCTATCTGCTCGATGTCCAACTCGCCATCCAGGGAGCAGAGGCTGTTCCCGGGGGCCCCGCGGTTCCGCCAGGCTGCGGCCGGCTCTGCTCTCCTGCCGCAATCCTCATCCAGGGCACAGCCGTCTGACTCCTCACAGGACAGGTCCTCCCGGCAGGCGAGGTGGTCGTCGAAGGAAGAGGGAAGAGGCTCAGGGACCGGGGTCCCAGCGGGGGTCCTGCCCCCTGGGCCAGAGGCTGAGAGCAGGGCGGTCCAGGCCCTGGTGTTGCTGACGTGGCGGGCGAAGGGGCTCTGGGGACCGCAGTCCTCTGTCCCTGCGCTCAGGCAGCTGAGGCTGCTGAAGGTCTGACAGTTCTGTGGAGGGGCAGACACACAGGTTACTAAGGGTTACTCCCCTCCCAGAGCCCCAGGACTGCACACCCCACAAAGCGACTGGACCACCAGGCTGTGGCAAGACCAATCAAGTCCCGGGTTCCTCCCATCCAGGCAAGGACAGGGGCCATGAGCAACGCACTCATGAAGATGCACCTCTAGCCAATGAGCGCTCTGTGCTCATAAAGACACGCTCAATTCCATTATTCACCTACTAACTCAGCAAAGCACACAAATTTGATGCAGGCCCAGTTCTGGGGAGCTGCAATGAAACAGAAATGCTCCTAACACTTTGTCCACAGCCTTTCTGAAGCGCAACCTGGGAAAAATGTATCCAATTCCTTGATCAGGTAATTTCACTACTCGGATTTTTCTGTTAAGAAAACATTCTAAGATGTGTGTAAAACTTCGGCAACATACTGTTAAACAGAAAAGAAGACAGCAACCCAAACGCCCTATAATGGTGGTGAAATCAATGATGTTTTTCAGGCAGGACCTCTATGCAAACATAACTGACGCACCGTGATGCTCCCCTTGAGAAGAGATCTGACTCGGAGGAAACGCCAGGCTGTACTGCCAGACAGGGTGACACGATGCCCACTCTACCCTACTCTCCACAACCAGAGTGGGAGACAGGCTAGAAGGGGCCGAGCTGAAGTCCTGAGCCTTGTGCGTAATAAGAGTCATGCAGGAAGCTGGGGAAACATGAGTGCTTGGCCTCACCTGGAGACGCCGAGCCTCTAGAAAGGAGTGGTCCCATGCCCTCCACAGGTGCTGGGGCCTGGGGGGTCTGAGCTGCTGAGGAGAGGCCAAGCTCCAGGTTCTAGTGCTCACCAGCTCCCTGCCTGCCTTGCTGGGCCCTTTGAGGCCCCAGAGAGAGAGTAGGCTGCACAAAAGCTTCTCCGCCCACCAAGTGCTCCCTCTGTGTGGGGCCTGGCCTGGGGCAGGAGGCAGCCTGGGGCCTTCTCCAGTGGCAGGTATAGCTTGAACAGGATGGATTTCAAGGGTACGCAAGCCGGTTCTGCTTGGCGTCAGCTGTCAGCGATGGGGGCAGGGCTGACACTATGCACAAGTGTGTGCAGTTCAACACCTGCTCCCAGGACAGAGCACAAAATCCAGCCTTCTCCTCAGAATGATGCACACTCCACAGTCCAGCCACAGACAGGACGGAAGCTGGGACAGTGAGGGGCACTCCCGGCCCAGTCCTGGATATCCCTAACAGGACTGCAGCAATGAGGTCACATACCAGAGGGGAGCGAGGGAAGAACTGCGCACAGAGGGCGGGGGGAATTCCAGTCTTTGGTCTCTTCCCGGCAGACAGGTGGGGACTGGGGGAGCAAAGCAGGGCCTTGGAGCACCCGCCGCCTCTCTCACCGCACGCCTGCCGACGCCAAGACCACAGACCTGTCCCGAGGGCCTGATCCTTTCAAAGGCTGCAGTGTTTGTGTGTCTCTTTGAAATACAGGTGACCACCGGCTGTCACAGCCAACAAGCTGTTGAACCAGCCTCAGTGAACGGGAAATAAAAGGTGCTCTCTCTGGAGGAAGGTATATGTGCCTGCCATGGGCACGCTCATTGTTCCTGAACACTCCATGGAGGAAGTCGTTCTGATGGGTTTGCTTTTCTGAAATCTTTTGATTAGCTGAGAAAGGTGAAGGCTGAGGTGCTGTGGGGAGCTCTGCACGGGGACTCAGGAGAGGGGCAGGGGCACCCATTAGACTGGAGACACTGGCCCAGGCCACTGAGGGAGCCCCGTCCCTGCAGCTGGCCCCCTACGGAGCCACAGGTCCACCCTCTGGGCCATGGTGGGATTCGACGCAGCCCAGTGGTGTGCACACAGCACACTCCCCCCACCATAACGGAGGGCTGGAGATGGCAACCCCTGCACAACAGCCCCAGGATCCTCGCCTGCCCCTGGTCAGGCCTTGGCGATGGACTAGCACCCAGGATCCTTGCCTGCCCCCGTCAGGCCTGGACGATGGACCAGCACCCAGGATCCTCGCCTGCCCCCCGTCAGGCCTGGACGACGGACCAGCACCCAGGATCCTCGCCTGCCCCCGGCCAGGCCTGGGCGATGGACCAGCAGCTCCCAAGGCAAACCTGCCGCTTGTAAGGTGGAGGCCCCAGTGCTTTCGGCGGGGGGGTGAGGCTCCTCCTGCTTCTCAGCCACCCTCTTGACTGGCCTAGACCTGAGCCAGGACAGAAGGAGAACTGAGTAGGGGGCACAAAACAGGGGCAAGAAGGCCCAGCCTGGGTGACCTCAGCCATGTGTCGCGGGTTCTGCTGAGCCAGGCTGCCCCAACAGAGGAGGCCTAGGATGAGACCAGGATTCGTCAGAGCCTGAGGTCCCCAGGGAGCCAGACCCACCCTCTCCCGACCCCGGCTGAGCAGCCTGTTTCCTGGCCTGTATAGAAGCCGTGGTACGTTAAGAATAAATAATCATGTCCAGTCAAGGCTACAGCAGCCTGGATGATGTGCTGTGAACAGGTTCTAGGTGGGTGATGGGTACTGAGGCTGACTGCCTTGGGTGTCAGCCACATCTGTTGAGACCAGTGTGCTTGACACCCGAACGCGTGCCTGCGTTTTCTGCGAGCTGTCATGTGAAGGGCCTGGGACGTGGTCTGCTGCGAGTGTTTTCTGTGGCCTCTCACGTGAACAGAGCAGGAGCGCAGCCTGCGCACTCGGACAGAAGCCGCACAGCGCTTGTCTGTGCTCACCTTCTCAGTCCTGCTCGGAGCTTCCCACTGACCTCCTCTGGCATTAGGTGCAAGTGGCAGGGGTGTCTAACGTATGGCCACCATGACTGTGTGGGTCTGGGCACTAATCGGGTGCTACGGTCTAAGTTTGTGCCCCCCTGCCCCCCCCACCCATTCCTATGTTGAAATCTAAGCCTCTGTGCAAAAGTATAAAGAGGTGGGGCCTCTGGGAGGTGATGAGGTCATGTAGGGACCTTCACAGATGAGATGAGGGCTCATAACAGAGGGAGTGCAGGTGCCTCTCTCGCCAGGTAAGGATGTGAGAAAGTGCCAACTATGAAGAGCAGGCCCTCACAAGACCCCAAGCCTGCTGGCACCTGGATCTTGGACTTCTCAGCTTCTAACTAAGAGAAATACATTTCTGTGGTTTGTGAGTTCCCCAGTCTAAGGCATCTTTGTCACAGCAGCCCAAACAAAGTAAGACATGTTATGCGTTAGCCACAGCCAGGCGCGGGTGCTGGGGACCCATTAGCTGGACCCGTCACAGACGTGTGGCTTTTGCCTCACTGTGCCCTGGAAAGGGCTGAAGTTAGACAGGCAACACGGAGGCAGACACCGTCCGCATGGGCATCACGGTGCCAGGCGACTCTTCCACCTCTGGGCGGCGGCCGGCCTGCCTGCAGAGTCAGGGTGTTCAGGGCTCTCTAGACCCATTGGGCCCTTTCTGCTGTGATGCAGGGGGAGTCTACAAGGAAGGGCTGGTGAACCTCATCACAAGCAAACCCCAGAAAGCCACTCAGCCCCCAATATTCTTCAAATATACCGGCTCCTTGGCCACAAAGGCAGCGAAACCTTGAGAACTCTGTTGACTCAAAACAGCCATTTCAGCTACAGTGAGAGAAAGCCAAGAACCACCCACTGCTTGCCCCAGCTGGTGGCGAGCCCCGCCTGTCAGGACGGACTGTGGCTGCCACAATGGTGCGGTGTCAGGACGGACTGTGGCTGCCACAATGGTGCGGTGTGTGTTCTGTCCATGGCGAGCCCCACCTGTCAGGACGGAATGTGACTGCCACAATGGTGCGGTGTCAGGACGGACTGTGACTGCCACAATGGTGCGGTGTGTGTTCTGTCCATGGCGAGCCCCACCTGTCAGGACGGAATGTGACTGCCACAATGGTGCGGTGTCAGGACGGAATGTGACTGCCACAATGGTGCGGTGTCAGGACGGACTGTGGCTGCCACAATGGTGCGGTGTGTGTTCTGCCCATGGCGAGCCCCGCCTGTCAGGACGGACTGTGACTGCCACAATGGTGCGGTGTCAGGACGGAATGTGACTGCCACAATGGTGCGGTGTGTGTTCTGCCCAGAGCCCCATCCCTCGTGAACAACTCCCATGCAGACACCCAAGGTGTCTGTGCCCTGTGCCCTCCATGCCCCGGGGGCAAGGTCCCGCCCAGCATCTCCTAGCAGCTCCAGCTACCCCATGGAAGAACACTGCATAGGCAAGTTGGAAGCCTGGAGGCCTGCGTGCCCTCAAAAATGTCTGCAAAAAGCTGCAAAATGGCTAAGTTCAAAGTGCCGTATGAACACATTATTCCAAGGTGAAACTGCTGCTCCAGGACCAACTGTCCCCCAGCCCCCTGACTCCTGCTCTCTTGACATCCAGCCCCAGCCCTGGGCTGGGCCACCTACTCTGGCACAGGCCGGCCCAGGTAAAAAAGCTCAGTGGAAACTGTCCACATGGCCTCAGGCTAGTGGCCAGGGACATGGATGAAGACCTACTCCTAGAGTCTGCAAAAGGCAGACCACAGCAGCCTGCCAGAGAGGCAACTTCGGGATGGAGGCCCTGCCTTCTCCATCAGACCCCCGGACCTCAGCTCTAGCCACGACAGAGGTCCTGGCCGCTCCTTGGCCATTCCCACCGGCCCCAGCCGAGGTTTCCTGCTCAGCCCGCCCCAGCCGGCCTCCCCGGGGCTTCCCAGCTAGGAGCAATGACCCTTCTTCTGCAGGGCTCTTCTGTGCAGATATTTATTCCTATACTTTCTCCTGAGTGGGAGGTCCCTGGCTGGGCACGGGGACACAGACGAAGGTGGCCTGGTCCTTGCCTTCTAGGTACAAGCTGAAATCCAGTTCCACCTCAGCAAACTCACTGACTCAACATATCAGCTCTGTACTGCTGCCAGGCAGACCGCCACTCACTCTGCCCAGCCTCAGCCCAACAAGTTCATTCCCTCTGCCAGGTGCTGCTGTTCCTGGGCCAGGAGGGTGAACATGTAGTAGAGACTCCAGAAACATCTCCTGAGCTGAACTAAACCACGTTTTATCAGTAGTGACCGAGAACCCACTCTGGGTTGCGAAGGGCAAGGTCTGGGGAGTGGAGGGGGAAACAGCCCCAGGATTTCTCTAGGGACTGCTGCCTGGGGCCTGGGAGTCCCTAGAACTCATGAACTACACCCCCACATGCAGGAGTGGGCATCCGGTGACAAAGACAAAGCTGGCTGGTCAGGTGATGTGTCTGGGAGCAGACAGTGACCACTCCCCTTTGTCCTGGCTGCCTCCTCCAAAGGAGGCCTGGGCATTCTCACCCCTGGGCCCTGGCTCTCCCCAGAACCTGGAGGGTTCCAGAGAGGAGAGTGGGGAACTAGATTCTGCAGTTGGAGGCACTGAGTTCCTCCACTGACCAAGTGGCCTCACTTCCCGTTTCCTCTCCTGGGAAGCAGAACTGCTGTCTCTGGCCAGGCAAGGGCCACTGCAAGGATCCTAAGAGGAAAGCCAGGCTGCTGGTGTCCCGCCTGGAGTCCCAAACCCACGGCAGTGCCCACTCTCCACTGCTGTGAGTGTTGGCTCTGCCAGTTCATGGCTGCCCCTTCCGGGACTATTCTGGGCTGGGAGACCTAGGATAGGAAGGAGGTTACCCTTTCCCTTTAGGGTCACCTCCAGCCAATGACCGACAGGTGCAGGGACAGGAGCTGCCCCTCGCCTTGGGCAGGATCAAGTCCCACGTGCTGGTCACACTTCGCAGCTCCCGAAGCCCCAGGCTGAGAAGCGACTTCAGCTGAGCCCACCTCTTTGCTGGGCCTCTGTTGGTCCAGGGGCTTCCCTCGCCTCCCTGAAGGTTCCTGCTGGGAGCATCCCTCTCGGTGTCACTGGCACAAGAATCCCCGGCTCAGGCCCTGCTTCTAGGGACCCAGTCTAAAGCCACAGGTAAAAGCACCCTGGGTGTTAATGTAGTTAGAGGTTATGCACCTGCTTCTTAGTACTACTGTTCTTTCTGGAACAGGAATGTCAAGCCATGGTCAGAGACTGGCCACAGGGCCCTGTGGGGAGTCCAGTTCCTGGCCCCAGTCCGCCTGACACGTGCTGGGGAGCGGCGGTCGCTGGGGACACCTCTCCTGGGTTAGTCGGTGTCTTAAGTGTAGTGCCCACGTGAGGCCTCCTTTGGGCCCCTGCCTGCGCCAAGCCCGTCTCCCGGAGGCGCTCGAGTGCCTCTCTTTCGGGCGAATGATGACCACTTCCCTCCTGTGCCACTGCTCCTCACGGCGGGCCCAGCTGTGTTTCCTCCTTCCCTTGCTCTCTCCCTCTTTTTAGTCCAGTTTTATGGCGCTCTGTGTTAGAGGGCTTCATGGAGCTACCTCAAGTCCCTCTAAGAAAGGGCCATCAACAAGCCCAACTCCCAAGTCAGGAGCAGAGCCTGGCCTGGCAGCTGCCCTGCTAAAAGCTGCAAGGGCCCCAGGCTCCGGCTGAGCGGACGCATTTCCTCCCCAAACAGATGCTTGCATGAGAACAGAATTCTCCAAGTATCAAGAAAACACCAGGCTATGAGAACGGATGGCCAACAGCCTGGAAATTTTCTGAGTCCCATTTGTGCTGGAAGCTGGCACAGAAACAACCGAGACGGCAAGGCATGTGGTTTCCTAGGCTTTTAAAAAAACTATTTCAGAAAAGAAAAAAAGGCACAAGCATATTTTTGGCCCATCTTTAAGCCATCTTTGGTAAATCTGGATTTTGCATGAAGGCTGTACTCTTTCTCACAGGAAGCTGCTGCCCTGCCCCTGGGGCCAGAGGGGTCAGGTGGTGGCAGCTTCTTTTCCTCAGAGGTTGCAGGTTCTAGAGATGCCTCAAAGGTCGTGGGCATGGCCCACCTTTCCCTAGGGGCTGACTGCCCATGCTCTGCAGGGCCCTTCCCCCGGGCATCTGGTCTTCTGCTGCTTCACAGCCACCTCCTGTGTAGGCCACGCCAGCTGCTCGCCCAGGACCGTGTTGGTGCCCAGTCTTAAAAAGGGATAGCATCAGCCAGGTGGGGTGGGTCACACCTGTAATCCCACAACTTTGGGAGGCCAAGGCAGGTGGATTGCTTGAGCCCAGGAGTTTGAGATCAGCCTGGGTAACATGGCAAAACCCCATCTCTACCAAAAAAAACTAAAAATTAGCCTGACATAGTGGTGCATGCCTGTGGTCCCCGCTACTCAGGAGGCTGAGGTGGGAGGATCACTTAAGCCCAGGTGGCAGAGGTCACAGTGAGATGAGATCGCACCACTGCACTCTAGCCTGGGCGACAGAGCAAGACCCTGTCTCTCCAAAAAAAACAAAAGCGGGGGACGGCATCATGCCCAGCCCATTTCTGTGAAATGCTTACCGCCTTTGGACCCCAAAAGAGGCAGCCCTTCTGAGTCTGGACTGCCCTCAGGAATCAGGGCAACACTGGCAGCAAAACTCAGATGGGGAAGCCAGGTTGCCAGGGCCTGAAAATAGAGAAATCAAGTTGCCAGGAGCGGGAAGGTCCTCCAGGGTCCTTGGAGCTCCACTGATTCGGCAATGGATTCTCAAGGCTCTCCCCAGACCACAGGTTCTAGAAGCAAATGGCCCAATGGGGGTGGTAAATATCTACGGGGTGAAAGGCTGGCCCTGGTCAGTTACTAGGGAAGTGCCCGCCTTCCTGTGACAGTTTCCTCAGCTCATTTCTGCAGAGGCCAACAAATGTGTACTGAGCGCCTGCCACATGCCAGACAGATTGTGGTCACCCCATTGCAGAAGCCAGTACATCAGGGGACAGACTTTGGAGGCACTGTCTCAGGTTGGTCAGGTTCACAGGGCAGGCACCATTTCTCCTTTTCTGTGGACAAGGTATCTTGCCCCTCATCTGACATCCCCTCCAGGTCTGGGAGGCCCAGGTGGTGCCAGAGCCAGGTGTGCTGTGTGGCAGCCAGTCCAGGCCACCCTGAGTCACTTCAGGAAGGGTAGCACCAGCTTGGGGCTCTCTCCATGGTCTCCACACCCCCAGCCATCCCTGGGCCTTGCTGTCCCTGCTCTGGTGGCTCTCTTGGGGCCCCCATGCTGGGCATCCTGGGGGCACCCCTCCCACTGGATTCTTTATGCAGTGTGGCCTTGCCTCTGGTAACTTGAGGCCTAGGGCCCAGCTGGGGACAAGGACTATAAGGCAAACGACCTAAGGCCTCCAGAGGCTGAAGGAATCGGGGAAGGAGGAATTAATCTTCGGGACAGCCCATCCCCAGCCCAGACACCTAAAAACCCGGGCCTCTGCAGACAGACCTAGGGCCAGCAGGCCTAGCCTACTATCTCCCCTGCCAGACCCAAGGAAGGCAAGCACGGGCTCCAGCAGGTCCCCTGTGAACTCCACTCATCCCGTGGGCTGTCAGCAACAGAGGGTTCCTCATAATGGAGCCCTGGAAAGTCACTCCGTTGGTCTAGGGAGTTGTAAAGTTTACCAGAGTGGTGCTCATCGGGCCAAACCCGCCAAGCAGGCCAGAGCCTGGCCACCACTCTCGAATGGCCTTCACCAAGGCCCCTCTTCCTCAGGCTCTGCTGCTGCCTGGGCCCCTCCGCCCTTGCTGTTCCCACTCATGCTCTGGCTCCTTCTACAGCAAACCTGTTTCAGCCACATAAACCCCCTCTACACCAGCCCTGGGTCAGCACCATCCTGACGGCCCCACCCTGTCTCCCTCTTCACTGGCAGATACCTTCTCTCCCACCGAAACCCACCTCTGCAGCAGCCAATCCGGAAGCAGGCCCAAGCTCCTGTGTGTACCCCGTTTCCTGCCAAGCGTGCAGGGAACCCTGACCCCACATGCCACGGCCTGGTTCACAGTGGGTGCGTCGTGCAGCCTGGGGGCAGAGGGTAGGTGGGAAGGAAGGGTCCATCCCGGTCGGCCCTCCCGGCTAGGCCTCTGTTTGCACAGCCCTGGGGTCCTGCGGCCTACACCCCAGGGTGCTGTGGGTAGGAACAGGCCTTGGAGGCCCAGAGCCACGCGTGTCCTCTAAATGGTGGCCAACCCAGTGGCTTCTCTGAGGGCACCCCACAGGCCACACGGTGGCGACGTTGTTTCTGCACCAGGTCCCAGATGGCAGATGGCCTGCCCGAACACAGAAGGTGTGGGAGCTGACGCCAAAGGGCCTCCCGGCGCTCTCACAATTGGAAAACAAACATTTTGTTTCTGTGGTGTACATTCCAGCCAGCACACACTCAGGACAGGACTTGTGAAACCACCTCGCTCGCAGCTTGGCGTGAAGAGAATTCTTTGCCTAACAAAAGTCGAGGAACCTTTCCAAAGCACACAGGGTCCTGGCGGGGGCCGAGGCCAGCACACTGCCTGCGCCCACAGACCTTCAACAGAGCCGACCAGCAGGGCGCACGGTGTCGGGGGTGGCTTCTGAGCAGGACTAGCGATGCGGAAGGTTATGTCCAGGGCTCTCAGAGGGGCTGCTGGGCACTCGTTCACATTCAGCTGCCTGGGGCCACATCGGGGTGCTGAAGACAGGACTGCAGGGCACGGGGGCCTCTGGGCTCCACCCCAGCAGCTCACAGCTCTGTTCCAGATATCGCCTTCCATGGAGGGCACACTGGAGAAAGGGGATCCTTCTTGGAGAAGTGAGCAAATCACCAACCGGTTTAGCCACTCTTGCAGATGAGCAGACAGAGGCTGAACGAGGAGAAGGGATGTGCCCCGGACTGCACAGCTGTGTGACGTGCAATCGGACCTCATCACTCCTGGGCTGTGCTCAGGAAAGTATGCGGTCCTCCGGCAGGACGGTGGGGTAGCACAGGCTGGACAGGCCTGGGCTGGAATCCCAGCTCGGGTGTGCCCCGAGGGACCTTGGCAAATCATTAAACTTCTGTGCCTCAGTTTCTCATGTGTACGAGGCTAATAAGAGCCTCAAAGCCTCAGAAGTGTTTGGAGGGATAAATAGAGACCACCAAGGAGGCCACGGAGAGTGCGATCCCCCCTTCCCACACTCCACCCCACAACTGTGCCTGTGGACACAGCGAAGCCACAGCAAAGGGGGTCTGGGAGCTCTGCTTATATCCAACTGCTCTTGCTAAAAAAAAACCTGCTTTCAAGAGCAAGAAGACACGCCAGCAACACAAAAGATAAAATACCTAGGAATGAACTTACAAGAACCGGCAAAACTGATAGAAAACAAAAAAATACTTTAAAGAACAGAAAAGTAAGAAAGTAAGACTGAACAAACAGAAATAAATCTTGTGTCAGGGATAGTTAGACTCAACCTCAAGTAGGTGTAAAATCTCCCTAAATTAATTCATAAGTCTAGTATGATCCCAATCCAAAATATCAACAGCACTCCCAATCACCATGGTCTTAGGACAATCTAATTTTCAAGTTTTTAATGAAAAAATAAACAAGTGAGATTAGTCAGGAAACTCTGTAAAGAACAGTGGGGAAGCTAACCCTCCTAGACTAGTCTGTATCATATAATATGCCAAAACACATTGCTAAGCCTCCAAAACTACAACAGCATATTAGTATGAACATACATGCATACCTACAGAGACCAATGAAACAAAATGTTCTGAAACAGACCCAGTTTAGTATATGATAAAGGTAGAATCTCAAAGCAGAGAAGAAAAGATGGCATTCTCAACAGATGGTACTGAAACAGACGGGCAGCTACATTAAAGAAAAGGTTGGCTCCATATTCACACCACATACAAGATAAACTCAACATAGACCAAAGAGTGTAATATAACCCATAAAAGTACTAGAAGAAAACAGACTTCCTTTATCATCTTGAGAGGAAAAAAAGGCCTTTCCAAAACTCAAAATCCAGAGCCATAAAATAAATAAGTAATAAATTTGGTAAAAAAATTTACATGTCAAAAAACACCAAAAGCACTGGTAGGAATGTAAGATGGTGCAGTCACTGTGGAGAACAGTTTGGCAGCTTCTCAAAATGTTCAACAGAGTTACCATCAGACCCAGCAATTCCATATCTAAGAAATGAAAACATATGTCTACGCAGAAACTTGTACGCAAACATTTACAACAGCGTTATTCGTAATATCCAAAAAGTAGAAACAGCCCAAATGTCTACCAACTGGTGAATGGATACATAAAATGTGGTCTAGCCGTACAACAGAATATTATTTGGCCATAAAAAGAAAGGAGATACTGATACATGCCACGGTGTGGAAGATCCTTGAAAGCATGATGCTAAGTGATGGAAGCCAGACGCAAAAGGCCACATATTGTGTGGATCCATTGATATGAAATGTCCAGAATAGGGAAACCCACTGATTCGGTTTGGCTGTGTCCCCACCCAAATCTCACCTTGAATTGTAGTTCCCATAATCCCCACGTGCCGTAGGAGGGATGCAGTGGAAGGCAACTGAATCATGGGGGCAGTTACCTTCATGCTATTCTCATGATAGTGAGTGAGTTCTCACGAGATCTGGTGGTTTTATAAGAGGCTTTCCCTGCTTTGTTCAGCACTTCTCTCTCCTGCCGCCATGTGAAGAAGGATGTGTTTGCTTCGCCTTCTGCCATGATTGTAAGTTTCCTGAGGCATCCCCGGCCATGCGGAACTGTGAGTCAATTAGCCTCTTTCCTTTAAAATTACCCAGTCTCAAGTATTTCCTTATGGCAACGTGAGAACGCACTAATGCACCCATCAAGACAGAATGAAGTTTTGTGGTTGCCAGTGGCTGGGAGTGGGGGTGGCTGAAGGGGATGGAGAGTGACTGCTAAGGGGTATGGACTTTCTTTTGAGGTGATAAAAATGTTCTAAAATTGATTGTGATGATGGCTGTGGAGCTCTCTGAATATATTCAAGACCACTAAGTTGTACACCTTAAATGGGTGAACTGTGTGGTATATGAATTATATCTCAGTAAAGCTCAAGAATGTCAAAAGCAAAGTCAGAAAACAAAGAACAAATTAGTAATAAGTATTTGTAACTCATATCACAGGCAAAAATTAATCTCCCTAATATACAACTGAGAAGAAAAAGACCAAAGACACAATTATCTTATATTTTTGTTTTTGTTTTTGGAGATGGAGTCGCGCTCTGTTGCCCAGGCTGGAGTGCAGTGGCACGATCTCGGCTCACTGAAACCTCCGCCTCTTGGGTTCAAGTGCTTCTCCCGCCTCAGCCTCCCGAGTAGCTGGGACTACAGGCGCCCACCACCACGCCCGGCTAACTTTTTGTATTTTTAGCAGATGGGGTTTCCCCACATTGGTCAGGCTGGTCTCAAACTCCTGACCTTGTGATCTGCCCGCCTCGGCCTCCCAAAGTGCTGGGATTACACGTGTGAGCCACCACGCCCGACCGACACAATTATTTTAAAAGGGCAAATGAAAAGAACACAGAAAAGGACACGAGAATAGCCTTTACATATACAAAAAGATGTTCAACTGATTAGAAAACTGCAAACCAAAATGACAGAGAAACTGTTTTTTTACCTATCTGGTTGTGAAAATGTCAAATGTTGGACCAGCCTCTGGGCAGTGGGGAGACAAACCACCCTGCACATGGTGGCCCTCTGAGCTGCAGGGAGGACGGGCTGCCACAATGTTCACCTGACAACGTCCTCCAAGAGACCAAAGGCACACGACGTATGACCAAGCAATCCTGATGGGAATTAACCCTGCAGAAGACGGATCTCCCATGTCCAAAGGGACTCATGCACTCAAAATTCACAGCTGAAGAAGCCCAGAAGAGTCAGCAGGGGACCCCGCAAAGTGGGCACGTCCGAGCAGTGGAACACCATGCAGCCAAAAAAAGGGCATGAAAACACCTCCAGGGTTTACTGTTCAGGAAAACAAGGTACAGCAAGGTATGTATTGCATGCTATTATCTCCTTTGTTATAATAAGAATTGAAATTCCTATTTGCTTATATTTGTAAAAATGAGCACAAGAAACTAGCAGTCTGTCTGAGGGCATGGGGGATGGGAGAGATGGGGCAAGAGTTTACTCCATGTTGTTTTAATTTTCCAACACATGAAGGTACTATCCAAAAATGAAATGCAATGTCTATCTCTGTGTGTGTTTATTTACCTTAAGAGCAAAGGACACACTAAGTTAGAAAAGGCCAAAATCCTATTCACATGATCACTTGTATTTCCCAAAGGAGAATCCCCACCCCATTTCCATATTAAAATTTCCTAGTGTTTCTCTACCAAAGTTCTTTTCTTTCCTTTTCTCTTTATTGGTAGCAACAAAGCGTATGCATTTTTTTTAACGGCACTTTGCAAAATTTGTGGACAAAAAAACTCTAGCAGCCCCAGGTTCCTGCACTTAATAATCATGAAATTAAATCTGAGTTTCACACAAGGGGGACATGCAAACATCAGGAGGGGCCGACCCCTGAACGGCCAGTGTGCCACCCTGTGCCAGACACCTGCATGTGGGTGGTTAGCCAGGAGGCTTCTCACATGGCTGGTAGGTGCTTTCACAGAACAACAGGAAGAGGCAGATCCCAGGAAAACACTCACTGTTTTGCTGTTACAGAGGTTCAGGTGGCCCCCTGCCCGCCCACCCTGGGGCAGTTTTGCACCTGCAGCCTCAGTTGCACCTGCCTTGTCCACAGAGGCCCACGTTGGCCACTCGGGGCAGCTGCTGGGCTGGGCCCCATTCTGCGGAGGTTAGAGGAGGAGGCTGCCTGTTGGTCACCAATGGTTATAGCGGGGAATGGTCTCTCGTGTCTGTGAGCAGCCTCAGTGGCCACAGGAGCATCAGGAGCATTCTGACACACACACAACACGGACGCCTGGGCCAGGTGTCTGCAGTTATGATGCTTGTGAAGCCGGAGTCCCGCTTCCACCGGCTGTATTTTCACACCCACTGAGCAGATGAGATGCAGAGGTGGAGTTCACAGAGTCAGATGCAGCTAGATTTCCTTTTGATTTGCTGGGAGCAAGACTTCTTTCCTCCCAAGAATGAAACAGAAGTCACAAGAAGAAGGCAGGCAAGTGCTGCAGAAACACAATGGATTTATCTGCCCAAACAGGCCTCAGCACAGAAACCTCCAGAAGCAAGCAGTCACCACGACCCTCCAGAGGCTGCCCTTTCTGATAAAATGCTCCCTGCTGCCACTCGAGAGGGCCCCCTTGGAAATGGGGTCTAAACGCATCTCTGGGGACCTCTATCTGTCCTCCATTCTGAGAAGGAGCTGGGTCACCCTTTCTGGTGCTGGGCCTCACAGGGTCCGCAGGTGGCAGGAGACAATCAGACGTGCCACGAGGCAGCGTGGGTCCAGGATGTACCTGGCAGGACCTGGGTGCCTGACTTTGGCTCCAGTCGCCTTGTGCTGGGCATGCCCTGGGGACGTCTTGCTTGCTCTGGGCCCATCTGCACAATGAGGGTCTTCAGCTTGAGCCCCAGGTGTCCCTGCCCTACCCTGCAAGGCCACTGCACTGAGACTAGCTTCGATGCAACTTGAGACCGGGCATCAAATCCAACTCAGACCTGTACTGCTGACCACAGCGGCCCTAATGGCCACCTAAGGCCAGATCCCATCTCGAGCTCCAGACCCAATGGGCATGTCCCTGCTGATGTCCCACGGTCCTCTCAGCTCAACGTGTCTCAAACCTGATCCAGCACCTTCCTCCCCAAGCTCTCAGAATAAAAAGCAAATGTCTCACTCCAAGGCTAAAGGCCTAGTATCTCCAGTCCCATCTCACTCACACCCTCCCTGCCTACTCCGGCTCCCCTGGACACACAGAGTCCCTCCCATGGAATGCCCTCCATAGGCCAAGATCACCCCCTTCCTAAACCTCTCTCTCCCTGAAAGACTCTTCCTCTGCACAGCCCAGCTGAAACAGCCACCCCAGTCCCATTAAAGCCTCCGTGGAGCCTCTCTGTCCGGGCAGAGGGAACTTCACTCTCCATCCTGGAGCCTCCCACACCCATGAGCTGGTGGGCCCTTCCTGCCTGAGTACCTCTGTGGGCTGCATCCCTGATACCTGAAAAAGCAGGGCCAGGTGGTTGAATGAAGCACTGAAATGACGATCCATTTGGGGTGGGACCCTGTCTCTCAACACTAGGAGCGGCCGGGCGCGGTGGCTCAAGCCTGTAATCCCAGCACTGTGGGAGGCCGAGGTGGGCGGATCATGAGGTCAGGAGATCCAGACCATCCTGGCTAACACAGCGAAACCCCATCTCTACTAAAAATACAAAAAAATTAGCCAGGTGCGGTGGCTCACGCCTGTAATCCCAGCACTGGGGGGGTCAGGGCGGGCAGATCACGAGGTCAGGAGATCGAGACCATCCTGGCTAACACGGTGAAACCAATCCCGTCTCTATTAAAAATACAAAAAAAATTAGCTGGGTGCCTGTAGTCCCTCTCAGCTACTTGGGAGGCCGAGGCAAGAGAATGGCGTGAACCCAGGAGGCAGAGCTTGCAGTGAGCCGAGATCACATCAACGCACTCCAGCCTGGGCGACAGAGTGAGACTCCACTCAAAAACAAAACAAAACAAAACAAAACACTAGGACCGGTGTTTCCTTGGGCATGTTACGCAATTTGAGTTTCTCTTTTCCCATCTGTAAAATGGGGAAATAAAACTGCCCTAGAGGGGCCGCCTGGAGTTGAAATGAGATCACAAGCAGCGCCAGGCTCAGAGGGGTTTGAACAGAACCTGACGATGCCAGCTGCACCACGACAGAGGGAGGGGCTCATGTTGCCCATGAGCAGCCCCAGGCAGATGCAGCACAAGGAGAACCTCTGACCACCTTACCCCTCCCACAAGCAGTCCATGAAAGCAAAGATCCCAGGCATGCTGGGGACGGGGGAGGCCATGCTGGCCCTCATTGACTACTGGAGCGGTTCAGGGCCGAGGACAAGTGGCAGACCAGCAAGACTTGGCCAGCACGTCCCAGCACGTCCAGCAGGGCAGCTGGCCATGGACATGCCTGCTGGTGGTGGGTGTGGCAGGACATTCCTGGGCACATTCTGCCCCTCTGGGCTCAGCTGGCCCCACCTGCAGTGCCAGAAGTGAGTGGTGGGAACAAAATGTGTGAGGCCCTGGTGTTCCCTGAGCCCCAGAGGACCTGCTGGAAGACTGCATTTGCTAAGGCTTTTCTCACCTGGAGGCAAACCAAACACTTGCTTAGCTATTGGGTGGAGATGTGGGGAGACTCACCCCAGACTTACCCACCAGGGACCCTTCCTGGGGTAGCTCAGCCTCTTGCCCATGTAAGTCCCATCTCTCTAACCCAATGTAATGCCCTGACAGGGAGCCCCTAGTTCAGGGATTCTGGACCACAGGGATTCAGGGGTGGGCCATGGGGAGTGGGGTTCTGTATTCTCTACCAGACCTGGCCAGACCCACCCCAGCAGGAAGTCAGGATTCTGTGTCAGGCTCAGGCACTCAGGAAATGTTTCCTTAAAGGGCACTGGAAGTGTCAGGAGATCCCCAAGAGGGCGGACGACAGGGCCCATCCTCAGCAGTGGGCACGCAGCCCAGGGCATGCTGTTTGCCACCAAACAGACACAGAAATAGAGAATCTGCCCTGTCTGGCTGAGTGGCCTTGGGCAGGTCATGGTGGGCATCACGAGGCAGACCCCTCGAGGCGGCTGTGCAGGCTGGATCAGGAGGGATCTGCGGAAGGCCTAGTTCAAGGCCCAGGGTGCCTGGCAGGTGGCGCTCCCACTCAGAAGCCCAACTCAGGCTCCAGAAGTGTTGGCCGGGGTGGGTCTCTGTTCTTTTGACTTCCCCGGGGACACACCTCCACATAACTATGAATTTTCTGATAGGCTCCCCCCTCCTTTCTATATTTTCCCCTTTTGTTCATTACTGTTTAAATGCTTGGCAGAATATACAAACACAGCACCCGCACCCCAGAGCGCCTAGTTGCAGTCTGAGTGAAAGTGCTGGAGACAGATGCCTGGGGCGGGCATGGGGGGACCTCTTACCTCCATCAGCACATCATCCAGTCATGAGGAACAGGCTCTGCCAGCCTCCTGTTTATACCCAGAGAGACAGAGGTTGGTCTGGGCAAACTCCCACCAAGAGGCAGTGGCAGGGCCAGGTTCAAATCCAGATCTGTCTGTCAAAGCCTGCACCCACCCTTAACCACCATGCTTCACCTCACTGCTACCATAAACACCAGAATTCAGGACGGCAGAAAATCACTTTCAACCCCTAGGTACCCCCAGCAATCCTTGCCTGCTGCTTGGGAAAAATTCCCAACTACAAGGCTGACGGCCCTTGGGCAGAGCCACCCCACCAACTGGAGCAGCAAAGAAGGAAATTCAGGGAGCCCTGACGGCTGCACCTTGCTACAGGTGCGTTCTCGGGTGCACCCCCTGGGCTTGTCTGCGAGTGTGAGGAGCAGCACAGCCTCGGGCCCTCCACGCCTCTCTGGATAGCACCCTCAGCCTGCACAGCTCTGCATGGCAAGTGGGGAGGGATCATGTTCCTGAGCAGCCAAGCCTTGACCCCAGAAAATGGCAGGCAGGGGCTGGGATAACAAGGGGAGTAGGGGGGCGCACCAAGATGGCCCCTGAAGAATGTGCAGGGCTTGGAGCCGCCCTAAATCATTCTTAAATCCACATGTTTCTTCCTGTGCAGAAAACCAACCCAAAGGTGGAGATGCCATAAATCCCATCAGTCCGTCATCCCCTAGAATCTTGTCTTGTCCTGGGAACAAAGACAGGGCATTTCTGGAGGTCCATTCTGGTGTCCTAGCAGCTGCAGAGCCCCGAATGATGGCAGAGCTAATGTTTACTAAGAATTTACCCTGAGCTCCATGGGATCGTCCCACTAAACCTTCACCTCAACCTTGGAAGGGGGTGCTACTGTCATCAGAGGTTTGGAATCTTGCTGAGGCCACACAGGGAGTGAGTGGGGAGGATCTGAGCGCCAGCAGTCTGAATCCAGGATCAAGTGCTGACCACCATGCAATACGGCCCCCAGCGCAGGATGAGAGGAGGAAAAAGACAGGCCTCCCTGCAGCACAGCAGAGTGAGGCAACAGCCCGGCAAAGGCCGCAGAGGGCACGGCCCGCTGACCCCACACTAGGTAGAGCCCTCAGCCAGATGGGAGGAAAGGACAAAGGCTGTGGGTATTTGACTTTTCTCTGGAGCATACCCCGCCTAGGTGACAAATGATGTGTGTGGGAGAGGCTGAAAGCACCCAGAAGACAAAACCAGTAAGACAAAACAGGCAAGAAACCAGCACAGTGCCCAGAGCAGGCAGCCTCCAGGGGACCCCGATTGGCTCTCATCCAGTTCCTTCCCTTAAAGGTAAATGCTCATACGTCACACACACACCTCTTCCTCGCTATGTTGGATTCACTTCAAGATGTTGCCATTTCTACAGTGACCAATAATGCTGGGGCCAGTTTAACTCTGAGCCCCCAGTGACCCTTCCAGTGCAGATGTGAAGTGTGAGCTGTGGTGTAGCAGTGAAAGGAGGGGTGCCAACCACACTACCCCAAGACCAGCTTCAGGGCAAGGCCCCAGCCGCTGGCTAAGACCATCGCTGAGACTATCACTGGCTCAGCCCAAGTGGGGAGATGAGCCAACTCTGTCCTGGCACCAACATCTGGTGCTTCAGAGAAAGCACAGAACCCACTGGGAAGGTGCCTCTCCTTCTATCAGCAAGTGGCTACCACAAAAAGGAGCTGCCAGACACCACGTGTCATCACTGAGGCCCACGTTCACTAGAAAAGGGGAGCCAAGAGCCACGGGGAACTCAGAGAACTCAGAGGTAAGATTCTAAAATCCTCGAGGGAGCCACCACCATGGCCTTAAGGGGAAAAGCACCCCTCACCAACACACTGGATCCCCCGTGCCTGCAAGAGGCCCCTTCCTTGGGAGCCAGAGAGGAGCCCCTTCTTGACCCTCTGTCCCAGGTATCAACAGGTGCATCTTATTAAGATGGCAAGCACTAAGTCTTACAGGTCCCCTAACTATGTTCCGGGCACTGCAAAAGGAACTTGGCACACCATGACTCGCTGGTTCCTCCAGAACCCTCAGGAGGCCTGTGCCAGTGATACTATTTTATAGTTGAGGAAACAGGCCTAGAGAGGCTAAGGAGTCTGCTAAGGCCACCCAGCTGGACAGCCGGAAGCCTAAAGCAGGTATCCATCTGAACCAACGGCGTGCATGCATATGCATGTGCACACATGCCCACCCTGAGAACCTGAGAGTTCCTCAAGGAAGAACAAGCCATCAGAGCCCTAACTGGAAGTCACCACAACTGCAGTCAGTGGCTGTGCCAGGCAGGCTCAGGCCACAGGGCGGCCACTTCTGTCTCCCACCCTTGAGAACAGTAGCCCTCCCTGCTGAGAGGCTTTAAGGGCAATCTGCCCTGCCAGTAGGTCCTGGAGATCTTAACAAAGGCATGGGCTCCAGGGAAAGAGAGGAGGACAGCCAGAGTGCCACGCATGTGAACACATCCACAGTGGCGGGTCTCACTCTCACACCAACGCCTCTCTGGTGGTTGTGACAAGAGCAGGCCAGCTTTAAGGGTGGGACAATGAAGGCAGTGACTTTGCCAAAACAGAAGGGCAGCCTGGCATAGCCCAGACGGCCCAGATGTCACCTTCTCAAGCCTGACGATTCCCATCTGCAGAACCTGCCTGGTGGCCCAACAGGCAGATGGGTGCTCAGGCTGGCTTGCAGGCATCCCACGCAGCCACAGCAGCCAAACTGGTTAACATCCTTTGGCAGCAATGTCCCTGAGTGAACACGGAACCTGAAATCCCTGTGAGTATCCCCAAGACACATGGGCACATGCAGCTGCCGGTCACAGACGCTTTAAGACAGTGACTCCAGGCAGAAAGGGTGGCCTTCTCTTCTTACGCAGTTGGAATTTGTTCTCATTGTAAAATTAAAAGGAGCCAAGAAATGTCCCCGTAACTGTCCCTGCAGGGTGGAGGTCGGTCTAGGAGAAACCTCTTGAAGTCGCAGCACACGGCTCTCTGGCGGTCCAGCGAGACTTTTTCCTTTCCGTACTATGTGCACTCCCCTCCTTCCTTCATCTCCACCACTGTCTCCTCTAAGTGAGACCCCACAGTGTTTTCATGAAAGCAAGAAAAACGGACATTCCTGATGGTATTGTGGGACCTGTCGAGGCGGAATCGCTCACATATGCCTTTTTTCTCACTGTTAGCTTGAGATGATCTTAAAGAAAGAAAAGAAAGAGCACAAAAAGGACACACAAAACACAAACAAAAAAGTCCCTTCCTCGATGGCCGACAGGAAATAAAGCCAGCTCTCTGCCTCTAGAGAGAAACATCAATTGTTGGAACACTCAGGTTAAGGGAGAATCACAGAATCAAGGATCCCACTCACCCAGCTGAAAGCAAGAAAGCAACTTCCAATGGATTGAGGGAAAAAAATTAATTGCAGCTTTAGAAAAACCTCTTCTGCGAGGCTGGGCTGTGGGGCCATTGAAGCCCAGGCGGCTCGGCAGGGCCCTCAGCAGTTCTCCCTATTCACGACGCGCAGGTGGCTGATAAATTTCCCAGGGTTTCTCGGCGCGGTGATTGCGCCTGGCTCTTTCAGCGCGGCTGCAGGAATCTATACAGGTCCACTTAAATCAGTCTGAAGCTGTGAAAGGCTCCATCACTCGCCGCCCAGGCCTGGCCGCCCAAACAGAGCCCCGGGGGGGCCAGCGGGCGGGTGGAGGGCTGGGAGGACAGTGCCAATTAAAAATCTGAGCCTGTGGGCCTTTCTCTTTCTCGTTTTCATTCCTACAGCTACATTGTGTCCACTGGCAGCGGATTCCAAAGGCGAAGAGGCTGCATTCACAGCCTGGAGCTTTAGAGCCGCCATCCCGAACCAGGCTAATTAAAAACGTGATTTCCCCCACAGGGCTGCCCCGGGGAGCAGTGAGGATGGAAGGCTCAGAAGATGAGGCGCAACTGTGCACGCTGGGCAGCTCCTGGAGTGGCTGGCAGGCTAGGAATACAGGGCCCTTTCCGACCACCGCCCCATCCTCAGAGAGACACAGGGCATCTGGAGGTTGGAGTGGCCCATCTGCACATGGCATCTGTCCCCAGAAAAGCCTGGTCCCTTGGGTCTCTGGAACATTCTAGTGTTTCCTGCTAATGCCAGGGGCCTCCACACCTGCTCAGGAAGAAAGGGCAAAACTGGCAGGGTGGGGGAGGGCCATCTCACATAGCCTTGCTCCAACAAGGATGTGACTCACCTGCTCCCAGGGCACCTGGTGGGCCACAAGCCACCAGGCCATTACTATTGAGCTGCTTATAGTTGGGGGAAGAGAGTACCCAGGCCTGGCCACTTTGCAGCTATCTGTCTACCACCTGGTCACTTGGCCCCTCCGAGCCTGCCTCCTCAATTGGAAAATGCCGACAAGGAGAGCTAGCTCACCAAGTCAGCCGGGCTAGCACAGTCATGGAACACAGCCCTTACCCAGTGACAGCTAAGACCGCAACCCATAGCACTACCAGTGGCTACAGCCCCTTCACGTCCTCTGCCAGCAAACCAAGGAGCTTTGGCTCTGCAAAGGCCAATTAAAACCCCCAGAGACACGGGACTGGAGCTACTCACTGCCCGCCCTCCTACCTTCCTTCCTGTTAGAATTCCAGGACAGCTCCTAGCCTAGAAATGGATGAAGATGTGGGTGGCAATTCTGTTCTTTCAGTGAAATGCACATCACTTCTGGTTGACCTGCCTGGCATTCAGCAACCCTTCTCCAAATTACCAGGGTTTCCTCCTGGCAGAAACAGCTCAGAAATGCATCACTCAAAGGGTTTTGCCACTGAGGGAGGCCTGAGAGGTGACCTTCCTGGGGTGCTCAGAGAAGCCTGGGATGTCAGTTTCCCAGATGGCTGTGGATAGGGGACCTGAGAGGGCGGATGGGTCCTGGGGGTGGCAGCAGGTATGGGCATGGGGGAGGGAGGCAGACGAGGGCCATTTGGGCTGGCTTTTCCAGCCACAGCCTGCTCTGACAGGTAGGCTGGGAGACAGAAGGGGACAGCGCATCAGTCCCTCTGCTGCAGGACTTGGTGCTGCAAGAACATCTGTCCCCCAGTGGGTGATGGTGGCCCCTCCACATTCAGAATTCCGAGGGGCCTGCCTCTTGCTCTCCCCTTGAATGCCAGGGGGAGGAGCCATGGGACTGTCACCTGCAGGGCTGAAGCCAGGCCACAAGGCAAGGGCACCCAGCAGGGGCCACCTTGGGGACCGCAACAGAGTCATGACCAGGTTCGGCCTCAAGCAAGGGCCCAGAGTACCTGTGGCCACAAGGAGCTGGCCAGAGCCCTCGGCATAGGATGGGGTAGCCAGGGCAACACAGGCCCTCTCTGGAGGCCTCAGGCGCAGAGTGGGTCCTGCCATCACCGCCATTCTGTGGTAAGACCAACTATCTGCTCTCTCAGCCTCTTCCTCAAGAGAGTAACTGGGAAAATCCCTTCTTGTCTTTAATTTTTAAAAATTGAAAATGGAGAACAATAACAATTGAGAGCAATAATAAAAATAACACTAATTTTGAGTGCCCCCTCGGGCCCTGCTGACAGATGCAAAATCTCAGCCCCTGAGACAGGCTCTAAGGGCCCAGGATGGGCCCACGCCAGCAGCATTCCCCCACCCCACCCCACCCCCATTCCACCAACAGCCTTCCCAGCCTCTGCTGAAGGCAGACAGGTGAGGGTAAATTGAGTAGGGATTTTGCCAGACAGTTGCTAAGGTCACTCCAAGAATCCTGAAATCCTGATTAATGGGCAAGATGGCTCTGTGCTTTGGCAGTGGGTCTCAGGCGCCTTTTCTTATGGAAAGTAGCGACGCACACTGTTGGCGGCTGTCTGGCATAACGCCTGCTTGCCTGGCCTTATTCGAGGGGCTCAGGAGACCCCAGCATCACCCGGGAGCTGGCAGAAGTGCGCCAGGAAACCATCATGTGACCAACCTTCCCAGCTCCTGGGGACTTGGACTCAGGGATAGGGAGGATGGAAAACGTGGGGCCAATAAAGGTAAACAGCCTGTCCCAGGGGGCAGCAGGCCTCTGTGTCTACAGGTAACAGGATGCCCTGCCACCCAGCTCCACCCCACACTGCATGGCATTTGAGCTGAGTGGGCACCGAGAAGGTGTGTCTCCTTTGCCACTGCCCAATTCAGAAGGATCAGCTTTCCTGTCTGAGGCCAAACAGGTAACAGGGACTCAGGGACTGCAGCCACCAGGGAGGTCAAGCTCTTTCACTCCAGTCAGTGGTTCTCGACCACAGCAATGTTGCTCCCAGCTAATGATCACCTGTCATGACTGGGGGAGGGGGAACAATGAGCATCTAGCGGATGGAGTCAGGGACCCTCCCAGGAAGAACAGCTCTCCAAAGACCCACAAGCCCCACGTCCCGCTTCACATCACAGCGTCTCTCCCTCTGATCACCTGTGCGAGGGCAGCTCGCTCTCTTTCGGCATTTGCTATGTGCCTTCAAGAATGCTCCCGCTGTGGCTTCAATACAGATGGGCTGTATCTGCTCTGGCCCTGCAATGGGCTCAAATATCTTCCCCAGGTCTCTAATGCCTGACAGGAGAGGGAGGAGAAACATGCCATTCTCCAGCCAAGCGTGTACGGAATCCCAGAACAAACAGAACCATTTTGTTACCATCTCCCCCAGGCCAAGCCCTCCCATTGCTGCACCGGTACCTTCTGTTTCCTCCCTGGTCTTTCTGCTCCCAGCCCGGAGCCTCTGGAATACATGACACGAGGTTCCCAGTAGATGCAGGGCTTTACGGCTCCCTCGGTATCCCTGCCCTCCAGCTCAGATGGCCACCCTGTGACACTCTTTCGCCCAGTCTCCTCCTGCTGCTGGGAGACCTGGCCTCCACCCAACCCCCTTTTGTGAACTCTGACTTCCCTTCTTATCTAACTCCTGAGCCTGCAATACTGGGGTGATTCAATCCATTACTTTAAGGGGAGGCTGGAAGCAGCCATGATGGAGGCCAGGGAATCTGAGAAAACTGCTGGCATCTCTTGCCCACTGCAGAAGCACCCAAGGCAAGCAAAGAGGCAAATGTGGGTGTATGGGTGTCGACCTCTCCAGGTTCTAAGTGAGGCCCCATCCATGGAATCTCACACAGCCAGCCTCCTGGCTGGGCCATTCCTGGGCACCAAGCCCTCCCTTGGCAGACCCTGCACCAGGCGATGGGAACTGGGAGCAGAAGAACAGCCTCCACCTCAGAGGAGCCCACACTCAGCGAAGAGGCGGGGCTGGTGAGCAGCACACACTGGGAAGGGGTACGGAGCGAGGCATCAGGGCCACATATGCTGATGGTCAGGCTGTGCTGGGCGCTCTGCCAAGCACATGGGAAATACCATCTCATTCAATGTGTATCACTGCCCTGCAGCGCTCAGGTTTATTACTAGACCCATTTCATAAATGGGGACTCTGAGCCTAATTGACTTGAATGAATGGCACAGAAAGTCACTGCAAATCTCCCTGAGAAATCTCCAGGCCTCAGGTGTTTCTCTTGCTCATAAACCCCACGCCCCAAGCTGCGACAATCAGGCTTTTTAGGGTCTCAGGCAGAGTGCTGATCTGTACATTTTGAAGTCCCAAAGGAACTGGAAGCTCCCTGTAGACAGGCAGGCAAGAGAAGAAAGGGAAAGCTGCTCACCGAGACCCCACCACATGCAGGAGCTTTACATTAGCAGGACTGTTGTCAGAACAAATGTGGCAGAGATGCATGTCACAATGCACTCGTGTGGCAGCTGAGGCTCGAGGAGGAAGGTATGTGTCCAGTGTCACAGCTAGGAAGCAGCAGACGGCAGGGAAGGCCTGTACCCTTCCCATGTCACCCTATGGGGTTGGGGGGCTATGTGTCCCTTGGGGTCACCCCTCTCCCAGGGCACCTCAGTGAAGTGTTGAGGGCAGACCCAAGACGGCTGCTTGAGATGAGCCAAGAAAAATGTCTTTGGCTTCACCAGACACAGTAGGAGCTTTATAGCTCAAGGGACGACCCTGGCCTGTGGTCACTGTTTCCTACAAAGCCCAGAACAGCCCAGCGTACATGAAGCAGGTCAGTAACCACATGGAGCTATCAGCCAGCAGAGGGCTCAGGGTGGAGCCAGGGATGGGAAAGGAAGTGGGTGTGGGCACGGGGAGAGTCAACAGGAAATGCACTGGGGACGCCATGGGGCTGGCTGAGGCCTCACCACCCCCAGAGTTCTGCATTCTTGGTTCTTCCTAGGATGCTGAAAATCTGCTTGGCCCCGCAGGGCACAATGGCACGCCCTGCCTCCTCCAGAAAACCCTCTCTCTGGGAACACTGCAGCAGCCAAGCTTCTGGGAGGAAACCAAGACACATTGAGGCTCCAAGGCTCTGGGAGCATCTGCTGGAAAACCCCACGCTCAAGACCACAGGCCTGGGCACGGCAGAGGGCCAAGCCTTGGGCAGAACCTCCAGGATGGAGAGGGACAGATGGGCAGTGGCTGCCTCCAGCCCACCGTGCCAGTGCCCACGAGCCTGCAGTCTCCACGGAGGGGAAGGTCTGGGACGCTGGGGGAGGATAGGCTGTGGCCTGCTGTGGCCTGGCCTGGCTCTCCACCACCTGCCGTAAGGTCATCATACATCTCCCCTCCCTGGGAGCCTCCCCCATCTGTAAAACGGCAATAATGACCTCTGTCCTTCCTGCCTCACAGGAATGCCAGGAGACAGACCTCAAGAATCATTGCCGTGGGGCTTCACAAGGGAGAACCCACTAGAAATGCAACAGCGGAGCCCTCCACCATGTCCTCACAATGGGCCAGGCACTGTGCGTGCACCAACGACAAGCCCCCAAAGGTGCTCTTTTTTGCTTTGCAGATGAGCAAACAGGCTCAGAAAGGTTAAGTAACTTGCCCAAGGTCCTACAGATGAAACAGAACTCAGACCTAGTCCACCTGTCCCGCCTGTTCGGGACTCCTCTTGCTGCTAAGAGGCCTGGCCAGGATTAGCAATTGTGGGAAGCCCCCCTGAGAGGAGAAAGCACTGTCCCAGCCCTTAAGGAATGTGCAGTGTCACTGGAGAGACTGGTGGTGGAAAGTGCTTGCCACAACAAGCGAGCCACTTATGGGAGACAGGATGGAACCGGTAGGGGATGAGTGACAGCTGTCCTACTGACTTGCAGAAGCAGCTGCAGGCCTGCTGGGCAGACTGCAAAAGGCAGGCAACAGCAGCAGTGGAAGGCCAGGTCTGGTCACTGCCCCCATCATCAGCTAACTTTTTAAGTGACTCAGGGCAAAGGACTGCAGCTCTCTAGGCCTCAGTTTCACCAGGTACATGATAGGTCCCTTCAAGCTCTGAAACTTATGGGCTCCAGCTAGAACCTTCTGCACCTACCTCTTCAACCTCTAACCTGGGAGTAAGGAAACGAACCCGGATTATTTCAAAGTTTCCATGTCTTCCAAGAGAAAATATTGTTGTCTCAGTAGATGGCAGCAAACTAACCCTAGCAGAGGCCTTCCTGCTGTTGTTGGACCAGCTTGGCACCCTCTGACCACCCACCTGACCAAGCAGAATGGAGAACGGGGTAGAGAGGGTGCTACAGGGCAGGCTGGCCCAGGCATCAAAGCCATGGTGGGAAAGAGAAACAGCAGGCCTGGCTGGCCCCACCTCCAGGCAAGTCAGCAGCTATTTCTCCCAACATATCTGCCCTCCGTTGAATAACATAAGGTATTGCCAAAATCCCAACCACTGCAAGGATTTGGACAATGCCAGTTCTAAAAAAGCTTCCAGATCAAGCCTCAGTCTGCTTTCTCACAACTGGATAAAGGCCGCCTACCATGAAGAGTGTATCCCTGTAAGATGGAGGGCTTACTGCCAGCGAACTGCCCTACCTAGAACTCAGGCTGGCAGTGTTCCTGGCCTCCCTCACACAGTGGGAAGTGTGCACTTGATTCTTTGTACTCCTTCAGACCCCAAAAGCAACCCAAAAAACATAAGTCCCTATAAGCAACCAAATATACATAAGTCCCAGGAAACGTGCCATTCATTTTAAGTCTCCATGGTGCCTTTAGGAAAACTGTTCCCATTTTTCAGATAAGAAAGCTCTGAGGCCCAGGGCAGTCACTTGCCCAGGCCCTCTCCTCACAGGCTCAGTCCCTCTGCACTTTGCCTGCAGATTTCCGGCCATCTACTAGATACTTGTAGCAGTAAAAGCTAACATCATAACAAGAGGAGCTGGCGACAGGTACAAATGACATAATTATCTATCAGATGACTTTCTTCCTAACGGAGCCAGGATATTCTTAGTAATATTATTAAGTATAATTTTATAATACTGTAGACTCTGCCCTGCTCCCAGAGTAAGCACTAAGGAGGCAGACCTCTCCCTCCAAGGAAGGACTCTCTACCAGTTGGAGGAGGCCAAAGGTAAAAGAGGCCCAGGTCATTGCGGGACAGGCGACATCTACCCTGAATCTGAGAACCAGGCATGAGCCTGGGTCTTCTAAGTGTTCCAGTTGGACCCTCCACACTGGATAATGACAATGATGGTGGTTTTGGTAGTGGGGCTTGTGATGCTGAAAGTAACGGTGGTTATGGTGATGATGGTGATGACAGCAGGTGCCATCTGCCAGGCACTCACAGCGTGGCCAGATGTGCTAGGTGCTCTATACCCTTTGGCCTATGTGATCTTCACACCAACCCTGTGAGTCAAGTTATTCTTCTCATCTCCACCTTATAAATGAGGACGCTGCGGCTCAGAGCTTACCTGGCCAGAGCACAGCGAGGCCAAGAGCTGAACCCTAACCCCAGGACTCCAGAGGTGCTATTTTCTTCCACCTAATGCCTCCTCAAGTGAGGCATTCCTCCTCCAGAAGGAAAACCACTTCTGCAGATGACCAATTTCCAGACTATTTCCCCAGTACAAATGTCCCCAGCCCTGCTAGGAGGCCAACATTCCTCTGCCATCAGCCATTTGTTTTGAGAGAGAGATGTATTTGAAAAGAAATGGTTCATCCTAAGGTGGATTTTCTGTGCCCTAAACTCTGAACCCCCCTCTTGCCTTCAACAATGAGAATGAAAACAAACCTAAGACAACAAAGGAAAAAGAAATGCAGGGACTCATGGGCGCCGGGTCACACCAAGGGGCTCCATGCATGTGAATTAGCCATGCCAGACACTGGGAGCCCCTAACCTCCCTTCAGAGGCCACTTCCTGCCCAAACCACCCCAAAGCCAAAGCCACTGCAGCAAAGGTGGTAGCAAGGTGGTGGCGGAGCAGGGCCAGCTGCACTCAGCATGGGGGCAAAGCCAAGCCTTCTGTCCTTGCTAGTCTCGGTTTCTCCCTTTGTGCCAAAGGGAGACAGAGCCAGGTGGCCACCACCTTGCTCTCAGAGCCTCTGTTGTGGCCTTGCTGCCAGCCTTTTCCAGGAGCTGAGGCCGCAGGGCCCTAACTCAGTTCCCTCGTGTTCCATTTCCTTCTGCACCTTCCCAAAGGTGGAGAAGGAGGCTGGAGGGGCGGAGCTGAGCAGAGGGTGCTGCCTGGCATCCTCCTGGGCCTGCTCTGTCCTCCCAGCTACACGGAACAGGCAGGGACGAAGCTGAGAGGGCTGCCAAGGAAGGCAGTATAAAGGCATGCTGTGGCCCCTCACTGCTGAACTGCAGGCACTGTAGCAGGAAGCCCAGCCGCTGGACAGAATCGCAAGCCCACACACGGGCACCAGGGACCTGGACTACGCACCCCACTCCTCCTGCTGCTCTCCCCTGCCACCCCCGCCCCCGTGACAGCAAGGCCCAGCGGCCTCATTTCCTCCTCAGGGGAGCACTATGGAGACTGTCAGCTGACTTCCGGCCCTGGGCCCTGCCTGCTCTGGAGGGTCAAGGTCAGCAAAGCCCCACAGATGTCTAGCCCCTGCCTCAGGTCGGCAGTGACTAGGCACTGGCACATGGCAGGAACACGCCACCCCTGCTGTCTACTATGACTGGGCCTGGAATGTTCACGCCAGCCCCAGCGTCAGGACAACTGCGACTGAGGGTGGTTCTCAACCTAGACAGCCTTTGCTTGCTGGTTCCTTTATTTGTCTCCCATCTGTGAAGCATCTGTGGTCCACCAGGTGCTATCCTGAGCAACGTGAACTCAGGGGCCAGGAAGCGAGGCCCCTGCCCTCCAGAAGTCCCTTCCCAAAAGCATGCCTGGAGAATTTCAAAGCCAGCATCACAGTGTGATAAGAACGAGCATCCTTTTGAGGCTGGAATGATCCCCTCTAGTTTTTCACTCACAGTCCTCTCTTCCGCTTGGGTCCCAAGACTTTCCCAAGTTTGTCCCCGCTGGTGTCCAGCGATGGTTATGAAAACCCGCAGAGGGAAAAGCTATCAATTCCCAACTGTTTCTACTCAGTAGGTGTGAATCATACACCAGCGCTTAGGTCTAGCCAGGGTCTTACCATGTGCACAATACGTCCACATCCAGCCCTGCCCAGGCGTGAACTGAGCAAGCAACTCATGCCCAATTCACAGATTGGAAACTGAGGCCCCGGGCAGCACCGTGATGGGCTGAGTTCATGCTGTTGTCAGGTGTCGGAGGAGGCCGTGGTCACAGCCTTGGGGAGAAGAAGGGGCCCGGCCCACAGGTGCACTCAGATCTGGTCCCAGCCTGTCACCCACGGTGATAACCCTGGGTGGCCATGGCCAGCCACTTCCCTCCTCTGGGCCTCGGTGGCTTCACCTGCAGAGGCAAGGGGTCCAAGGAGGTGAGTGACATTCAGTGCTTCCTGGTGCTCACATTCCAGGGCTATAACAAACACCAGTCCCAGAGGTCGTGGGAAAGGACAGTATGTATTTTAATGACACAAGGAAGCCTTGTGGTGGAGGGCCTGAAGCAGCAGCATTCTCCATCTGTCCTATCTGGCTCCAGTTCGGGGTCCCACTTCCTTCAATACGGAAGGTAGGAAGAGTACCCCGGGAATGGCCGAGCAAACCACAGAAAGGCAAAAATCTCCTCCTAGCTGGAACCCTCAGGCTTGTCCCCAGGACAGAGGAGCCTCTTGCCTCTCCAGCCCACACAGGCAGACGACACCTTGTGTTGGTGTGTGCTCAACCAATCAAAGAAGCTGTAGACAAAATGGCCCTACCTTCCCTTGGGAACTCAGACACCTTGGCCAGAAGGAAACTGTGCTGTCAGGCCCTAAGTGGTAGGACACACGTGCCCTTGAGGCCCGGATAGCATTTTTCAACCAGGTCCCCAAGGGCTCTGCAGATAACTAAGCTAAACGGAGCCTTGAGGGCTGCCTGCCTCATCTTATGTGCCCCAATGACACTGGTAGGGTCTTGCTCTTCAAAAACGATTTTGATACGACTTCTATCCCTGCTCAGTGAATGGGGAGAAGCCCACAGGCTTTGATATGTTTCTCTGATGAAGCCCCAAGTTCAAGGCCAGCCAGGAGGTAATGCCCTCCAGATTTCCAGAAGAGCTGTGCCTGAGGCGGGACAACCAGCTTCCTTTATGCCAGGAGGGTTGGAGAAAAGCAGAGGCTTGCCAGAAGGGCTCTGGCTTGGGAACCCTGATGCTGACTCAACAGGGGCATCTCTCAGAGCTGAAAATACCTAGGCACTGCCAGGGTCCTGGATGGCCAGGCCTCACTCTCCATGTTACACTTTCAAGAGGTCTTGCAAGAGCAAGATGGGCTGCCAGCCCCTGCCAGGGCACTGGCCCAGCTGACGGCACTCGTCTGTAGGGCAAAGAGGCCCAGCTGGCTCTTGCTGGCACAGTGGGGTCAGACTCATGAGCCAGACAGACTTGGGTCAAAGCCCTCTCTTAACCACTTCTTCTCAGGGTAACCTTGGCCAGGACCCTCCCAGTCTGAGCTTGCTTTCCTCATCCACATGGCGCAAGCAGAGTCTATCTCAGAGGGATCCTGCGAGAAAGAAATGAACCGGGTGCAAGAACACACTTTGGGACCTCCAAGGTGCTGGGCAGATGGGGGGGTCCACGTGTGGCCAGGTCTGGAACACGTGCTGCCCAGTTCAGGGTTGATGCCAGCTGGATTCTCCAGCTTCTTTATACTGACCAGTGTTGTGCAGAAACTCAACTGGAAAGCCCCAGGAGCCCAGTCCCACCTGGCAGCATTCTGGAAGCCGACCAGGCAGCTCCAATCAGCACCCTTCCTGGGCTGAAGTCTGCCAGGTTGCTGAGGACACAGGAAGGATGGGCATTCAGAGCCATTAAGGGACCTGCTGGACACCAGCCACAAGTCTCCTTATTTTGAAAAACTGTGGCTCTGGGAACTCAGGTGCTATCCTAAAGAAAGAGGCTCCTATCATTGCCAAAGGAAATAATTAGGAAGCATTAAATGAGAAAAATCCACATTGAGTGAAACGCTGTGCCCAGCCATGTGAAGTGCGACTGTCATCGTCATGCAACGCTATGGTGCTCAGAAAAAAATCTTCAAACAAAGGACCTGGAGCCTGGGGCCTGGCCCTCCCAACCCCTGGCTCTGAGCGGACTTCCTCTCTCCACACCAGGACTGAAACTGGACCACACTGGAACATCAGCTCTGGGAAGGGCCACTTCCGGTCTGTGACCATGCTGGCAAGGATGGGAAGGAAGGGTGCTCCCAGGGAGGGGGTGTTTGGCTCCCCAAAGGTCTGCGGGCATGGGGATGGCATCAGGGATGGTGAGGGCTGACTTTCCACTTGCAGCAGAACAAAGAAGGAGTTACTGGAAGGCAGAATACACCTCTGATTCATCTTCCCGTGGCCCTCCCTGCCCAGGGCCAGGGTACAAAGCCCGACTCCAGGCACGTGCCGGGGTCCCCACCCCCAGCTCAGGTGGTAGCAGAACCCATTCCCTTCCATTACAAAGGAAGGGACAGCTCTGTGGACATGAGTGGCATTGTGGGTAGGGCTGTAGGTATTTGGCCTTCCTGAGGCCTGGGACCTTCTGCTCCCCCAGCTCCGAGTCCCTAGGTTTGTGAGTAGGCCCCTTCCAGAAGGAGGTAAGGAGGCCCTGGCGTGCCTCTGCTCGCCCTGCCCGTATCTGTCTGAGGAGCTCCACAGGGGAAGTCACACCAGGCTCCTCTGGCTCCTTTTGAAAGTAAGACAGGCAGGAAATGCACAATGATTGCTTTGCCAACAGGCAAGACTGCAGTGAGCCACAGGTCCCACAGTAGTACCTAGGTTACAGAAGCCCCAGGTGCACACAGGCCACTGGCCTTGGACAATCCTGTTTTAGATGATGGCAACACTTGAGCTCCAGGGCCCGGGGCTGCCTCCTCAGGCCCATTCATAACTTCACTCCACACTGGACACTCTTGGCTGGAGAGGGTGGACTGACCACAGTGTCCTGTCACATTCAGGTGACAAGGCTAGCTTCAGGACACTGTCATCTCCCATCTTCCCACCCACACCCTGGGACTGCCTCTTCGACACCATCCAATCTCACACAGCAGGAGGCCATTCAGAAGCTCAGCATTTCCACATGAATTCCGGTCAGTGTCAGGACCTGCTGGCCTGGGGAGGGGCCTGAAAGCCACACCCTCTTGGATGTCAATAGGAAGACTAGGGGCTCCTTGAGCTTGCTACCTCCTTGGCTTTCCCCACCAAGACATCTCATCCCATGAACCTTCTCAGGCCGATACCAGCAGGAAACACAGGATGCCGAGGAACGAGGAAGAGTTGCCCAGCATTGGGGCTCTGGAGATGGCCTCTCCTTGGGGTAAGCATAGCCACTCCAGGCAATGCCCACTGTCATCCAGGGAGTGCTTAGTGGCAGAGCTGGGGTTCCTGACTGTGGCAGGAGTTCAGCAGGCACAGATGAATATCCAGCAGCCTGTTCTCTGCTGCAGTCCCTCTGCACCAGCCACAGCCAGCTCCTCCCACACACGTCAGCCTTGGAGGTCACTCGTGTCATCCTTTCAGGTGGAAGAGCCTTCTACTTCTCTGCTCGTCGCCTCTGTCCCATTACCCATGCTCCTTGTCTTTGCAGCACTTACTTTGTCCAACTTAATCTGCTTTGCCCCTAATATTGTCTGTCTGTCTATACTAGACGGAAGCTGCCAGAGAGAAGGGTCCATGGCCATCCTGCTTCACATAGTCCTCTGTGCCAAGAGCAGTGTGTGCACACAATAGGTACGTACCAAACAGAACTGGCCCCAGGACGGGATCCATCCAGCAGCAGGCAATGGGGCATTGCTTCGGTTTTTCCTGCTCGACGGCACCAGTACAGTACCCGGCACGCAGTAGGTCCCAGAAAGACACGCTGGATTGAACAGGTAGCAAAAAGAAACCTGAACGTGGGTCCTTTATGAGTACAAAGGAAATGAGGAGGCGGCCTGGATTCCGGCCACTGGAACAGGGCAAGGCCCAAGATGTGGGAGGCTGACACACAAGCAACAGGCGTCTGGGTCTGCTCACTTAGAGCAGGCCCTCCCGCTGTGGAGGCACACCAGGCCCCACGGTAAGCATGCTCTGAATGATCAAGAGGGCCAAAGGCTCCAGGGAGCCCTGCTGGAGTGGGAGCGCAGGTGTTCCCAGGCACCATGGCCCTAATGGAGGACTGGTTTGGGTACAATGCCACAGTGAACACAGACTCCCTGAATTCACGTATAGACTATTCGTCAAGAGCAAAACCAAACTAATCACAGGGCACTGCCCCATCAGCACCCCTGCTCTAGTGTCCATGGCACAGACCAATATTGGAAACGGCTCTTGTTCACGGACAGGCTGGAAACAGTTGGTCAAACTGTGCTTGGTGCAGCCAGGCCAGCCCAGCCCCTAAGGCCAGACAACACGACCCTCCCGAAGGGACAGCAGGGTTGATTCACTTATAGGTGATGCGCTGCCGTCCCGCTGATGCGAGTATGTTCCGCGGTGTTAAAAAGGAAATAGCATTATTATAAACTAAGGATACAAGAGCACTAACATCCACAGTCTTTGAAACCGAACAGCCTAAAATAATTCAATTCTATGTTGCACGAGCCAGGAGTGTTTTTAAACTGTGTCTGCTTTTCCTATCGGATAGAGTAAGAAAGCAGTGCTAAGCTCATATATTTTGTTTTAATTCGTGTTTCTTTCCCCCTTTTAAAGCAACAAATTCGTATTTCTTGTCATTGTTCCACACATTGGTAGATGCTGATGATTTAAAATCTGTATTGCACCTGTGGAATCCATGAACTCCTGGGGCAAGAAAGAGTGTCAAGAGTCACTACTCAGCATTATAACTGCTTAGAAAACGGACTGCAAGGAACTACACGAACTATTTAAATATCATTATCTCTGTAGGTGGATTTCAGAGGAATTTAAATTTCTGTGCTTTTACATTTACAAACTGTATTTTTTGTCTTCTGAACTTTAGACTTGTTTACATGTATGCATTAAGTTTTTAGCCAGTAGAAACAGAAATGTCAGTGAATCTGAAACTGACATACTCCTGAGCTGATATACAAGTGTTTGTACCCTCTACCGACAAGAATATTACTATTTACCATTAGTGAGCATTTGTTGTGTGCCATTAGCCCTGAGCATGTGACAGACATTATTTCACTTAACTCCCTCGTTTCATGCCCATTTTACAAATGAGGAAACAGGCTCAGGGAAATCCAATGACTTGCTCAAGGTCCCACAGCTAGAGCTGCAACCAGCTCCATCTGCTCCAAGGCCTTGCTCGCAGCCAGCCTATTCCACAGCTTCTCCACAGCCACGAAGGTTCCTTTCTACTTGCTCACTTTTCTACTCGGCCACTGAAAGCAGCTGTGATGATATGTAGGTCACAGTAACCACAAATATTACCGAGACCATGGAACTGGGTGGGCACTTTGGCAGCATCTTGGTTGTGACTGGTGACTTTTCTCCCATAGTCAAAGAACCAGGTCAGTTCCCAGGCTCACCAAGCAGACAGTCTGGGGCAGGGCCAGGGCAGCGAGCAAGAGCCCAGGGGAGGGGCTTTGCTATGCAAGAAACTAAGGAAAACACTGGTGTGCTGGGGGATAGGGATCCTGTCTGGCAAATGTGGAGGCCTCTAACCATATTCTGTGCTGCCATACACGATGCCACCCAAGGAGGTTTCAGGACCAGAAGCACCCCAGGTCACCTCAGCAGGAGTCCCAGGCTACGGACCTCTGAATAGATGTCAAGGGAGACCCTCTTGCCCACTGCCACATCCCTACCCCGGTAACATGTTACTGGTGTTTCTCAAAGGCTGCTTTGCCAAGTGGGTGGCCCCCACTCATACATGCAAAATGGGCTAAGAGAGGTATTCCTCACCCCTTCTAGGAGACACAAGCATATTCAGACCTGGAGACGTGTCACCTTAGTTGAGATCTATTTAATTCTGCTGGACCTTTGAGAACCATCCATACAAGTCCTGGAGAACAGCAAACTACTGTGGGAGACAGGGAAGAAGGTGCACATGGCATGTGGAGGAAGCCGAGATCCCAGAAGCAGGCCAGGTGCCTCCAGCAACATCCCTGTACTTCACCCCGGCAACCCAGGCCACAGCTGCAGTGCAGTGAGCTAAAGGGCCACAGCCTGGGGATGGGACACCAAGGCCATGTTCCCTGCCTCCACCCATGTGCCCCGTGTCCACCTATCAAAGCTTCTCCAGCCTGCTGGTCCTCAAACCCTGTTCCCTGTGCCCCCTCTGAGGCTGCACTGCATGAGCTCAGCACACAGACTGCCTGTCACACCACCCAGGTTCGAATCCCACACTTGCCTAGAGCCGGCACCATGGCTCTAGGTGAGTTATTTAATTAGGTCTGTGCTTCTGAGTCTGTGGTGGTAACCTGGCATGACAATAACAGTAGCTGTTCCCAGATACTGGGATGGCAATGGTGGGGATGGGCAGGTATGGTGGCAGACGTGCACCCACCCCTTCTGCCAACATCTTGCACATAGTGGGAGCTTGGTGTACACTGACAGGACTTGCAGGACACATACAGCCTTTGAAGCTAAACTACCCTTTGGAAAATCGTGACTCCCTCCACCTCTAGCCTTCCTGCTTTCAGCCATGATAGGCCTAAAGTCTGAGCAGAGCTCCTCACCATGGAGGGACTAAGAGGAGCCACAAGGAGCAGCTTTATTTAAAGGGAGAGACACAACTGATCAGCAGCTTTTCCTCCTTGCCCCTCATGTTCTCATTGTCAGTTCCAAACAGGCCAGTGTCAACAGCAGTGGTGGAAGTGTTCTTGGTTACAGTAAGAACTTTCTAACACATTTCTGGGTCCCCAAAGATGCTTCAGCCCACGCAACAGCCTCCTGGCTCCAGCCTGGCTGCTGCAGGTTTCTCAGACAACAGCAGCATCTGCCCTCGGACAGCCTCCACTGCCTAACTTTGAGGTGGGGCATACGACAAAACCATGGCTGGCTGAGGCTTTTAAATCTGAGCCAACCCTCCCGACCCTTACTTTCACAGAGTGGCTGCAAAACCACCTTGCCGGGCCAAGCTCTGTTACCACAAGCTTATCTCCTCTAGCAATTTCTGAGCTGGCTGTCCACCTAAGGGGCCAGAAGATATGTGGCTGAGAGAGAGATTTCTGGGTCCCAGGCCAGAGTCAACCTTGGTTTGGTTTTGTTTTTTGAGATGGAGTCTCACTCTTTCACCCAGGCTGGAGTGTCATGGCACAATCTCAGCTCACTGCAACCTCTGCCTCCCGGGTTCAAGCGATTCTCCTGCCTCAGCCTCCTGAGTAGCTGGGATTACAGGTGTGCGTCACCACACCCAGCTAATTTTTGTATTTTTAGTATAGACGGGGTTTCACCATGTTGGCCAGGCTGGTCTCAAACTCCTGACCTCAAGTGACCCACCCGCCTTGGCCTCCCAAAGTGCTGGAATTACAGGCATGAGCCACTGTGCCTAGCCCAGAGTGAACTTTCTAGGGGTTTGTCTTCAGTGGCGAGAAGCCCAGTGCTGCCCTTGCTGTTCACGTCTGGGTTTTGTTCCACCATATGGAGCGTAACAACCCCACCAAAATGCTTCAGGAGACAGAGGAAATTGAGGCAGCAAATGAAAGCAGAGGAAACGATCCATCCTCGCTCTGGCCCACAGTGTCTCAAGCATGAGGGCAACACAAGACAGCGTGGAAAAGACATCTCACTGGGACCAGACAAACAACCCAGCTGGTGCTTCCAGAGGAATGCCCCAGGAGAATGCAGTTTTCATTTTTAAAATTACACTTTTGTGCACCGAGATCAGCTGAATACACAACTCACTCTGATACCAAGGCTCCAGTTAGCTAAGCTTCACGAGCACTAAGTGCCCCTTTCCCACAGCCCCTCACCAGCATGCCTGTTTACTACCTGCGGGGCACAGGAAGGGCCCACACCAGGCCAACGGTGAGCACGGCAGAGCCTGAGACAGCAGAGCCGCTGCCTTGTAGCCTTGCCACATTCCTGGGCCCTATCAAGGGCCAGCTTTGGCTTTTGGTGAGAAATTGCCAAGCAAATCCAGTGACTTTCCAAACGGGGAAACCGAGATGTAAGGTCATCTAGATCAGGTGCCAGCAAACTTTTCTTAGAGAGCCAGAGAGTAAATATTTATGTTCTGTAAGCTATCAGGCTCTGTCATAATGACCCAGCCCTGCCTCTACACAACCCTGCTGTTGTAGCGTGAAAGCAGCTGGAGACAATATGTACGTACACAGGCAGAGCTGTGTACCAATAAAACTTTATTTATAAAAACAGGCAATCACTACATATTGGGTACAATGTACACTCCCTTAAGTGACAGGTGCACTAAAATCTCAGACTTTACCACTATACAATTCATCCATGAAACCAAAGGCCACCCGTACCCCAAAAGCCATTGAAATTTAAAAAAAAAAAAAAACAGGCAATGGAAGGATCTGACCTGTGGGCTATGGTCTGCTGACCCCTTCTCTGAGGTGACAGCTGTCACCACTCCTGGAAGACATGGCCATAACGGGAGTCATGAGTCCAGTGAATGTCCCCCGAGTCAGGAGGTTCCAGGGGTCTGTCCACTCAGCAGATCTATAGTTAGCATATTAAACGGAGGTATGTCGCATCCCCCACAGAACCCAACAGACACTGGGACCTCTGTCCTCTGTGAGTGTTCCCCAGGTCATGCTGTGATGAGAATGGTCCTCAGAAGGTTGAGAGAGGCCCAGGAGGAGAAGGGCCCATGGCTCCCCTCTAACCCACCTCAGCTGCAGAGGAAAAAGGCAGAGTCTAGCTCTCCTTGTAAGCCAGGCCTCCTGAAAGGACCCAAACAGGATCTGACACCTGGAATAAAGGCTGCGCCTGTCCTTTTCCTTCACCCAGCTGGTGGGCTCTGAGACGATCTCACAGCCACCGTCCCGCACTGCGAGGTCTCTCTAGGCCTCAGGCCAGGGCAGTGGGGAGGAGGGAAGGGGCCTTTTATGTCCTTTGCCCCCACCACTCCAACACCTCTGGTGCCCATCAAAAGCACGAGGAGGTTCCTTAAACAGGCTCCTGGGCTTTACCAAGGCCACCATTACTGCCCCCATTTGGGCACTGCGTGTTGTCACCACTTAAATTCAAGTTTCAGATTTCAGTAATGATCCAATCTTAGCCTACTTCATCCAGAACAGTGACAACTGTCACCTTAGACTTAGATGGCTCTGACGGCTGGCCTAGCAGGGGCCAGAGCAAGCTCCCTAGATGACGTTATATGAGATCCCCGCTGCCATCCCAGGTCTGGGTTCCGATCGGTGAGCCCGGCTGCTTGGCTGTCTCACACCAGGGATCCTCATGTGTCCACCAGAGCAAGGCGGGAAGTCCTAGCCAACCCTCAGTTCCATGACTCCAGCCCTCACTGGACCGGAATGCTTTGTGGACAACACCTGAGATGGGAGGGGCCTGGCACCCAGAGCCCTGCCCAGACCCCTTCCTGGGGAGTGGAACAAGCATGGGCCTCACGGCCACAGCTGGTCCTGTGACCACAGCTGCTACTCTGAACCTCAGCCTATTCCGTAAAACAAGCACAACAATACCCACTTTCCAGGGCTGTATTAAAAATAATCCACAACTACATGAACACTTAGCACAGTGCCTGCCACACTGTCCCCAATAAACAATGGTGTCATCCTTGCTTACTGAGTTTCATCAATGTAGGAGTTGATGTGCCCACTAGGGAAGAATCCAGGCCTCCTGCCTCCATTCGTTAGTCCATCCATCCATCCATCCATTCATGTATTCAATAAATTAATTTTAGAGGGTGGGCACAGTGGCTCACATCTGTAATCCCAGTGCTTTGGGAGGCTCAGGCAGGAGGATCGCTTGAGACCAGGAGTTCAAGACTAGCATAAGCAACATAGCAAGACCCTGTCTCTACAAAAAATTAAAAGATTTAAAAATCAGCCTGGCATACTGGCATGCATCTGTAGTCCCAGCTACTTGGGAGGCTGAGGTGGGAGGATCACTTGAGCCCAGGAGTTCAAGGTTACAGTGAGCTACGATCACACCACAGTACTCCAGCCTGGGTGACAGAGCAAGATCCTGTCAATCCATCGATTTTTTGGGAAACCACTGACACCTTGGTAGGTGCTAGAGGTCTAGTTAAAGAACCACACAGGTACAGGCCCTGGCCTGAAGGACCAGCTGTCACCACTGCTTGGTTACCGTGCCTCAAGCCTGGACTGCCCACCTGTCTACAAGCCTAGACCAGGTGAAATGGGGTCTCACACAGAGCAGGAACAAGAAGTGGTCACCGAGTCCTTTGCACACTGAGGGGCAAGTCTCAAATCTAAGCCTGTTTCTTCTTGTCGTTGTCTTTCAATGTCATGTGAGTGTGGACCCCAGAAGACCACAAGGCAGGCTGCATCTCCTCCCAGAGCCTCATCCCTGCCTCTCAGAGCTGCAGTGGTGGACGGGACACACACACAAAGTGCAAGCCTGTGCATGACCAAAGCCATCAGTGCTGTCATTTGTGTGTTGACCAAAGTTCCAAGGAGTGGGGCCTAGGCCAAAGGAGGTACAGAGCTCTGGCTAAGGTTCCTGACATGAACCATACTGCCCTCGTTCCTGGGAAAAGAGACAATGTGAGCAGGAGACCAACATTAGAGGCTAGAGAAAGGCTAGCACTGGAGTGGCTGCCAAGTAAGGCTCTGACCCCCACTCTGCAGAACAGGGCCAACCTGTCCCCAGCTGCAAGAGGAGCCAGAGGGCTGCCCAAACCAGACAAACCAGAGATGGCCTTCCACAGAGGGCCCGTCTCCCATATTCAGCACTTTCCATATTGAAGGAGCTCACGATGCACCTGGTGGTCTTATTAAAACACAGACTCGCCGGGCGCGGTGGCTCAAGCCTGTAATCCCAGCACTTTGGGAGGCCGAGACGGGCGGATCACGAGGTCAGGAGATCGAGACCATCCTGGCTAACACGGTGAAACCCCGTCTCTACTAAAAATACAAAAACTAGCCGGGCGAGGTGGCGGGCGCCTGTAGTCCCAGCTACTCTGGAGGCTGAGGCAGGAGAATGGCGTAAACCCGGGAGGCGGAGCTTGCAGTGAGCTGAGATCTGGCCACTGCACTCCAGTCCCGGCGACAGAGCGAGACTCTGCCTCAAAAAAAAAAAAAAAAAAAAAAAAAAACACAGACTCTGACCCGGCAGGTCTGGGCTGGGAACCGAGCTTCTGAAGTCCCATCGTGCTGCCAGGTGATGTCTTCGTGCCGGACGGTGAACTGCACTCTGGGAGCTGGAAGCTTTCCATGGTGATTTTTGGGCCTTTAACAAGGGTTCGTCGTGTGCCTTCATTTACCCCAGGGCTCACTTCTTCCAAGGCGCTGACTAGCAGCTGTATTCCCTGTACTTCTACCCTTGGGAGTCTCCAGAGACCGATGCTACTGCTCTTCACCTCCTCCCACCAACCCAGGAGGCTCTGGGCCAAATCTCCCAGGTCTCCCGAGCCAGGCACGGGACACCTCTATGCCCAGCCTCCATGTTCATCAGTGTACTCCATGAACACTGCAAGGTTTAACTGAGCTAACACCATGCCAGGCCCTGTGGTCAGTGCTGCCTGGATGCCTCCATGCTTTCCAGGGAGCTTGGGCACCAGGTTCACACAGCACCAGGCACTGAGAAGCTTATGACGCTCAGGCCTCACCTGGCCAAGACACACCTGTGGTGAGCAGGTGCTGGTCTCCACTTGAGAAGGGACAGAACTTGCATACACTGGCACCTCTTCTCAGGCTGGCCCCCAGGGCTGCCTGACACCAGCAGATAGAGCACAAGACTTGCAGAGAGCAGCCTCCAGCACCTTCACAGAGCCCCTGAAGGGAGGTTCAGAGCTGGGGCTCACTTACCCCAGGCAGCCTTCAAAAGCAATCCGGCACACATGACAATATTTGGCCTGCCTCCCAGGTGCTGGGCGCCTGGTGTTCATGGGAAGCGGGCAAAACCCCAGCCAAAGCAGGCCTCCGGGGCCAAAAGTCAATGGTGGCTGGTGCACCCTGGCATGCTGCTCGCCTCTAGGAAACTGGTCAGATTGGGGAGCTTGAACACTGGGCCGGGAAGGCAGTGACCTGGGCTCCAAGCCCAGCTCCACCATCACAATCTGCCTTTCTACCAGGGGCTACAAGGCCCCAAAGTCTTCAAAACCCACAGGGCTACAGCTCTGAGGGTAGAAAATTCCACGCAGATGGCACAAAGTTAGCCAACTCTCCGGCCCTCAGCAAGTCACCTAAGGACGGCAAAAGACAAGACCTGGCTGTGCCCAAGGCCAGGCCCTCAGTATTCATGCTCAGTGGCTACCCCAACCATCCACAGAAATGGGATAGTCCCGTATTCCAAAACAAAGATTTATTAGGCACTTGCTGTATGTAGGCACTGCTTTTACCCAATTTTCAGACCAAGAAACTGAGGCACGGAGAGGTTAAGTAGCCTGCCCAGGGCAGAAGGCCCCGTCATCTCACTGCGTAGGGCCAGAGGCAAGTCCCAAAGCTTCTTTCTGCTGCTGCTCGATCCAGGAGTGTTGCCTCTGGCTTTCTTGGCTCCTGATTTCTGACTCAGGTTGGCTCCCCTAGGACAAACTTGACAAAGCTCCTTTTTCCCTGATGAACTTTCCCTTTCTGGTAAGGCAGAAGGAGAACCCACCTGACTGGCCCTACAGAGGTCAACCCTAGCCAGTGGCCCTTGCTTGTGTGCACCAGGCCCTTGGCCCCTCATTGAGAACCAGGCAAGAAATTCCCAAGAGCTCCAGGCCCAACCAGTTCACAGCCTCCAGTGCTCTGCATAGCTCCACAGCCCCCTTCTCCACTGAAGGGTACCAAATGTGTGGGCACAGCCTTCTCCTACTGCCGCAAACCTGTCTACCGCCTGAGTGAGGTTCAAGTCTCTGGACACCTGCCCAGGGCTACCCTTGGCTGTCCAATGCCCACAGAATAAAGCCCCAACTCTCCAGGTGGCTCTCAGGGCCGTGGTCTCCACTCCAACCCCAGTTCCAGCCCGACTGTCTATTCCTGGTCTTAGGAACATCTATGTGCCTGTGTCTCCACTCCAACTGAGGGGCAGCCCGAGCCTGTTCCCCTGACTAGAGAGCTTCTTAGCTCCCCTGCAAAGGAGCCAATGCTAGGCCCTGCCCATGACAGGCAGAACCCAAAACATGCCCCTCGCTTCCTAGCACAATCCCATATGCATACTAAGTGAGAAATGAAGGCCCTATGTCCATCATCTTATTTTCTCCTGGCAACTGCTATTATGGATCCTGCTAGATGGGTGAGAAAACCAAGGCTCAGAGGGCAGAGCCCTGGGCGTTGGTCACATGGATAGGAGATATGGCCTTTTCCACATTTCTAGGTGATGACTTGTTGGTCCGGTGACCTCCAGGAGGCCAGGGCTAACTATCCTCTCTATTGCTGCATCCCTGGTGCCTACAAGGGCCTGACTCACAGCAAATGCTAGGTAAATAAATAGTGGCTGAACAAAGAGATTAATCTAGAATTGAATCTCGATCCTCAGAGGACGCGATCAGCTCATCTTACTGTGACTCGGCTTGTAGTCGGCTACGCAGACACAGTTGTCTCCACCCTAGCCCTGTAGCCTGCACCTACCCTACAGGTAAGGATGGGGTCTTGTACATGCTAGTCTTCCCTGAGCCCTGGCCCAGGCAGTTGTTTACAGCTGGTGTTCAATCAATGCATGCTGATTTGAACCAACTTACAGGCTTGTTGGCTGCCTAGACTCTGAGGGCCCAGAAAGTTCCCCTGGTGGGCAGGGCCATGTTTCTGAAGCTCCCGGCTGATAAGCTAGAGGCCCTGACATTCCTGTGAATCCCTCCCAGAAGGGCGGGGCAAACCAGAGCCACAAACGCAATTTTCCAGGAAAACTATGGTCAAGAGGCTGCCAAGCCCCAGAGACAGTATAGCTCTGGAACCTTCGGCTTGGTCCAAAGCCATCTCTGCCATATTTCCTTCCACTCTGGGGCCTTCCCTCCACCTGCCACTGCAACCTTCCAGGCTCACACTCACTGCTGGAGTGCTGGTAGGTGGGGGCTCACCCCAAGGAGCTCCTTGTGGATGGGGCTTGCAGCTGGCCAGCTGTGTAGAACCTGACATGAGTGGCTCGAGCAGGGGGCGTGTGGGGACAAAGGCACAGCCCAGTCATGAAATGCAGGACTACGACCATGGAAAAATGGCCCAGGGTTTGTCATGCTGCAAAGCTGTCTTCTCAGCACCCCCTGATGAGAAGCCCCCGTCTTCCTGTACCACCCTGTCTCCTGCCACCTCCCATCTCCCCCAGCCCTGCCCTGGCCACACACCAGGAACAGTAGGCTGAGCGGGGCTGCATGGGTACAGTAGAAAAGCATGCCTCAGAGTCCAGGGCAGGATGCTCAGGGAAACAGTGAACTCCCCAGGCCTCCCGGACCAGCCCCATGAGGAAGGTGGAGGAGGTGAGCCTAGGAACCTCTAGTTCCACCATGGACAGCCTGTGGGGCACCAGATGCTCTGGTCCTCAGGTCTCCTGGGGCCTGCTATACCCGAGGCAGAGGGCACAGCCCAGAGCACCCAGCACCTCAGGCAGGAGCCTCTTGCCCAGCTCCTCCTTTATCAGCTCGCATTGGGGTCTTCCAGAGGAAAAGGGTCTATGGCAGCACCAACTGGGAACCAAGGCTGACCCCCAATCCCCACTCTTACACCGGTACCCCAAAGCCCCACGCGGCAAAGCTACATGCGGCTGCTAAATGCTGGAGCAGTGGCCGGGCCAAACTGAGACCTGCTGTCACCTGACACACCAGTGGATTTCTGAAACTGGTACTAAAAAAGAACCTAAAATAGTGCATTAATGATTTACTTACATCGATGGCACGTGGAAATGACAGTATTTTGGAAATACTGGGTTAAATATATTATTTAAAGTCATTTCACTTTCTCCTCTTAATAACTGGCTACTAGGAATTTTAAATTATATACATGGCTTAAGTTCTGGTTTCACTGGACTGCTTCCTCTAAGACTCAGCCACCGCCTCTAAAATGGGTAACGACATGCCTTCTTCATGGGGCTATCTGGAGGAGAAAATACAACAGGTGAGTTTCTTCTGCAAATCTTCCCCCACCTCACCTGCCAACAGTCAGCAACCCACAGCTGTGGCCCAGCACGCCACCTGCACGGTCAGAGGCTGCCCTCTGAACCTCCACATCTGCAGGGCTGAGGAGGACTGGGCAGAACTGGGAGAGGCTCCTATTCCTGGTGCCTGGGGTGTGAGGCACCCGACTCTCCCCATTCTCAAACTATAGCCTCCCAGCCCCACCCAGGGTCACAGGGCAGAGGGCTGCTGCCTCCCTCACTGGACTGCCCCTCAAGCTAACGAGAATAATGCCTCCAGAGATGCCTCAAATGGAAGATTTCATAAGAAGCAGAGACCCTACTGGAAGATCACAAGCAGCAACAAAGTAAGATCAAGAACACCGAGCCGGTGCTGAGCCTCTCCAGGCAGTACCGCGCAGCTGCCCGCTCTAGAAGCTCTCCCTCATCAGGCTGCTTAACTCCCACGGCATGAGGAAGAGGACACTGAGGCCCAGGGAGGGGCAGCAACTTGCTTAGGGCTACTCGGCTGGTGAGGGGCACACCAAACCCCACACCAGGCCCACCTATCTCTGGAGCCCAGATTCCTCCCAGCAGGGGAGCCCAGGCCAGACACTGACTTCTATTTCCTGCTGTCCTGGGTTTGGAGCAGATGCCGGCATGCATATTTGCTCATAGTTTTCCCTGTGTGAATCAAGCTGAAGATCTGGTGTCTCTGCTGAGTGACAATTAACCTCACACCATTTCAGATGAGCTATTTTTTCTTGCCAAACAGTTAATGCTGCATAATCAGCCAACATCTACTGAAATGCTCTCCCCAAACACACAGCCATCTCTCGCCCCTTCGCCTAAACTGTGTCTGAGCAGGACTGCACCCCTCAAAGCAGGGTCTTTCTAGCCACTGGCTCCCCTGCTGCCGGGTATTTGTTCCCATGTTTATTTGCCATCAATTCTCAGAAAATTTTGTTGCCCGAGACTGTTGTAGATTACATTGAGATGGAAACTCTCTAGGTGAATCAGGCTTGTTTAAAGCTGGCTACCAACTAGCAAGGGGATATGGGCACATGCACTTCCAGTTAGAACTGCCTGGCAGACAAGAGCACAGCACTGAGTCCATCCCAGGCAGGACCTGTCCTTCCACAGGGGACACATGGTACAGAGCCAGAAAGGCACGACAAGGTCCAGGCAGCCCACAAGGGTGCCCTCCTTGTCTCATCTTCCTAGGGAGGCACAAGAGCAGAGGCAGATGACAAGTGGGGCCAGGGGCCATGAGGCAAGAGGGGACCTCATGGAGGCTGAGCGGGCCCAGCAAGTGTGCACAGACCAGGCCTGGCGGGGCATGGTGCGGCACAGCCGCCGTTACAGTGAGCCCTCAAACCACCTTCCCCTTGTGTGCCAAGTTTCAAGGGTGGGCACTGATAGGCCTTTTCCTTCTGGGACAAAGAATGCCAGGTTCTCCCGCCACTCCCTCCCAAGGCCTGATGTGCCAGTCACTCCAAAGGTGCCCCTCGGGAGGGAAGTGAGTGGAGGGCATCCGCTGCTGCCTCCGGAGCAGCTGCCAAGAGGTCCAAGAGAGGAGGCCAGCCAGGCCCCTGGCCTGGGAAAGTGCAGGGCTGGCTTGGACCTCCTCCTCACCATTCAAGACAAGCCATTTTGGGGGTTGTGGGGGGTAGAAGGCAGTGGCCAAGGGCTCAGAAGCTTCAGCAAAGTCACCAAAAAAATGGTTCAAAGGTCCTGCTTCGGGCAGTAAGAGGATTATTTCAAATTCTGGATGTGTCCACTTGAAGGATGTAACCCGCACTGTCCACACGCCTCCACTCAGTGTGGCAGAGCACCAGATCACTGGGCCCTTCTCCCTCATGTCCTGGACTTGCACAACCGGAGAGCTGAACCGCAGTGCCAGGCAGAACTAAAGCGCTCTTCCAAAGAGGCCATGGTGCTGACCACAGAGCCTCTCTATCACCCCCGTGCCCGGCTTTACCAACCTGCTCATAGTTCAAGAAATGCAGAGGCTGCTCAACGGTTGGGAGGAGAAGTCAGGGCCACTGGGGTTTCAATGATCCATCCGTTTATGGGCCCAGGGAATGTGACAAGTAAAAGTCATACATTCTGAGCACAGCCTGAGTACCAGGCCCTGGGTCAAAGGCTGGGAACAGCCCCAGTGAGGATGTCACTATCCCCACCTGGCCATCAGGGAACCCAAAGCCTAGGGCAGATCCCAGACTTTCCTGAGCCCTGCGCTTCACAAGTGGTGGGGGAGCTCACCTCAGGAAGGCAGCCCTATGGAAACACGGGGGCCCATGGGCTGTCGAGGCCAACGACTGAGTGAGCCCCACTCACCGCTCTGCCACGCAGCCAGTGAGCACATGGCCTCAGCACTCCATTTTCTTCCCTGAAAAGCAGAACAGGAGGAGCCCCTCATAGGCTGGGTGAGGCCCACACACCTGAGGGAGGACGCCCTGCAAACAGTGGCCCGTGGATTAGGAGTTGGTGACCCACTTCCCAAAGCCAGGGCCAGGCTGATGTGTGTGCAGATATGGCAGGGGAGAACTCAGACCCCCCGTGAGCCTAGGGTGGGAGGTGACACTCATCACCATGAGAGGCACTTGCAGAGGTGCCTGATTAACTTCCTCTGAGCCTGTGCCCGACACTGGGGCCTGCCTAAGCATCTCTCTGGTATGCTTTCACCCTCATGTGCCTTCTTGCCATGACCTCCTTGCACCGGTTTCCCTGGGGCTGTCTGCGGTCAAACCCCCAAAGTGGAAAATAAGCATAGCAGTCAGGTAAGGCAGGTGACCGAGCATCCCATCAGATCCTGGCCCCAGAGGCCCCGATGGCATTCCAACCCTGGGCTCCAGGCAAAAAGCCCGCTCCTCACTCCAGCCTGCAAGGACGACTGTGATGGCCCTGCCGACCTCTCAGGCATCCTTTGCACCCCCGACTCAGGAACCTCAGCTTCACTGTACCCTGCACTCAACCACGCCCACTCCGATCCCAGTCACCCCAGCTTCGCTGTGCCCTACACTCACCATGCCCACTCCCACCTCTGGGGCTTGCCTTCCCTGTCTGTACTCGGGACGTTCTCCCTAATTATCTTTGCAAAGCTGAACACATCTCATCATCTGTGATTTGTGCCAGTGTCACCTCCTCAACAAGGCCTCCCTGTCCCTTCAATCTAAAGCTGGCCACGTCCCACTTCCACCTCCTCTCATCCCACCTGGTGATCCAAACCACGCTGGCCTGCTGGATTCTCATTAGTGCAAATATCGCCATCTGAAATGGCCCTGCCTGCCTGTTGTTGGCCTGCATGACATCCATCCCCTCTTTCTGCATTGCAGAAACATCCCCAGGGCCTAGCTGAATGCCAGGTGGCCAGCACACTCCAGGCAAGGATCTGCTGAGTGAAGAACAAACTAGGACGGAGATGCGACGCGCGCTAGAAGAGATCTCCAGCCCCGCTGGAGAACGTCAGACAGCATTCAACAGACGGATGCTGAGCAGAGCGAGGCTGGGGGACAGAGGCGGCCGTGCATCTCCCGTCTGCTTCCTGTGCCGTCACCATCATCCAGCCATGCTGCGTGACCTGCAGGAGCAATCTGCTCCGTTCGCAGCAGTTGCTTCCCGTTTGCTGCATTTCCAACATTCACAGAACCAATTTCATCGCCTTCCCTTTCCGCGGGACCAGCTGGCCGGCGCCCCCGCCTCTCAGGTCTTGCCCTAGCCCTGTGGGGCCAATGGATTCCATGCTGCCAAGCTTTTAGAAGTGCAGTCTCTGCCCGGGGGTCCCCTAGCCCAAAGTGGGGAGCGGCTTCCTGTAGCTGCTTCTGTGTGATCTTAATACTTCGTTTTCTCTTCTTGGCTTTTCAGTTTTTCAGAAACCTAGCTAACCATTGCTCACAGTGAATTCACCTCATCTAATGGGCTGGTTTCTGCCTCTGACAGGCCCTGGCTGATCCAGGACGCCTGCCTCACCCACTCCACCCACAGAGCTCCAGCAGAGAAACAGCGGGGGCCTCCATGCCGCCACCACTACTCCATGAGGAGTAAATGCAGTCTGTGGCCCTTCAGGGAAAGGGGGGGGGTGCCTGATGACCTCTGGTGACACATTACTGATGTGAACTCGCGTTACTGCTCACAAATTAAGCTTCTGGTGGTTGCATTATATTTTGCAACCAATTGTTGCTTTTGTTTTCCAAGAGATTTTTTTTTAAGCCACTCCACCCCCTCCCAAAAAGGAATTATCCAAGAGCTCTACTATGTCTAACTTTCAAAGGAGGCATTGTTAATCTTTTGGCCATAAATAGGCAATTAACACCCACTCTGAGTCTAGTCAAACCAAGTTCCCGCCAGCATGGGGACTGCAGCAAAGGGTTTGTTCTTCATGTGGCGTTTGCTTTCTGATTTCTTGACTGTGGCCTGAAGTTGCAAGAAAGAGCGGTCATTCCGGATGGCTGACACCACAAAAATGGTAAATAAATGGGCTCCTGCAAGCAGGAGAAATTCTCTACTGGTGCAGTGCTTGGGGCGACAGAGGACTCTGCTGCAAAAGGCGAAGTGGGCTAAAGTAAAGGCTTCACACTGATGGACCCACACAGGCCAGCAGCCTGCATGGTGTCGGGAAAAGGCCCGGTCAGGCACCAGCCGTGCTGGGCTCTGGGCACAGCTCTGTCTCCATCCCACACCCATCTCGGTGATGCACTTCTTTGTGCTTCCTGCTCTGGCCCTCGCCCGCAGGCACCATGCTAACCTCGGGCTGGGAGGGGCTTCCCACCAGGCGTTCTCCTGATGTCCCAGATAAGGAAGCAGAAATAAGGCAGACCTCCCTTTCGCTGCATCCTCTGAGGCCCAGCTGGGGATTACTCGGCTTCATTAGGAGAACTGAGGAGGCCATCACAGGCCCCTTGTTTCCGGGAGCTGCTGTCCCAGCTGTTGTAAACTGACCAGATGTGGCACAGCTGAGACAAGATCCAGCGTGACAAGCGTTAGAAACCATGAAAGAACCCTCCTGTGGCCCTAAGCTGCCCCCAGCCCTTCTCCAGCCCAGAGTTCAGAATGGGCAGCCACTTTCAAGTGGACAAGAACAGAGAAGCGCCGGGCGCGGTGGCTCAAGCCTGTAATCCCAGCACTTTGGGAGGCCGAGACGGGCGGATCACAAGGTCAGGAGATCGAGACCATCCTGGCTAACACGGTGAAACCCCGTCTCTACTAAAAAAAATACAAAAAACTAGCCGGGCGAGGTGACGGGCGCCTGTAGTCCCAGCTACTCGGGAGGCTGAGGCAGGAAAATGGCATAAACCTGGGAGGCGGAGCTTGCAGTGAGCTGAGATCCGGCCACTGCACTCCAGCCTGGGCGACAGAGCGAGACTCCGTCTCAAAAAAAAAAAAAAAGAACAGAGAAGCTTGGGCAAAGGAGTCAGAAGTTTGCAAACTGAGGGCTGACAGGAAAGGGTAAGGAATGGGGCCTCCCCAGTGGCAAGGAGCAGCTGGGCTAGCAAATCACAGATGTGCAAGGACGGGGGGATAAGAGAGTCCCATAGATACTTTCATACAGAGACAAAATAGGTCATGGTGATCCACTGGATTTCAGTTCTACTGAGAACAGATCAAGAAGAAATACAGTCAAAGTGAGGACTGCAGGTTAGATAACAAGAGGGACTTACGATGAACAAACACTAAACAGGGTAGCTTAAAGAAAGTTGCCACCTTTGGGGATTAGGATGATTGATTCTCTGCCCGGTGAAGCCTATGACCAGGGTGAGGTGGAAGTCAGCCCTGCTGCTTTTACTCTGAGAACATTTCTCGAGCCCCTTATGCCTATCACCACTTCCACTGCCCCCACCATCGTCCAGCCCAGCTTCATGTTTGCCAGTAGCCTCCTGCCTGGCCTCCCCACCTCCCCCAGAACCTACAGTCCATGCTGCTCACTGTTGTCCCAAAGGAGCTTTTTACGGGGTGCTATTGCTCCCCTGCTTAAAACCTACTAATGCTTCTACCCTGCACTCAGAGTTCCTGTCATTCATTCACTCTGCCGTTGCACACAAGGCAGGATATCAAACAGGGTGTGGAACTTGCCCTTAACAACCCACCCATGAGAACTTGCCTCGGAAATGTTCAACACTATATACTAGAACAGGCTTTCCAGACATTTCTGAAGCAGCGCCTTGTACTCGACTCAGCGTTAAGTCAACGTTTGGGAACTGCATGGGAAGTTTCATTGGCAGGCGGGGACACCATTGCTCTGCTGGGTATAGCAGCTCAGTGGGCACTCACCCTAGGACCTGGATCCTCCTCCAGGTCAGACCCTTCCTAATCCAGGCTGAGCTGGTACCTCCTGACTGAGGGACCCGAACTCTCAATGCCATCTCCATATGACACAAACTAGTCCCTGGGCATCTGTAGAGTCACAGGGCTAGGAATATGCCCATCTCTACCGCCCCTACAAGCCACAGACTCAACTAGGGAGCTTCTGGGACCCCGATGTACTAGGGTTCTGCCCCAGACCTGCTAATTCAGACTCTCTCGGACAAGGTCTAGGAACCTGCAGTGTGTTGGCTTCCAGGTAAGCCGACACTCATGGCTACACCTGGGCAGATGCACACACGGTCAGAAACCCGAGGGTCAGAGAAGCAGGGCAACCGGCTCACAGTCACCACACAGCCGGGTGGCAGAGTGCCTCTCAAACCCAGCTCTTCTGACTCCAACCGCAGCTCTATTCCAACAACAGCGTACCTCTGTTTCCCTTAGGATATGAGAGGCCTCTACCACGTGCAATAAGGCAAATCCCTGCCCTCAGAGTTACAGAGCCCGGGACTCATACCCCTGCAGCCCCGCTCAACAACTCAGTTGTGACCTCAGGTGAGGCCTTCTTCTGGGGAGCAGGGATGCGGCAGAGCACCTCAGCGCTACAGAGACAAGGAATTCCTGAGGGGAGGATAGTTCACACTTGAAGAACAGCAGCTCCCTCCTTTTGCCAAATTTCTCCCCTTACTCCTAAAGTGCGACTCCCAATATGGCAGCCAACTCTTACTGAGAACATGTCCTGGGCACACAGTACTAAGCTCCGAGCACTTCATACAAATGAACTCATTTAATGAGACATTTAACACAGTGAGAGAGGGCGTCGCCACCCTTCCTTGAGGATGGGGAAACTGAACCATGAAGAGATTTCATAAGTTGCCCAGGATGAGGATGGGGCTCAGTCCGTGGGCAGAGCTCCGGCCTGAGGCCCCACTCTCCCACCAGCCCTCTGTCTCCTCGTCTCAGCCCATGCTCTCTGCTTCTCCTTCAGCAGCCTGGGAACAACATGAGGGTTTCTCTAAACCTTCCACTGGGGGCCCTTGGAGTTGAACCAGCCAAAGGGGCAAGAGCCAGCTGACCCACAGGCCGTTCTTACTCTGGCTTCCATGAAGCAAGACTGGCGATATCCTCTGATGTGGCAGGGCCTCAGCTGGTAAGGCCTCGTTCTCCCTCTGGCCCATAGGCCTTCCAAGGGCAGAGCCTGCTAGGGTCTCTGAAGCCCCTTTGCCAGCACCAGAGCAGGGCCTGGCAAGCCAAGAGCACTCCCAGCACACCCGGGGCTCTCATCTGAGCAGCTGGCTTAGGAAAGGGCCCCTACTTCAGAGAGCTGGGGCCTCCCAGAGCCTCATAGCTTCTCAAACGTTCTCTGCTCAGGATGGCTCTCAACTGAAGCATGGAAATCAGTAAGTGGCACTAAAAGCTGCCTCCCTAGCAGTCCCCAGATGAACTCCCATTTTCCTCTTCCTCAGGAGAGCAAAGCTATTGTGTCAACACTCGGCCTCGATCCCAGTGACCTTAAGCAGATTGCTTGTGCAACCTGAGGGCTGTGACTAGAGACAGAAAGGAGGGATCTGGGCGGAGGCTGCAGTGAGTCAAGATCTCACCACTGCACGCCAACCTGGGCGACAGAGAAACACTCTGTCAAAAGAAAGGGAAGAAAGGGAGGGAAAGGATGGGGAGCAGGGAAGACGAGAACTAGAGCTGAAACTAGTCTCCTGGAAGCCTGATGCCAGCATGCGCCACAGCTGGCAGGATCCCGGCCCACCAAGAGTGGGGAGCCCAGGACACTGCCCACAGCAGCAAAGGGTACAAGAGCAGCTACCATGGGAGAAAGGCTGCAGCAGGCCCGGGCTTTCTTTGTTCATCAAAGCTGGCATTTGCTGAGTACCAACCATGTGCCAGATCCATGCCACATGATTCCTCCCACACTCATGAGCAACAGGCACTGCCATTCCCATTTTACAGACACAGACATGGGGCCTGGGGCACACAGCTCAAACGTGGCAGAATGGGGACACAGCCCCAGTTATCTGACTCCGAAGCTCCCACTTCTCACTGCCACACTCTCTATGCCCCATGCACATCAGTTCTCTGGAAGGGTCAGCTGAGTGGTCCTCACCCAGGACCAAGCACAGCAGTGGGAGCACTGAGCCTGGGGTCAAGAGGTCAGGGCTCCCACCTTCCGGGATGCCTCGCCATGTGACTTTGGGCAAGGCCCCAACTCTTCCTGGACTCTAGAGGCCTCATCCTCAAGTGAGGGGATGGGTTAGAACAGAGATGGCAGATGACGTTCAGTTACCCATCAATTAGCAATGGCTGCCAAGACTGCCAAGGGGAGGATTCTAAGACCTCCACTAAGTTCACCTGAAAAGGCTGCCATGATTGATTAGCAATGTCTGTCAAGAGCACAGAAGGAGGCGTGCTAGTTCAGCACCCAAAGCTGCCCCCTTGACATCCCTAAACTCTGACAGCCCAGGTCTTACAGGCTCTCTTCCTTTGTTCAAGTCTATCCTATCTCTAAGTCAGAAGCAACTACTCCCATGTGCCTGCCCACAAAAGTTTTTGCCTTTACTTGTATTTAGCATTGCTTTCATTCCAATGGGCTTTCTAGGGCTTTCCAAGCCTACCTCTCTCACCAGATCTTCACATTGTCTGCAGTCCGTGTTATAAGGGGTGCTCCACCTCTGAATTCCTCTACTTGCCATCGGCACAGCTTCCCACCCGGAGAGGAAGGGTGCTGAGGGTGCAGGGCGGTGGGAACCGTAAGCAGCTGAAGGGGAACAGCCACTGGCAGGGTGGACAGGAGAAAGTCACAAAGGTGCAGGCAAGCTGGGTCTGCCACACAGAAACTTGGCCAAGGAAAGGCACAGCTGGCCTGCAGCTGCTGGGGGTGCCTGAGCAAGAAGTCATGTAGCCAACCCCATGGCGACCAAGAAGGGCCACTGTCCCTCAAAGGTGGCCCCACCGGCACAAAAGACGGAAAGTGGAAGCTGGCTGGGGGGCTTCACTTGGAGAGGACCTGTCCAGCAAAGAGCTGCGAGTCACTGATGAGCATCTGCACAAGCTCTCACGACTTCCTGCAGCAACCCCTCATCCTGCACAGCCCCTGTAGCCCCACCCACCCAGCTCTCCTGGACTCACCCCCAGGAATAAGGCTCTCAGCGGCTTCCCAAAGACATGCTGGCATGCTGGTTTCTACCTCATGCTTCTTTTCTACCCCAAACTGCCCCTGGCCAGCTTTCACGGTCCCTCAAACATCTGCTAACACAACAGTTGCTGCCTGTTCTGAGGCCTGCTCAGGGAGGTGTGGGGACGCAGTGTGTGGGCAGCTGCAATCAATCAAACCTCTGTTTCGGCATCCCGACCCCTCCCCACAAACATCTTGCTTCTGTTTGAAGCACTGTTGAGAAGTACAATTTGTTACTCTTTCAAGATGACCAGCTTGAAGTTAAAAATACAGCGGGACTATGACACCCAGGGGGACTGCATTCAATGGGTGATCTTTTTAATTGTTGCTTTTTTCTGAAATCTTTGCTCACACACATGTGATCTATGTCTAAATGGCCTCATATAGCTCAAGTCTTGCTGGGAGCCAACCAGTGCTGGGTGGTCAAACCAGGTCTCAAAAAAGCAGTAAGGAAAATGTCAGCAAAAGTCCTGCTAATAAACGACTCACACCCTCAGGCTGGGCCCTGCCCTCAATGGCACACATTGTCATTTGGCAAAAGGAAGGCTGCAGCCTCACAGAGAACACCAACCAGGAGGGCCAAAAACACCACATGAGGAGGAAAGCTGTGCAAGAGGCCCACGGGGCCAGGCTTGCGCAGGGATAGCAGCACAGCCAGTCCTCTGAGCTGCCTTTGGGCAACTTGCTCTGTGGAACCAAGTGGTTGTAATTACAAGTACAGGGAGGGCAGCCACTGCGGGACTAGGTCCCTGCGTCATTTCCCCCATTAGGGCTTTCCTCACTACAGTCAGTCTCCCCGACTCAGGATCCAGATGGCCACCTCACCTGCAGCCTCATTCAGCATCTCTGCCTGCTCTCTTGGCATTGGGGTTTTAAGAAGACATGAGGAAAGACAATCTGAAAGCAATGTTGACACCCCACCCTGTGCATCTCATCCCCAACGGACCAGAGTTAACTGGGACAGCTGTGCCCCAGGGATGCGGCTAGGAAGGGGTAGGGTGGCCAGCGCGCCCCCGGGATATTTCCACCCTAGTTTCAAGGGTGACTGATAGAAGAATGTTCACACACGGCCAACTTCCTCTGGCAAGGGGGTGGGGGCGAATCCAATTCTGTCACCATTTCATAACCCTGGGCTCTGAACTCAGAGTTGACTGCAGGCTGAGCTGAGCTGCAGGGCAGGCCTCCTTCCCATTTACAAAAGAAAAGCGATGAGGCAAGAAGATGAACAAACAAGACACAGAAAGTGGCATGAACAGAAAAGGGAGGATGGAAACACAGGGAAAACGGTGGACAAACAAAGAAAAATAGGCATTGCTTTTTTTTTTTTTTTTTTTTTTTTGAGACGGAGTCTCACTCTGTTGCCCAGGCTGGAGTGCAGTGGTGAGATCTCGGCTCACTGCAAGCTCCGCCTCCCGGGTTCACACCATTCTCCTGCCTCAGCCTCCCGAGTAGCTGGACTACAGGTACCCGCCATCACGCCCAGCTAGTTTTTTGTATTTTTAGTAGAGACGGGGTTTCACTGTGTGAGCCGGGATGGGATGGTCTCGATCTCCTGACCTCGTGATCCACCCACCTCGGCCTCCTGAAAAATAGGCATTCTCATAGCAGACTGAGGGCACTTCCCAGGAACGTCCACCTTCTGCTCCTACCTCTGCTTCTGGAGGCACCCAGAAGCAGCCCACACCTTCTCTCCAAGTCCTGTGACTGTGACGATGATCATGAGTATCTGTCAGCACCCAGCCTGTGCCAGCCAATGCACTGGGTGGGGGGGGGTATGGGTACATATAGATATAGATACAGACACACACACACACACACACACATCAACAGATGTGGACACACACACATATATAAACACACACCCATATGGATAGCGCATTATCCACATACGTTGTTTCTCTTGCTCCTCCCACAGTCCTGTGGCAGTGGTGGCATTTGCTGCACAGACATGTCAAGCAATTTGCCTAGGGCTTCCAGTCTCCGGCCCCACCTCTGGAGGCCTTCTAGTGTGTCAATGTCGCCTTCTAAATGCAGATCCAAAAGTGAACACCATGCCCAAAAGAGCCCTGGCAGGCATAGGGACCAAGAGAGCTTCAGTTTCCTCAAGAGGGACTGGAATGGACAAGCTCTGAGGTCACATCTCCTGACATCCTCTGCTTCTAGCACAGAGTCTACACCCCAGGGCACTTGCTCCTGCTGAACTCAACTGTGGATACAGATGAGGGCAGGGCCTTGGACCTCAGAGCTTCCTGCCCTCTTACTCTCTTGGATTCTCTCCCTGGACCCTTTCCTGCGGGCAGGCTGGAGGGGCTCCAGCTACCACAGTCCATCTGGCCATACCGAATCATGGCCAGAGGGAAGCCGCCGTGTACTCACGCACACCCTCAAGATCTGATCTGGGCCCCAGTCGGGGCCTCTAGGGGAGCTGGGGCTCTTCAGAATGGCCAGCTGCTCCAAAGGTCTAACTGAAAAGGCCTTCTGCAGACTCACACACCTGGCCTCAGAACCCACATACGAAGGGGGCCTTTACAAGAATGCACAAGTGGAGCTCTCACCCCCAAAGGCAATGTGTAAACCAAGATCAAAAGGCCCATGAAAGAGAAGCCAGAGCCCAGCGGAAGGAAGCGTGGGCCACACCTGGGTACAAGCCTACCCTTCCAAAGATATGGAAAGCCCAACTCCAAGTCTTGCCTCCATGGGCATGCAGAGCAGACCCCAGCCCCTTCTCGGTGGTCCCAAATGTTGAGTGAAGCCACAGCATGTAGAAACTGGAGTCTGTGGCCAGTGGTCTAACCTCAGGGGCCATCTAGCAACATGTTAGTCCTTGTACACCAGCAACATGCCCAGCTCATCAGGTTACCATGCACGAGGCCCTGCACTGTCCAGGGCTCTTGATAAATACATAGGGATACCCTAGGCCTCGTTCTCAGGGCCCCACAGAAAAGCAAGGCCCACCTCCCCAGGCTAGAAATCAACTGATGATGGAGCCAAAGCAGGCCGAGCCCCATGGAGAGAGGGCTGACTAGGGTCTAGACTCTTGATGAGGGCATGGCTCAGCGTTCACGGGCCCAGCCTCAGGGCTCTGGCCATAGGCCTTGGGCACACACACTTTCCAGAGGACCCCCTCTACTTTCCCTATGCCCAAGACCCGCTGCCAAGAAGGCGGCCAAGGACAGACAGGCTGAACCAGAGCAGCCTCCTCAGGTTCCGCACACCTTCCCAGATCTGGGAGGCCTGCCTGGGGCCAATGAAGCCATCTATACAACTGGGCGCGGCCCCACTGAGCATTATATTTTTAAATAGTATCTAACCAAACGAGGTCAAGAAATGTCTCCAATGATGCCAGTGGTGTTATTCCAACCGTGGCTAGTAACATATAATAACATGTATGTTGTTTTTATTATCTATCTACTCATTAGCTAATAAAATATGCTCAGCATTAAAAATGTAACTGAAGCATTATCATACCCAGAACTCTGGGCTCTGGGTTTTCCTCAGAAGTCACCCAAATCTGTCACCTTTCCAGACTTTTTACCTATTTAAATTTTTCTGAAGAAGGGAAATTCCTCTTGGTGTCAAATAAATGCGTTCAATCCCTGTCCAGCTAGTAAAGTCAAAAACGTTCCACTACACTGCAAAAAGAATGGCACACGCCTGGAGCTGCGATGGAAGAAATGGAAACTAGCTGAGGAGGGGCAGGAGCACTGACCCACACCCCTTCAGGCTCTCCCCCAGGCGGATCCCACTGACACAGGGGAGGAACAAGCACACCACCATCTTGCCCTCCCACTGCCCCAGCCAGTGCCCAGGCTCTTGAACAAAGGTGGCCAGAAAGTCTGGACTCTGGGGCCAGATAAGCTTTAGACTTAAGACACCTGCACCTCTCTCTATGTTGGGAGTAGGAACTAAAGGAGAGAAGAGCAAAACCCCATCAAGAGAAACTGCACATTCTTTGTAAAAGGAAAGAAGACCCAGTTGAGAAAACAACATTGTTGAGAAAACAACATTGGGCTTGGAAGGAAGTTAGCTATGCCCGCCCAAAACACAGTGAGCACGATGAGCCCGCCTGCCCTGGATCTGGCCATAATCCTGAGTGACCAAGGCCAACCCCTCTGAAACCATCCTCACCAACAAGAAGATCTTCACCCCTTGAAACCCAGTGAGACCAATGTTTACATAAATAAGTCCAGAAAAGATGATGGTCAGACTGCGGCATTAAGCAACTGACAGCTCCTGGGTGAACACAGAGCCAATAGTGTTGTGGCCCATCACATCCACCCATCCTTGAGTCAGAGGTCACAAGGGCCAGCACCACTTCCTCATCCCCAGCCAGAACCAGATGCAGCCAACTCTCAGGCTCAGAGACGCTCCTGATGACAGAGTATGAACTCCAAGTTCATCTCATTCAAATCAATATCCAAGATCAGTGTTAGCACAAGGCAGAGCTCCAAGACAAAGAGGATAAAGTCCAAGTGACAGGGGCGTGTGGCCAGATACTTCTACAGCAAAGGGCAAGGATGATTGCAGAGGCAGCTCAGAGAATATTGGTCACAGCATCTTGAGGGCCTCACATTTCAACAGTTTAATCAAAGGAATAAGCTCTCCGCAATCACTAGCTCTCGGAAACCATTACCCACACCCCTGATCTCAGGACCAGCATAATCCAAGGGACACTGAATCCCAGTGTGTGTAAACGTTTCTTGCAGCAGCTGCAGGGGCAGCTTCCTGGGAGAGACAGCTCCAGTGAAGGGCCGGAGGGGAACACCAGTGTTTGGTTCAGTGAGTCTGCCCACCAACAGCCCACCTCTCCCCATCCACCTGCCCTTGTACCCCTAGCACTGCACTCACAGTGAAAGGGAATATTTGGCTGTAAATAGAAAGAAATAAGCGCTTTTAAAAAACCAACTGGAAATAATCTTTCTTTGAATAGGATTTTAAAAAACAAGGAAACTAACCCCCTCCTGGGTATTTCTGAAACTGGTGTTCTACGCTTGTCTAGGACGGCCCAGACCCAGCAGAGGCTCCAGTGAGCACCAAGGTGACTCCAGGATGCTGGGGCTCTTACCTGTGCCATCTTGGCAAGGTCTAGAGAAGGCCTCTGCTCCTGCACTTCTTCAGGGCGCCGCCTTTTAACACCGACCTTCTTATCGTTAAGGACACACGGCTGGGAGCGGCTGCGGGAAAGGCCGCTGGAGCGTCTTGCCAGCTCTGGCGTTGAGGCAGGTGTGCTGTTGGCTGAGGGAGGACAGTATTCCACAAAGGAAAACTGCTCATGTGAGCAAGAGAGGGACCGTTGCAGGTCCAGCCGGCCCCCTCCCATGGGATGCGGGTCAGGGTTCCAGGTGTCACCTGCCTGTCCACAAGGGGCTGAGCCTGGCACCCCTTGGCAGGTCTGCCCTCCAAATCGATGGTGGAGTCCTGCCTGGTCACAGGGTGAGGAGAGCACATTGGCCCGGGAAGGGAGGCTGAAGCTGGAGCTCCTCTGCATGGTGCTGAAGCCGTTGGAATAGCGCTGGACGCTGCCCCCACTGTAGCAGCGTCTCTTTTCCACAGGAGTCCAGACTTTGGAGCCCAAGGGCCTCCAAGATGTCCGGCAGCTGGACATCTCATCGGAGAAGGACAGTGAGCGGCACTGACGCTTGCTAGGGGGTGCTGAGGGGTTCCCGTTGTGGTCACTGATGCTGAGGTCTTTGATCAGACTGGTCACAGCACAGGCGGTCACTGCCTCCCGGTGCCATAGTGAGTTGTCCTTTTCAGGCAGGCATTCCCAGATGCTGGTGCTCGGTTGGTCAATCTGAAGAGGGCATTTCCTGTCCAGGTCTCGCCATCTGTCATTTTCTGGTTCATAAATGACAAGGAGAAAACATGATTTGAGAAGGCCTTCACTCCAGCCCTTTAATATCTCCACACCAACAGCCCGTTTCAAACACAGTATCTTAGAGCCAAAAGGCCCTTAGAAACCATCCAGTCCAACCTCATTTTACAGATGAGAAACTGAGGCTCAGAGAGGAGAAGTGAATCTCAAGGCTTTGAGTTGGAAGTTGGAAGCGGAGCAGGGCCTAGAATACAGATACACCCCTGGGACTCCTGATATGGTTTTCTTTCCAGTGTACCATACTGCCTCCCAGGAGAATCCAAAGCAATATTTTTCATCCAAAATGCTTTCTCATCTTATGGGTGGGAAACCGACTTGCCCTGAGCCCTGCCCTGGCCAGTAAGAGAGTCAGGACAAGACATATGTTAAGTGCCACTGGGTTCTCTGCAGTTCTCAGGACTGGGACTCGATGCTCTGGCAGAAGACCACAACCAAAGATGTCTCAACACCTCAGATGGCCAAGGCCAAAAGATGGCTGGGGCACTGCCAGGTTAGTTCACCCCAATTCCACCTTGAAAGCCTTTGCTAATAGAAGCTGGAGCTGGTACTGATTTAGATCACCTCCATCAAAATGCTCAACATCGATGTCACCAATGGCTGCCAATCACAGCATTTTCTCTACGTTCACTCGATTTTTCACTTAAAGCAATTAAAATCTGTAAGAACAAGTCTTGGGCTTCACAGACTTAAGGGCACCACTTAAACTTACGTATTCAGGTCTTCACTTGAATACACAAATAAATAACCCATCCTGCTATGAAATGCTACATTTGCACTTGAACCTTTATTTTGTGAAATATTCAAGAACTATTTATTGTTTTTCTACTATGGAATCAGGCACCATGTGGGGAATTTTAGGAGATGCAAAGATAAATTTGACATAGTTCTTGTATTCAAGTCTACAGTATAAAAGCAAAGTTAAGAAATATGCCATGCTGTCAGGGAACAACCTGTTAGTACTATTTTCTCGAACCTATATATATTTATAAATCATGCACATGTAAATGGCTTGAGTCAGTCAAGAGAAGAATACAAGTGAAACCTGCAATGATATTTGGTAGGTATTTAAGGTATTTAAATGCACGCAGGATCTCACAGCAATGCAGATCACTTACTGAGCATTCACCTGGGCTGTGGAATCCACACAGCACCCTGAGTGCAGGTACCATCATGGACCAGATCAGGAGACCAAGGCTTGGGGGACATTGAGCAACTAGCCCAAGGCCACACAGCTAGCACTAGACAGGATGTAAACCCAGCTTAGTCAGGCCCCAGAGCGCAGGCCCTTTTCACTACACTGCAGCGCTGAGGCAGACTGCAGGGGAGCCTGACTCTGGCCCTGGCCTTAAGGAGTTTATGGGTCAAGCAAGATGGGCTCAGGTGCAGAAAACTGAGACTTAACCCATGTGTGCTCGAGGCAGCAAGGACTACAAACCTATCTCCTCTACCAGTGGCCACTCCTCAAAGGGCACCAAGAGACACAGCCAGCTGAGCGTCACAAGTAGCAGCTTCTTGACTGACTCAATGGGAATGACCTGTGCAGCCCAAAGGGAGGGCCAGGAGCCCAGAGGAAAAGCTAAGGCGCAGCTAACAGTGGTACTCCTTCCTCTTGGGCATCCTGCCAAGGTCATGAGATACAGATTGAGGGGCTGGGACCCTGGCAGGGGACACTGCTAGAAATTATCCAGAGGCTGTATTCATGGAGGGCCTCAGAAGCTGGAGATGCAGGAGAGAAATCTTCCAAAAGCCCAGGCAAGCCAGCTGCGACAAAGCAAGACTGTCGCTAAACATCCAATTCCTTCATCATACATCGTTCATCTCATCTCTGAAATTTCCCAGGGCCTGACCACAGCAGGTCTCAATATCTGCTCCTCCAACTAGACTGGATCAATTACTTCCAAAAATCATCCAACGTACCCCTTCCTGCAAGTTATATTAGGTTGTTCAGACAGGCTTCACCACCAAGGAAACCATTCCCTTTGGGTATTCACCATTCTATTACACCAGCTTCAACTTGACACTGGTCAGCAGCTGAAAGTCCAATAAACTAATATAAAGTAATTTTTTTTTTTTCAGACAGGACCTGGCTCTGTGGCCCAGGCTGGAGTGCAGTGGCATAATCCCAGCTCACTGCAACCTCCACCTCCCAGATTCAAGCTATTCTGGTGCCTCAGTCTCCTAAGTAGCTGGGATTATAGACGTGTACCACACACCCAGTTAATTTTTTTATTTTTTGTAGACATGGAGTTTCACCATGTTGACCAGGCTGGTCTCAAACTCCTGGCCTCAAGTGATCCACCCACCTTGGCCTGCCAAAGTGCTGGGATTACAGGCATGAGCCACCGTGACCGGCTCTAAAGTAAAATTAAAGGAAATATAAACTCTTGTTGACAGAGTCACAAATATCTCAGTTATCATCTGATTTAAAAGAAAACAGAAAGTTATCCTAAGAAAAAAGTGAAGATTTATGTATGATGATGTTCATCAAAATGATGAGCAACAGAAAATGGTAAACATAATTAAAACATCTTACAGCAGGGGCTAGTTAAATAAATTATCAAGGAATAACATGGAGCACAAAGAAGCAGAGTTTCAAAGAACATTAAATGATGTGGGGAAATGCTAATAATATAAAGTTGAGCATAAAGAAATAGGATGTAAAACTGTATAGAGGGTGTGATTTCTACTTAGCAAAATACGTCTGTTGTATGTGAAGGTAAGAAGGAAATAAACCAAAATGTTAATAGTGGATTGGCAGACAGCTGGTTGGTTAATTTATTTTTTCTCTTTTGTTTTTCTATAGTCTCCAAATGTTCTGAGAAAAAATGTCTTACCAAATATGTGGGGGATGTGACCACCAAGCCCACTGGTGCTGTGCCCTTGCTGAACTCAGGAAGTGAGCCAGGGTCAGGGTGGGGGCCCACAGCCCGCCCTCTGCTGAGTTGGCTCCTCTGGGTTTTCAGGAAGTTGCTGTACCAAACGCTGGCCACTAACTTCTCTTTTGAGACAAGGCACTGAGGCACCAGATGGGCCAGGAATGTGGCCGACTGAGGAAAAAAACAATGGGTTTGGCACAGAGTGGCAAGGGTGGCCGGTGCTCATGGAGCCTGAGACATACTACAGACTGTGTCTCCACCAGGCCTCGGGGAAACCCGTGAGATGAAAAGGAGTTGATCCCACTCTCAGAGGATGCCATTTTCTATTCCATTTTTGTGCCACTGGCCTGGAATTTTCCCCATCTCTAGGGAAATCATAGAAGAAAGGGAAATCGGGAGCCAGCTAAACCATCCCTCCCATCTGCCCTTCCTTTCCCATGGCCAGCCTGTGATCTTGGTGCTTCTTTGAAGGGATCCCTCAGGGCCTCCCTACTCCAGGCCTACCTCCTCACTGCCTCTAGATAACTTTCTGAAGCCCCCACCTATTGTGGCCTATTCGCTTCAGTTGTCACCCGCTGCTTCTGGGAAAGAAGACAAGCATTTCAGACTGGCACCCGGGCCCATCTCCTCATCATTTTCCCCAACAAACCCTACACTCCAGGTAGCAAACCTCCTATGACAGTGGAGGTCAGAAAATAATCACAGAGTCAAAACCATCCCTGAAGAATTCCTGAACCAGCCCACAAAGTACACCTCCTCCACCCAGCTTTGCGTAGACAACCCAAAAGGGTAATTCTTATGCACCAGCGATTCTTTATAAAACTAAAGTTTAAGTAACTAGACTGCAGGAGCAAGCACAGGTAAGACCTATATGCAGAAAGGCTGGAAGTCCAACGTGCTGGGCCTTGAGGTAACCACCAAAACCCAGGGACATCAGAGCTGGGTGATGAATTCCTACAGGGCCTACTCCTTCTATGTTACAGACTAAGCCTCTATGGCCTGTAAGATTTGTTGTAGGGAAGATTCGAAGAGTCAGTTTTTAACTATGAAGAGAAGTTGTAGCTTCCCCCAACATCAGCTCTTTCACTCATACACACCCTTACAAAGGCCTGGAATGTTCTTTTCCTGCCTTTATCCTCCTTTCACCAAGAGTCTCCTCATTTAAAAAGCCAACTCAAAGATCCTCTGAAGATACGCCTTCTCCTAGCTCTATGATTGTACAGCACAGAGGTACCTGAACTTTATAGATCTGCTTACACATCTACTTCTCCTCCTAAAGCCACAGACTCTCAAGCACAGCCCCAATGTGGCTCCCCAGTGCCTAGCACAGAGCAAGGCACACAGCAGACCTTAGTCAGTGATGCATGAATGAGGGAGTGGATTGCAAACTGCAGACAAAAGCTACAAGAGGATGTGGTGTCCCCTTGGACTCACCTGTCTTTTGTCCTTGGCAAAGGTGAGTCTTCCTTGGCCAGGTAAGTCCAACCTGGGCTGTGACCTGAACTGTCTGCCCCACCTGGGCCATGTGGCCATGTGTGACTCAGCCAGGAGATGGGTTGGCAGAGTCATGTCTAAGATACTCTGAAAATGCAAAGCACTGTTATTGTATATCAACACCAGCCAGGTGGCCACTTGTTCAGTCTGCAGGCAGATAATATTGTAATTGTTTCTATCTTTATCGCTTTGAGAAGTACAACATGAGAAAAGTAAAAACAATCAAGGCTATGTTTAGCCCTGTGTTTTCCCCATTCGCTCATGGAACAGAAAGCGATTTGTTGGGTCAGATCACCAGACAGAAGAAACAGGAATAGAAGCTAATTTTTAATGGCAAACTGCCCCAAGCGCTAAGCCCTAACGTCACACCATACAAAGGGCCTCGGTAGGCCTCCAAGAAGAGGATATGGGGTGCCCCTGCCCCCTCCATTCAGTATCACTTCTGCACAAACAACTATAACTCTTTCAAGTCACAATGGCCATGATGTAGGAGTCTACTGAGCAACAGTCACTTGGTGTAGCGGAAAGGGCAAGGACCTGGGTTCAAACCTCAGCTCTGTTAGTTACTCAGTTCCTCGTAGCTATTAGGAGAATTAAATAGGCATCTCATACAGGGTATAGGGTAGGCTCTCAAAAGCAGCAGTCATCATAAGGATAATCAATGGTACTGGAAAACGCTCTCCTAGCTGAGGCTTGACTCAACCAGAGCTGCAACTGGGTGCCAGCCTCTGTAGAATCTGGCTGGAATGGAAACCTGGCTTCTCTGACTAGGATTTCTCAAAGTGTGGCTTCTGGGCCACCTACAGGAGCATCCTTTGGGGGTGTTTGTTAAAATGCAGGTTTCTAGACCCTGTCTCTGACTTGGTAAATCAGAATCTCTCTGGGTAGGCATTTGCATCTTAACAAGCTCCCCAGGTTATTTCAATGCAAAAATGTTGAGAAATGCTGTTCTGGAAAGCGGATGACATGGAGAACTGAGTTATCAAACATCTGTCAGAATGGCGGCCCATCCAGACCATCCAGCACCACTGCCCAAAAGCTTCAGGAGGGTTGACAATTCTGGTCTCTACGAATTTGAATTCATAACATCACTGAAAGTTGGTGTTTTATGTTTCGGTTTGGGCCAATTCCAGGAAGAAGAATGGAGAAGGATCACTTCACCCTTCAAGTACTTAGAAGTTTAACAGGACAGGATGAGGACCCTTAGGGCCTCCTTCTCAAGCTACACAACATGCGATGGAGAGCCACTAGCAAAGGCCTTAGAAGCTAATTTACTCCTGTGAACAAGATGAGTGTGAAGCCTCCCACCTTCTCCCTGAGAACACGCAATGGCCCATCAGCTGTGTCCTAAAGACACACAGCAGGGCCCCCATCCACCTGCAGCCTGACACCAAGCCTCTGGCAGACCTGAGCAGGGCGCGACAGCCCACAGCCTGAGAGCACAGCACCAGCCCATTCAGTTCTATGCTGCGCCTGTTGCTTTAGCCTTTAGGGCATGTAAAGCTTCTCCGTGTCCCCACTGAGCATTATCTTCACAAGTCTGAAATGATACATACGTAAGAGCATGTGCATTTGTGTGTAGCGCAAACACACATGAGCCTTTGCCTGCAGATGGGAGAGTGAGCCACACAAGCATCCTTGGGCCCAGTTCTCTCACAGTCTTGGACAGACTAGGCTCTTCCAAAGCTGAGGCTTGATGACTGAGCTTGAAGTTTCTGACTTTTGATTATGCCACAAAGAACAGGAGAATGAGATGCCTACATATGCAGAGACAAGGACCCAAATCCCCAAATTTGCACTCACAAGGCTCTGGTCCTGTCACTGTTTGACTAAGAAGGGCAGAAGACTGCTGTGTGCACAGATCCTAGAGCTCGAAGCAAGAAAAACACTCAGAGGAACACGAATGGTATTTGACCTCAAATGTTCTTATTTCCATTTCTACCCTTAAATGTGAAGGAAAATTCCCAGGGCCCCAGATTCTTGGGGGACTATAAGCCTTCATATATTCAAAAGATAGAGGAGCTTTATAGCCCTGGAGAGCTCTGTACTATGTTTTCAATAGTGCCTTATGGTCACATCAGTACAGCAGAATGTGGTTTCCAGAAAAGGTTAAGCATCTCAAGTACAGACCAAGATACAAAATGCCCCAATTAGCAAGCCTGCTGTCAGATCAGGACCAGCTGACTCATTCTTACATTTCACACCTATCTACTTGTGCTGACAATGAGTATCTCTCCCCTCCTGTGGGTTGGGCTGTGTGAACTTGGCCTCAGGGCCACAAAGATTCTATGCTTGGTTTGGGGAGAAGCTCACCAAATCATCAATGGGAAAATCAAGAGAGCCGAGGTGTCTTTCTGAAGGTGGTTTTGCTAAACTGATCTTACGAAAAGAACGTGGGGGTGCGGGGGACACAAACAGGGCAATGACATGAGCTCCCCCATGATTGTCTCATCTGTTTTTAAATGGACTTGAGAGCCTCTGGCTCCCTGGAGGGTCTCTTTGCTTATATGACCAGAAGGAGACTCAATTCGGAGCAGTGTCAGGAACAAAAGGTCCTCGGGCTTTGCCTGCCAGGCCTTAGCTTCAGGTCCTGCCCACGCACCTGAGATGGACTGTAAAATGGCAGCTGTGTCTTGGGTTGGGGGACAGCAACACAGGACACCAAGTTCCTCACACAAGGCACAAGGAATTCGGATGGCTAGAGATAGCGCTCCATCAGGACCCACATCCAAGGAAGAAGGAAGGCGGGTCTGCAGGGCTCTGGGAGGTGACAGAGGCTACTAAGGACAAAGTTCGGGGTTCAGAGCCATTACCAGGGCCCTGCCCTTACCAGCAGAGTTGTGGTGGCCCATGGCAGCTGCCGCTGCTTCTGGGAAATCTTTGCTCTTACAAAAAGATGCCCGGTGGGATCCTCAAGGTTAGAAACCACACCAGATGGGGCACTGGGAACAGGGGCCTCAATCTCACCATCTGCACAAGGTGGGGTAGACTAGGGTCTCATGACAGCCCTTTCGGTTCTGACCGGGACTTCCTACTCCACCCCCCAGGCATTCATAAATGTAAGGGAACAGCTAGTATTTGCAATGGCAACAAGAACTCTGAAGGGACAACAAGGTCAGTTTGGTCCATCTCCTCTGGATTTCCATCCTGATTGTGGGTGTGCACAGAGCATGGGAAACGGGCAGCTGCTGCTGATGCACCTCTCAACTGATGTGCGCAACAAAGCTGGGTGCCATTAAACAGATGAGGGAACTGGCGACAGGCAGAGCTTTTCACGAAACTGTCAACAAATGCATATTTACTGTTAATCAGCTAACACTCCAATAGGGTCCTCGCTGAAGCTGAGGAAGAGCATGAATGTGCATCCCAAGCACGTGACTCATCTCATGGGCTGTCACAGCAATCCCCATCTGACTGATGGGGAAACTGGGCTTCAGAACGATGTCACATCTCCCCCATGGACACACATCCAGCAAATGACAGAGCCCGGATGTCAACCTAGTCTGCAGTCCCAAGGTCATGCTCTTGCAGTTGGGTCAGGCTGCCTAACTTGACCATCTCTTCATGTGGAAGGCATGGTACCCAGATAGGCTGGCAGTGGCCATTTCCTGTCCTCTGGCACTATTGTGGTCCCCTCCCCATCAAGTCAGCCCAACCTGGGTAAGAAGGCAGCCCTGGAAAGCTCTGTTTTCACTTGTCACTGGCAACACTTGTCGTGTGCCAACCACATTTTACATCTACTTCCATTCTGTGCTTTACTATTCCTGAAACACTGCCTGAAACCAATGAATGGTACAAGGAAGAATTTAAATACCCTACATGACAAACTATTTTAGAGATTTTAAAAAATCACGCATATGACCATAATAAAAATTATGACCATAATAAAAATAAAAATAATAAAGCAAACCTTAAAAAATCCTATATACATATACATATATATACATACACACACACACACACACATTTATATTTGGATATAATTTTTTTTCAATGAAAACAAATCTCATTCTAGCCTATACTGGTTAACACACAGTCTCTTATTGGAGGACCTGGCCCAATGACCACATTCAAAATGGTTGTCTCTGCAAAACAGAAAAAGTGGCAGAGACCAAAAATTGGGCCTGAGAAGCTCTGATTTTGTTATTGCTGTCATTCATTTTGATTCATTCATTTGTTTATTTGTTCTAGGAATCAAAAACACTCAAGCTCTGATGGCCACCCTCTTCCTACAACGCGCAATCACTTTCCACTTTCCATGACAAACAGTGGCTGAGTTTAAAGACCAAAGCTACCAAATCTCAAAGCAAAATCTTTTAGTCCTCCCCAGCTCAACACAGCCAACTGGTTTACCCTGTAGAAATTAATACAGAGAGTGCCCCAGGGAACAACCCTTTTATGTACAGAGTAGACTTTAACAGCCAAGTAATTAAACCCTGAAAGTAAGGGCTTATAATTAAAATGCGGACAAACCTGAACTGGGGCGGCACAAGGAGGGCTGCTATAATATTTTTACAATTCCTTTTTATACATAATGTATGATCCTTCTGCTCAAGTTTCCTCTATGTTCTTTGCCTGTGAAATAATTTACATTAATAAATAATTTATTACCATAACTCCTAAAGTAATTATGGGTTTCCATCCAATTTTTTTTAGCACATGAATTGTTTTGTTCTCTGTCCACTGACTTGTATTTACAAGACTTTTCCTAGTAGCCTTTTTAAAATAATTGGTATTGCCTTTGCTTTCTTACATATGAGTGATTTCCAGGTCTCATCCTCGCCTGAGTGCTGAGGAAAATGGAATGTGTGGTGCCCATTGTCCCTACGATACAAATGCACTGAATGGCTGCAATTAGCCAAGGGTGGTGAATGGAGACTGCGCTCACTCCACTTGATTTGTTTCACCAAAAAAGATTAAACTAGTACACGTGTGACCCTGGGTCCCCCACTGCAAATGGCAGAAGATGTGGAGGGAGCCTGGACTGAGAGTCTGCATGTGGCCCTGCTTCTCCCCACACAGGACGACTCTCAGCCACAGCCCGGGCCCCTCTTTGTACCCACTAGAAATCAGAGTCAGGAGCAAGGGCTGGCTCCCTCGCCCAGTCGGCTGACCAGTGGGTGGGCCGCACCACGGAGCTGCCACCTGACCCACGTTTCCTGTGTCGAGAGCACAAGAACCAGTCATATAAATGGCTCTTTCCCAGAGCAGCTTTGTAGAGGAAATTCTATTTCAGCAAAGAAGGTGGGCTGGGGATGCTCTGGGAGATGAGAAAAGAAGCCAAGAGTCAAAATAGCCTCTGCTGGCAGTAGCCCTATGGTGGGGGCTGAGCTGGCACCCTAATAAGGGGCACTCAAACCTGGTGCAGGGCTGGCTGGGCAGTGCTCAGCTCTACCCTCTCTGCTTCTCCCATTCACACTCCATGCTGGCTTTGTTCTCTCTTCCACACTGAGAAGAACAAAACCACTTCTCTGTATCAAGTTCCTAAACTGGGGTAGGGGACAAGAGTGGGGAGGGGCCTGGTATCCAGCTTGCAATCACAAGGCGTGAAGTGCTTTTAATTAAAATAAATAAATAAAAAGCATAGGCCAGGCGCGGTGGCTTGCACCTGTAATCCCAGTACTTTGGGAGGCTGAGGCGGGTGGATCACCTGAGGTCAAGAGTTCAAGACCACCCTGACCAATATGGTGAAACCCCATCTCTACTAGAAATACAAAAATTAGCCAGGCGTGGTGGCAGACGCCTGTAATTCCAGCCACTCGGGAGGCTGAGGCAGAAGAATTGCTTGAACCTGGGAGGTGGAGGTTGCCCTGAGCCAAGACTGCACCACTGCACTCCAGCCTAGGAGAAAGAGCAAGACTCCATCTCAAAACAAACAAACAAAAAAAACAAAAATAAAATTAAAAAGGCATTGTTGTGAGTACTCGATTTATATTAGTTATGTGTTTTATCTAAGTGGGTGCAGAGGAGGCTGGGCTACTTGAAACGTTGGCATTTTAAGAAGTGACCAGGGTGCTGTGCTCCTTGCTCTACTGCACTTGCCCAGATTTTCTGCAGAACATTCGGGAAACTTGAACTCATACTGGCTTCCAGCGAGGACCCTGGCATGGGGGCTCAGGAGGAAAAAATCCTGAGTCACAGGACCAACTGTCCCCAGCTCTCATGGGAGAATTCCACTGATCAGCACCAGAACATGAGTCTTTTATCTTCAGGAGACAGGCTGGGGGTTGGTGATTATGATAATTTGGTGTTTTATCTTTGCACAGCATTGTCAAGAGCTGGAAGGGCCCAAAACCCTCTTGAAAAGTCCAGCCGGCCCCTCAGAGTATTCTCTTCCCCACTGTTGAAAAGCAGGCATGCCAGGCGCGGTGGCTCACGCCTGTAATCCCAGCACTTTGTGAGGCTGAGGCAGGCAGATCACGAGGTCAGGAGATCAAGACCATCCTGGCCAACATGATGAAACCCCGTCTCTACTAAAAATACAAAAATAAGCTGGGCGTGGTGGCACACGCTTGTAATCCCAGCTACTTAGGAGGCTGAGGCAGGAGAACTGCTTGAACCCAGGAGGTGGAGGTTGCAGTGGGCCAAGATCATGCCACTGTACTCCAAACTGGCGACAGTGAGACTGTCTCAAAAAAAAAAAAGAAAAAAGAAAAAAAGAAAGAAAAGAAAAGCAGGTACACCTCTGATGAAATCTTGCTGCCTGGGGTGCACTCCCAGTTCACAGAGCATCAGGAGGGCTGGAGAGGTAACCTGAGCTTCCACTAGACAGAGTGCGCAGGGTAAGGCTCCTGACTGCTGACCCCTCTCCCCCAGCAAGTGCAGGAAAGGGACAGAGGTGGGAGGGAGGATGTATGCTAGTGTGTGGCCGTCACCTTAAATCCCCACAACTTGCAAGCTGAGGAAACCTAGCCAGGAAGACGGGGTGGTATCCCCATCGTTCAAGGGCCTCCACATCTCGTGGAAATTGGCCTAAGCAGCGCGGAATTCACTGTTCGTTGATCTTTCTCCTCCACCAGACAGAAACCTCCCTGAGGGAAGGGGCAGGGTCTGATCCACTCTATCCCTCACCAGGTGCCTGACACACAGCAGGTGCTCAAGTCGTATCTATGACAGCACGCCACTGCAAATGAAACAAAATGCAGTCAGTGAAACACCTCAGTGATGCACAGCCATGCAGGTCAGGGTTCTCCTGAATCAGGGAGGGGCTGAGCAACAGAAAGATGAGGCCCATAGACAGAGAGCAGCAGAGGAGAACGAGGGGACTCCAAAGACCTCCCACCAGTACAACGGCTCCCGCTTCTCCCTCTGCTGCCTCGTAGTGCCCTGGCACTGTCCCACAGAGCAGAAGGAAGACAGGACCCTGCTGAAGAGGAGAAGAGCCTGGGAGGAGGCACTGGGACCCTGCCAGCACTTCCTAAAGAGTCACTCTGTAAACAGGAGTCTGGAGACACAGCGTAGTCCCTCCTGGAAACCACAGCCTCCCCGGTAGAAAGCAGGTTGCTGGGCTCCGCAGCCTCCGACAGACTCTCCTGGGCCATCTGGGCTTTTCCCCACACACCTCCCCTCCCCGGGGCCTCTGCCTTGGTCCCTGGGCCTCAAGACTTGCCCCTACAAGGGTGAGTCTCTCTGCCATCACAAACCCACCACACTTTCACCTTATTGTAACTTACATAGTGCAAAGACTAGAAATCCTTGAAATAAAGACCAACATCTCCACAACCCAGTTTACTGATCTGGCCCGGTTGACAGCTAAAGTCTAGGCAGGGTTGAGGGTTTGGGCATGCCGGGGCCTCTCTCTCTTTCCCAGCACGATACAGGAAGGAAGCTCAAAGGTGAGGCTGTCCCAGGAAGCAGGCAATGAGGCAGGCTTCTGAGCTATGTGTCTGGGGCGCTGAGGGTTTGCTGAAAGCCGTAAACCACGGGGGAGGCATTCAATCCTGTGGGGACGGGCCTCCGAAGTATGTCATACGGAAAACCAGGGCCAGCTGATCTCCCTGTCTCCATCTTCTTCAGCGGCAGCATCAAGAGCACCGCCACATGTCCCAGAGCCATGGCATATGGTTGAGAAGAAAACAACCTCCCTTCATCGCCCTTCATCGCCCACCTGAGTCCAACTCTGCCTACTGACGGAGCTTGTAGAGGGCCACCTCAGTAGACCTCAGTTCTCCCGTATGTGCACGAAGCCGCTGGCAGAGCCAGCGGGGCCCGGCATGTACCGAGCCTGGCACAGGGCTCAATCTGACACATGGCCTCATCTACAGCAACTGTATCTGAAGAAGAAAAACAAAACACCTCACGTGCAGGAAGGACCGAGAAGGAAAGGCAAGGGAAACTCTGAGGTCTGACCAAAGTAACCTTTGAATCTGAAAGCCCACAGTTGTCATCCATCATCCAAGAGTGGTTTCTGAGTCCACATAGACGTTACAGAAACTCATTCGGCAAGACGTCCCCAAAGGTGGGCAAGGAGAGCCACAGAGGGACACTGAGAGGTCAAACAATGCCCAATCACCTGAAGCATCAAGAAATCAACATATTCGGCCGGGCGCGGTGGCTCACGCCTGTAATCCCAGCACTTTGGGAGGCCGAGACGGGCGGATCACGAGGTCAGCAGATCGAGACCATCCTGGCGAACACGGTGAAACCCCGTCTCTACTAAAAAATACAAAAAACTAGCCGGGCGAGGTGGCGGGCGCCTGTAGTCCCAGCTACTCGGGAGGCTGAGGCAGGAGAATGGCGTGAACCCGGGAGGCGGAGCTTGCAGTGAGCTGAGATCCGGCCACTGCACTCCAGCCCCGGCGACACAGCGAGACTCCGTCTCAAAAAAAAAAAAAAAAAAGAAATCAACATAATCAATGGTCATCTTTTTTGCCCCCTATAAAAAGCAGTAATTCACACTTGCACAGAAGCAGAAGATCAAGGCAATCTTCTCTGGAAGGCATGTCAGCAAAATGAATCAAGAGCCTTACAAATGTCCCTGCCCTCCAGCCTGTCTATTCCACTCCTGTAAACTATCCTAGCAAATCATCTCAAAGGCAGACAAGGAGTGAGGCACTTACATAGTCACTGTTCATCACAACAGCAAATAAAACAGCCCCTTGACCCACCAGCCTAGATGTAGTTACATCACTAAAGCCATCCTGATACACTTACCACACAATGCGGCACTGTAAACCATTAACATGCATGGAATGAACAATTTTAATGCTGTGGGAAGATGATGGTAACTACTCCAAGTGAAAAAAGCAAACGAATATAGTTTTACCTAATTATATGTTCATCGTGCAGTGGGCTATATAAAAAATGCTAAGAACATAAACATACACAAAAATATCAACAGTAACTCTCCCTGGGCATTGGGGCTATGAGAGATTTTTATTGCATACTTTACACTATTGTGCATTTTCTGAATGAAAAAAATCGACATGAATTACTTTAATCATCAGACAGAAATTCTCAGTGTTGGAGTTGTAAACCACACATTAGTGCCTGTCCCTTCACTCAGACACCATAGGGGACCAAAAAATAGTTAAAACACACAGAAGAGTCCCGGGGCTGCTCTTTTTGAACTTGGGTCCAGAAAGTGCTTTGAGCGTCTCACCTGGAGGACTCAGACCCTGGCTGGAAGGACTAGGAGGACAGCTTCCAGGACGGCCTTGAGTACTTACCCATAATTCCACAAGAGAAAAGTGTAGGTCCTTGACTCATCTTCTTTGGCGTGTGCTGAAAACAACCAGAAAAGCTATTCACTCTTCAAATCATAGGAAGCATGTTTGCACTGACTCTCTACTGATCCCTTCTAAAGTCACAATAAAAAGGTGGCTGTCCTTTGCCAACGTCAGATCAGGGAAAGGAGGAAAAGGTATTCAAAGAGAAAACATCTGCACAGAATTAGGCCCAGACTTTTTGTCCCAAGTCTCTGGTGAGTTATGGAGTCCATTGAGTTAATGGGCTTTGAAAACACACAGAAAGCCCCATCACTTCTGACACAAGGGGATTTTTCCACATAAGAGATGTGGAGGCGGCCCAGGGGCAGGATGGACGGTAAACAGTGGAACAAGCTTCCTTGAGCTGGGCTGAGAAGAGACCAAAAGAGGCGGGGACCTCCCTGGGGACACGAAGAACCTCAAGTAGGGAGCAGAGGGCCCCAGGTCCGACTCCGAGACCCCTCCCTTCCAGATCCAGGGAGAACAGCTCTCCCGCTCTGGTGAGAAGCATGGGGAGAGCTCAGAAGGGCTGGCCTCTGCTCTGCAGACTGTTTTGTGGCTACACTGAGGCCCCCTGAGGCATTTTCTCTGAACTGAAACAGAAACTCAAGGGTTATACTTGGTCTCAACATAACAGCGATGGCTTTTGAACTCCTTGGCACTGTATTTCCACAACAGTTTCCTTTCCACTGTAAACATTCTACATCTTTCCTGATGCCCCCCCGCCTACCCTCAACTGAACGCTATGGCCACTGGGCAGAAAATAGGCCAACGAGGCCTAGAAGAACCCCAAATCCAGGGCACTTGCTCCACGGCTACACAGTAAGCTGGGTGTAGAATATTCTGGGGGTTCCTCATGCTAGGTGATACCCAGGTCAAGAGGCTTGCCTGGTCCTCTCATGAGCAGAGACTACCCAGCCAGAGCCCCAGGAAGCAGCTCTGCCTCAAGTGCTCTGAGGCTCCCTCACTCACTTGCCCACTCGCTCAGTGGGCATGGGTGGGTGATTCTTTCTGGGCGGGCTGTGCTGGGGGTTGATCATGCAATGGTGAAAGGAGCTCTCAGCCCCAGAGAAATGAGCTTATCACAGAAGGCTCTAACTTCTGAAAGGAACCCCCAACACTCCCCATCAAAATGACACAGACAAGGCTTCCAGGCTGGTAAGTGGACGAGGGCCCAGGTTCTGGCTCTTTAAGGCCTGGCAGGACGGTGGGGCTGACTGGGAACACCTGGCCCATCCAGGTAAGAGGGTGGCAAGCACCTGGCACCAGGTCCCTCACCTCATCCCCATCCACCCAATCCAGGGACCTCTGCACGAGGTCAACACTGTGTTCATCCCACAGGGTTACTAAGGGTCCATCCTGATCAGCCTGGGGACACAGCGGTGAAGGAGGGCTCACACTTCATGGAAGACAGTCACAGACAAACCACGGGGAGATCGGGGCTGGAGGGGATGTCCAGGGCAAGTGTGCTGGGATGGGGGTGGACGCCGGGGCGGCCTCCTCGGGGGGATGCCTAGACTGCTACTGAGGACCACAGGAGCTTCTAGGGCTGAAGGGGAACGGGGCAGTCCTCCTACAGGTCGCCCTCCTCAGTTTAAAATGATCCTAACAGTATCATCACACTCGGTCACCCTCCTGGATTCCACAGTGATGTAACCATCCCCTGTACCACCATCTGTGGAAATATCTGGGAAGAATTCAAAACAGCTGCACCTGCTTCCTCCCATCCCCCGCCACACAATCCCAGCTGAGAGGTGCAGCTGAGACCACACCAAAGTCATGCAATGGAAAGTGGATGACAAGCGCATGAGAGCCCTGCTGCTGGGGCTGCGCTGCCTGCACAGCCGCGAGCTCAGCCTGTGGATGCCAGGCAGGCCCCCAGTTCCCAGGCTCAGAGAGGGAAGTCGGGCCAGGGTCTTGCTTGCCAAGGGAGGTGGCTCCCAGCACTAAGGGAACACCTGGGCACAAGGAAAACACCCCCTGGGGAACCCCGGCCCCCAGTCCACGCCTGCCAGGTGGGAGAAGGCAACCCAGGCTGGGAGGCCACAGAGGCCACACCAGGATGGGGGCTGGGGAGAGCAGAGAGAGCAGGAACACTGGAGCACCCTGTGTGCTTCACTGGCACGCATGCAGGAGGGGTTGGGGCTTTCCACACTGAAGCAGGAAGCCACATAGCAAGCCGCCCCCTGCCTGGCCAGCAGAACCGTGCTTGCTGGCCGCCTCTCACCAAGCCAGCATGTTCTAGACCAAGGGGGACCTCAGGGCCCTTCTGACCCAGGCCGTCACAAGGAACACTGCCAGAGATGCCGGGTCGGTCTGCCCACAGAAACAGACTGGGCCAGCACACACAGCACTCCAGGCACTCGTTCATACATTCACTCGACTTGCTCATTCATTCATTCAGTGAGGACTTATCAGCATCTACAGCAGGTACTCAGAGTGGCCTGCCATTTCCAACCTGGAAAACAGACTCCTCGTCACCCTACCATTGGCCCTGATCCCAGCCACTGCCAGCCCCAGTGAACGCCCCTCCTAACCGCTCTTACAGCCTGTACCCTGGGCCCCCATTTCCTACCCTCCACCCAGAACCCAGAGCCATCTTCTTAAAGCAGAGATCGGACCACGTCATCCTGTTCCAACAACTTCCCATCACAACCAGAATCAAATCCTGGCCACTACCTCTCCTCCACAGCGCACAATGCTCCACATGAGCCAACCTGAGTACCCCCAACCTTGCTCTGGTCCTCCCCTCCTCACTCACACCACCCAGTGGTGCCAGACCAGTCACTACCATCTCAGGGGCTTTGTGCCGGGATCTTCATACAGCACGCTCTGCACTGTTCCTGGCCCGTGGCCTCCTCAGTGGCCTTGCCGGACCATCCTGGCTAAAGTGGTGCCTCCCACCCACTTTTCTCTCTCCCATCGCCTCATTTAATGAACATGGCAAGTATTGGAACATCTGTTCCTGTACTGACTCTCTGCTCCATGGGAATGGAAGCTTCTTGAGAAAGGAGGGCTGTCTTGGTTCCAACTTCACAGCCGACAGCAGGCACCACGGCTACAGGCACCTGTCAGCGCCAGCCTGTCCCACTCCTGAGGCCACACACCCAGTGGATGTTAGGCAACAATGGATTTTCACTGGGCAGAAGTTACTGTCTCCCAAAATCGCTGGCCTCATGCAAAGTCAAACCTCAGTGGGGAAGGGCTGAGAGGCCAGCCTGAGAGTCAGAGCCACCTCGCAGGCCGGCCTGGCCTCCTCATGCCAGTCTCCAGCCCTCTACCTAAGGGTTCCCGTGAACCAGCTGGTGCACACTATGATTTTCCAACTAGAAGGAACGACTTCTCCATTTCCCCATCCCAGGCGAGCCACTGCTTGTTCCTCACTGAAGAGATGAAATTGCGCAGCCCAGTGGTGCGGCCCCCTGCTTCTGTCAGCAGCACCCCAAAGTCTAAATTGGGATACCTTCACCCTCACTGTATCATGTCTTAGTGGGACTGTCAACCAAGGTGCCTCCACCTCCCCTGGCCCCGGGGTAGGCCCAGATCTCAGGCTTAGACACTGGTTCCATGGCTGACTCCTGAACCACAGAGCTGGGTCTGATCCGCCCAGCAGGGAGGCCCTCAGTCTGCCCGTGGGCACCTGCTTCTGAAGTCCTCTCAGCTGCTCCAGTCCTGCCCTTTCTGGGGCCCGACTGGCCCCCTCCTCTCCAGCCCTGAGAGCTCTCCCCGTGCTCCAGGGAGTTCTCTCTTGGGGTGAGTTAGCTGGAGATGGCCTCTGGCGCTGACAAAGGAGGAACCCTGACTAATTTCGTGCTTTACCTTGAGACCAGATCAGGGCCCATCTTGCTTTCTGAGCCCCATCTGTGAAGCTAAGCCAGTGGCAGCCAGGCCAGAACGTCATGTACTGACAGCTTTCCAGGGTGCCAGTCCCCAGTACACCCTGACTGCTGGCAGGTTTCCCTGGTCCAACTCCACATGGGCAAACCAGCAGAGTTCCTGCTTGGCTCTAGGTTGGCCAGGGCCTTTTATTCCCCAGGCTACCCAGTATATGCTAACATTCCCACTGGTATGTACCATTCCTACACACGCAGCCTTTCCAACACTTTGAACCTCCTGCACCCCAGTGGGAAGAAAGAGCCAATCACGGTGTGGAGGCCCCACCAGGCCCTGAGGGAACCCCTTGGCCCTCTGAGGTTTCACAAGACACTCAGTGTCTGCACTCAGCGAGCACCCGAGCCCTGCAGTGCTGAGGTCTGCAGTGAAATAAGACCAGAGCACATTCCCCCTTTGTGTTTCTCCCACTGTGAAGCCTCTGTTCCCGAGCCCACCCTGGGGCAGGGCCTCATCTCTGTGAGACTCCTCAGATCACGAGAAAAGGTTTTTGGAATTAGATCCTTGTAGGAAAGGCAAAAGCTGGAAATCAAATGGAGGCTTCAGGGCCATCTGTCTGACTAAAGAAAGCAGCCCTGGCTTAAAGACACAATTAAGGCTCCAAATGAGGAACTGGCCCTGCAGAAAATGCCAGGCCACAACCACGGTTCTTCGTAACTTTCCTCTGCACATTATCGACTAAAGCAATCAAGTCACATCTTCCATCTCCTGACACAGTGTTACAGGGAGCCACAGAGCACCTGGGGGAGGCTCACACTCATGCCCTAGGCAAGAACGAGCGGAGCACCCACACTCCCGAAATGCAACCCCGCGAGACTGTGGCAGTCGAAAGCAAAAAGGAGATCCAGGCCTGAGACAAGAAAGAAAAGCTGAGGAGGGAACAATGCCTTTGGATGAAGATTCTCAAAGATGCTGATAGAGATATAGTGGCCCTGACTCCTGAGGCTCCGGGGTTAGCCAAAGCATGGGCGGGCCCCTTGGTATCTCTGCCTGTCCAGGGTGAAAGGCATCAGGCTGCCCTGGACCCTACGCACTCCTGCGTTCTAACTTCAGGCCAGCCTGGGGCCTGCGAGAGATCCTGGCTGGGGCTACTGAGCTCAAAGTGCCAACTTAGCATGGCCCAAAGTATGAAGAACCCCAGTGCCCAGGGAACTGTGTATAAGGCCTGACATGGCCACTAACTCCTCAAATAAGAAAAGTCATTTAGCCTTTGACATCCTAATCGGACAAGTGCAGAAAGAAGTGCTTGTTCTACCTACCAGATCAGCCCCTCCAAAAGACTAGTATTGGTTGTTATGGGGAAAGTCAGGCAGTCTGGAGCCGCATACTGCCCTCTGCCCAGGAGCAGCCAGCCGTCAGCTCCCTTTGGTCTTCAGCCTTAAGGGAGGATGGGCTGCAGAGAGAAGAGTGGGCCTGGCCAAGGGAGGTGGTCACTCTGGAAACAAGAGAACAGGCTCTTGGCCTGAGCGTGGGCGTGCGGGAAGGAGCTGAGGGAGCACAGTGCTCCAAGGTCAAATGTCTGGGCTGCCTTCCAGGGGAGCAGCTAATGTTAGAACACTGGAAGGAAGAGCCCACTCGACAGAGGAAGGCACCAGGCAGAGTCGGGGAAAGGGGAATTGGACCCAGCCATGGCTGCTGGCCATGCAAGCGAAGTCAGGGCCATGGGCACAGCTGAGCCTCAGGGCCATCTCTCCCCAGGCAGGTGGGCCCTGTGCTGGGAAAGGCAAAACGCTGAGCACTGGTCAGTCCTTTTTTTCCTTTTTTCCCACACCTTTCTTTGAGGGAAAGGCAGTTGTTTCACCAGCATTTAGTTTTTTAAAACAGGGGAACCAGAGAACCATGGCATGAACCCCTAAGAAGGCTGGGAGGGAGACCAAGTCCTCACACCCCTCAACAGGCCTCAGAGTTGGCCATGAGCTCTTCCTCCAGTGCCACATGACACCCAGGGTTGTGAGGACCCTGGTGACTTTCCTTGCACGTTGAGACTTTCCCACCTCTGTGATTGAGGCCTGACTCTGGGGACCCAGGGAGAGCTGTACCTCTGGGGCCTGCTCCCATAATTCCAAAGTGGCCCGTGCTGATACCAGTCCCGGCCTCCCCCACAGTCATGCTTTCCTTTTAAATCTTAAACCTCTACTTGTCATCTTCTTAGTCTGATTAGAAAACAAAAGAAAAATTATTTTCCATCGTTCCTGTTGTTATCTTGATGGTATTTACACGGGGATGATGTTACCAGTTTAGGAAGCTAAAGCAAAACGCCATGAACTTCCTCTGAACCTCTGCTGGCTGTTCAAAGCAAACGCTAGCATCAGCGCACCTCACATTCTGTCCTGTGGGTGTCATCACTAGACTAAGATTATTTTCGGTATTTCTTCAGTTATTTACATCGTGTGGAGCCTGGAGGGGCTCCAAGGTGATCACAGCCTCTGGAATAGGGCCCATGCAAGAAGGTGCTGGGGGAAGCAGACAAGGGCCTGGACTTGAAATCTGTGCCTGGGGCAGCCCCTCCCTGGGCTCTCTGAGCCACAGCTTCCTGTCTGTATAATAGGGTAGAAATGGGTGCACCCCTGCCCTTCAGCAGGTGGCGTGAGGCTCAAGGACAGGGAGGAGGTACCTGGACCTCTGGGCATACAGTTTGGATGTCTGTCCTCTGCAAATCTCATGTTGAAATGTAACCCCCAATGCTGGAGGCAGGACCTGGGCAGGGGTGTTTGGGTCATAGGAGCAGATCCCTCATGAATGGCTTGGTGGCCTCCCCATGGTAATCAGGGAGTCCTCGCTCTTCTAGTTCATGTGAGGGCTGGTAGTTTAACAGGTCTGGCACCTCCTCCCTTCCCTCTTGCTCCCTCTCTCACCTCGTGATACACCTATTCTCCCCTCACCTTCTGCCATGACTGGAAGCTTCCCTAGGCCTCACTAGAAACAGATGCAGATGCGATACTTTTCCATGCTTCTTTTTTTTCTTTTTTGAGACTGAGTCTCGCTCTGTCACCCAGGCTGGAGTGCGGTGGCACAATCTCGGCTCACTGCAAGCTCCGCCTCCCGGGTTCACACCATTCTCCTGCCTCAGCCTCCTGAGTAGGTGGGACTACAGGCACCTGCCACCACACTCGGCTGATTTTTTGTATTTTCAGTAGAGACGGGGTTTCACCGTGTTAGCCAGGATGGTCTCAATCTCCTGACCTCGTGATCCGCCTGCCTCAGCCTCCCAAAGTGCTGGGATTACAGGCATGAGCCACCGCGCCTGGCCAGTGCCATACTTCTTATACAGCCTGCAGAACCATGAGCCAAGTAAACCTCTTTTCTTTATAAATTACCCAACCTCAGGTATTCCTTATTGCAACATGATATGAACTAACACACTTCCCAAGACCCTCAGCACAGCCGCACCCCCAACATCTTCCTGCTGGCCCACACTATAGGGCAGGCAGCATTGAGCTGGGCCGGGCCAAGCACTGGCACCCAGTCACTGTGTTCTGGGTGCATCAGCAAACTGAGCAATGAGAAAGCCCTTCTCCAGCAGGGCTGTTCCCCACAGTAGAGCTCTCATCTGGAGCCAAGGGGAAAGAAGAGGAGGAGGAAGACAGATGGGCCCAACACTGGGTGGTTCTGGGCCTGGACAGGTCAGTAACAAAAAGCAGCAGAAAGAAGGATACTTTCCAACAAAGCAAGGGAGAGTTCAGGAAGAAAGCAACGATTCTAATCTGTGAGGCCACAAGAGAACACGTGGTAGAATCCCTTCCAGCAAAGCTGCCTGCTCTCCCGACTGCTTTCCCTTTCTGAGTTTTCCTTCCCTGGCTAGGGCTGGGAGGCCGTGCTCCTCCTGGCAGGCGCTCAGGCCACACCTCTTGGAAGAGCAGCTCAGCTGACGTTGGGCCCACATGTCCTGGAAACAACTCTGAAGCCAACACCAGGCAGTCCCACCCTGAGAAGGGACCAAGCACAGAGGCGGCCACTACAGCCAACAGCACAGCTGGACCCGGGAAGGGCTCCTCCTCCAGGACCTCCAGATGGCTCCTCACCCTTGAGGTCTCTTCTTTTTGGTCAGAGCTACTCTAGTCACACCCACTCAGTCGTGAACTGGAGCAGCAGCCAGAGAGAGAGTAAGACAATGGTGAATGAGAAGAGGCCAGGCGACAGGAACCTGCAAGCTCATCCATCCACAAACATCCACTGAGCACCTGTTAGGCGCTGGGTCCTGTGCATTCAGCAACAAGCAAGAGAGACATCCCCTGTCTTCACAAAGCTCCCATTCTAGTATAAGGACTCGGTCAAGATCCATAAGGACATGTTTAAAAGTGCCAAGTACCCAAGAGGGAAAAAGATAGGAAAAGAGGAGAGAAAGTGTGGTGGGGGTAAGGGGTGGGAGCTGGTACTGGGACTGAACTGTAGGTTGAGTGGCCAGAGAAGGAAGGAGGGAGGGAGCATGTCCTACTGTGGGGAGAGAGCTCCAGGCCAAGGAAAAAGTGCAAAGGCCTGAGGCAGGCTCACACTTAGCGTGTTGGAACAGGGAGGCCAGTGGGGACCGAGCAGAGGGGGCAGAGTGGCAGAGATGAGGTCAGAGCAGTCACATGGAGAAGAATACATGGGGCCACACACATCCTAGTAAGGGCTGGGTGTTTGCTAAGGATTCAGTGTAAAGCCAGTGGAAGCTTCTACACAGTGGAGGACAGCTCTGACTGGGATTCTCTCTGGCTGCTGGGTGGAGAACAGGTTAAAAAGAGCCAGAGGCAGGGGACCAGTTACCACAAGAATCCATGTGAGAGAACAGCAGGCGGAACCAGGGTGGTGGCAGTGGGGCTGGTGAGAAGTAATCACATTACATAGCAAATGTGAACTAGAAAGAACAGGGTGGTGGCAGAAGAGCTGAACGGTCACAGCAGCTCTACTCCTTGCTGCAGTGACCAAGGCTGCCATCGAGCAAACACACCTCAGGTGCCTGCTGTCTGCCCTGCCCCAGGAGTGCTGAGGGACATGGGGAGAAGAAAGCTGAGTCCCTACCCTTGCAGCTGGGGGTGACACCCCATGGAGACCTCACAGGCTGAGGCCCACGAGCAGAGTAGCACCAGTGTCGTGCCTGGTAAGGGCTGGAGAGACTTGACTGAGGGAGGGCCGCCAAGACTGGCGTCCAGACACCAGGCAGTGGGCAGAGGCCTGAATGCAGGCCCAGGAAGTGGGGCTGGAGGGGATGGAGAGAAAGGGGAGGCGGAGCCAGTGAGGCAGTTACTGCCTGCTCCAGGTTGCAGTTGCCTCATTTGTAAAACGAGGAGGCTGGACCCAATGGTTTCTAAGCCACTTCTTCTCACCCTTCAAGGCCAAATCAAGTATCCCTGCTCTGCAAGGCTTTCCCTGGTGTGCTACAGCCAGTCTGGCCCTGCTCCTCTACACGCCCTGGGCTTCCCGTGGGCTTCAGCTGCGAGTTCTTGTTCATGGGATCCTCAAGTTGTCACTGTATTCACAACTCTCCAAACACCCTCTCTCTAGACCCGGAGCTTCTCAAGGGTGAGAAGTACAGGGCCTGGCTCTGGCTCATCCTATTCCCCGAACTCCTCCAGCCTAATGCCCAACACACGGAAGGCGCTCTGTGAGGCCTGCAAAAAGAATACAGATCTCGGTGGCTTTCTCAAGCTCCTGACACAGGCAGAGACCTAGGTCTTATCTGCTCAAGGTCTGGTTTCACTGGCATGAGATAGGGGAAGGGGGCCCACCAAGGAGGCTTAGCGTGGGTCCTTGTGAGGGGCTGTGAAGGGCACCAGGAGGGGTCCTGGGTGAGGCGACCCTGGGCAGTTGGCCCCTTCCTGACCACGGAAGCTGCAGAGAGTTCCGAGGACTTGCCCATCTCCACAAGACTGCTTATGACTGAGTGTGGCTTCTCGCTCCCTCCACAGGGGAGCAGCCCCTACTCACATCTGAGGAACTGGGCTTCGAAGGACAGGTCTGCTGACAGGGTTCAGCTATTGAAGGCTGCTTTGCTCGCAGTGTAAGAAGGCCGAGTTAGCTACCTCTCTGCACTAGTCCACCACATGGTCCAGGGTGGTCTAGGGTGAACCACCTTTCAGAGAGGGTGGCTGTTGCCATAGCTCACCACACCTTCTTTCCCCATCGTCTCCCAGTCTTGCCGTTCCTGAGGCAGCACCACCCTTCAGAGGGATAGGCTTATTTTAGCCCCTACTCAGGGCACCACCCCCCTCTGGAAACCACCTCCCCTTAACGGGTGGAGACAGAAGGAATGTCAGTCCTGGCCTGGCAGGCTGCAGAACCACACTTGCTGTTATTTACCAGGGGATAGCCTCCCCTCCTCATTCACCAGATGACCTCAAATCTGAGCTGACTTCCTTCCTTCCAGCGAGTTGTCAGTCAAGCTCTGCTCCTGTGCCCTGTCGCCCCAGCCCAGGACGCCTCACAGAGCTTTGCTCTTGGGGGCTCTGGACTCAATTTGCTAAGCCTGGGTGCTCAGTCTACAGCCCTATCTGTACATCAGGCCTCAGAAATGGTTAGGGAAAGCAGGAAGCCTGCCAGGTCCTCACCAGTTCAGGGCTGAAGGTCCCGCATGCGATGGAGTCAGCTCCCCGGGTGCTGAGGCTTTCACTTAGGACCATCACCATGATAAGGGCCTCAGGCGCTGGGCTCCATCCCAGGGTGGGTATCAGCCATCTTCACTTGGGCAGACTTGGGCTGGGTACTTCCTGGGGAATTGATGTCAGCAGAAACAGCTCCTCATTGGCCGCTCACCCTTGGGGTGGGACCCTTCCGGGAAATGGCCAAGTGTGGTCAACTCCCTGGAAAGACAAAAGAAAAGCAAAAGGATTCAGGACTAAGAAAGACCAAGGCCCTGAGAGTCACCCCTCCCACAGTACTGGAAACCCCAGGGGATTGGAACCACCTCTCTGCTAAAGGAGATGTACTCAGGGAGAGTCACCAAGGCCCAGAGCTACCTTCTCAGAGCCCCCCACACCCCTGCCATGCCAGCCTTGGGCTGCCTCACTTGTACAATGGCCTGGTGGTTAGAACAACAGATTGGGGTCCAGCCACGTGATACCTTTAAGATCTATCTCAGGGTCTGGGTGGCTAACAATCTGCTGTCCCTGCAGCATACTCAAGTCACGTGACATCTTACCACTGAGCTGGCTTTACAGGCAGCTTCAGCACACACCAGGATGCACTAAAGTAGGCCAAGGGTCAGAACATGCCTCATCCCCACAGCCAACACCAAAGGGGTCGGCCCTCAGGCAGTCAACTAGCAGCAGGGGACCAGCAGTCAGCATGCTGGCTCCCTTCTCCGCCCAGTTATGAACAGAAGCTACTGGAACAATCAGGAGGGTCCATTTAAAAAGGCATATATTTGGCCAGGCATGGTGACTCATGCCTGTAATCCCAGCACTTTGGGAGGTTGAGACAGGTGGATCACCAGAGGTCAGGAGGTCGAGACCAGCCTGGTCAACATGGTGAAACCCCATCTCTACTAAAAATACAAAAAATTAGCTGGGTGTGGTGGCATGCACTGTAATTGCAGCTACTAGGGAGGCTGAGGCAGGACAATCGCTTGAACCTGGGAGGCAGAGGTTGCAGTGAGCCAAGATCGCACCACTGTGCTCCAGGTTGGGCAATAAGAGTGAAACTCCGTCCCCCCACCAAAAAAAAGGCATACATTTCTGGTCCTTGGAAGTGCCACATTTCAACATCAACATCTTTGCAACACTGGGGGCCTTCACAGCTTTGTCATCTTCCCCAGAAAGAACTAAACTAAGTGAGCTTCCAGCAGTAATGGGACCCACTCAGCATTGCCATTCTGCACAGCATATCCGCAGCCCCTCTCCGATAACCCACCACCATTTCCCACCAAGCAAATGAAGAAAGAGTGCAGCCTTCGGTTCAGGTTTGAAAAATCCCTCCTTACAAACTCACGTCTCTGATTCTATTTCCCCATGCAGCTAAACCTTCAAAGAAAGTCACACAGATACAAGGAACCTGAGGATCACCACCAAAGAGTAAAAAAGAATGATGATAATAGTATTAAATAGAAAAGCAGCTCCTAATCTGTAATCAGAAACAAACTGTTCAACACAGGAAAACGTTTTAGAATCTGCTGCTCTGTGTAAAAATTAATTGCACCCTGGTATTTACTTGCTGTCCAGATTGTAAATCATATTTTCCTGTTTACTTCAATTAGACTTTACAGTGGGTGTTATTGAAATTGCTCAATTACAGGCCAGCTGGCAAGCACAGGAAAATTACCTTCTACTGTTCTTCGAAAACAAGGTTCATCCAAAGTGCAAAAGCAGGGAAGGGGAGGAGGGAAATCAATACATGTTCCAAGGCTTGACTGTTCAGGAAGGGAGCCCAGGGGAGGCTGAAGATTCCCGGGTCGCACTGAGAGACCTGGTGCACAGGTTCAACACCACATCGATCTAGAAGTGACACGTTCTGACCAACTGTGATCTGTTCAAGGAAAGAGTTTCAGACCACTCCTGCAAGTTCTGGCCAGGCAGCTGGGTTCAGGAACAGGCCAGAGAGGTGCTCCTGGATTTGCCTTTCAAAGCAGCCTTTTGTGTCTCCTCAGTGGAGGAGGCCTAATGGCAGCCATCATCTTTCTGTGTGTGAGCCCCAATTCAGCTCTAGGGCAGCCAGCCTTAGGCACAAGGCCTGGGAAAGTGAGCTGCCTGTTCCCTCCTCCCCCATTTCCATCCTCTCTAGGAAGCCAGGTGAGTTCAGGAGCTACAGAGGCTCAGATCATGAGTCAAGCACAACTGAGTTGGAATCCCAACTCTTTTTTTTTTTTTTTTTTTTTTTTTTTTGAGACGGAGTCTCGCTCTGTCGCCCAGGCTGGAGTGCAGTGACCAGATCTCAGCTCACTGCAAGCTCCGCCTTCCGGGTTCACGCCATTCTCCTGCCTCAGCCTCCCGAGTAGCTGGGACTACAGGCGCCCGCCCCCTTGCCTGGCTAGTTTTTTGTATTTTTTAGTAGAGACGGGGTTTCACCGGGTTAGCCAGGATGGTCTCGATCTCCTGACCTTGTGATCCGCCCGTCTCGGCCTCCCAAAGTGCTGGGATTACAGGCTTGAGCCACCGCGCCCGGCCCTAACTCTTGAAATACATTGTATGGCCTTTGCCAAGTTACTCTCAGAGCCTCAGTTTCCCTCTCTGTACAACAGGGAAAACAGTGCTTGCCTCACAAGGTTACTGTATCTGATGAAAACAGAGCCCAAGTCCTTTGCACGCTGCCTCGCTCATCCAGGTAAGTGCTCAATCAACAGCAGCTACTGCTAGCAGTTTCATGGGGGAGGCTGGGAATCCAGATCCTCTTCTCGGCAATGGACGCCCAAGCGGCCATCCTCTCAAATGTGTTTAAAGGGAAACGAGCTAAATTCCGTCAATAAGGGCCTGGCTATATGATGGCCCATCCCTCTGGTGAAGTAGGAGGAGGCCAGTAAGAATGAAACTGTGGAAGTCTGTCGCCATGGGAACACATCAGCCCATCCAGACACAGCTCTGCATAAAGCAGGAAGCCAGAACGAGGCAAAGATGGGGCGGCCCACCTCTCTCCAGCTTCATCCCCAGCAGACTCCTGACAAGAGGCCAGGGCTCAGAGAGGCAGCAGAAGCACCAAAAGCCCGTGGGTAACTGGGTGGTCAGCACATGTGACAGGCATGGAAAGGAGAAGGCAGGTGTAGCACAATCCCTGCCCTGGGGGGTCTCACAGAGAATGCAGTGACCCAGCCAACACATTTCAGAAGCAGGCAGAAAGAGGGACGTGACATCGGAGGTAGGCTTTAAAGAGACTCCTTTGCACTGTAAGAGCCCAAGAGTAGGGACAACCTCGATGCCTGCAAACAAGGCGAACTGGTTAAATAAATTACGGTGTTGTTACATAAGGGAATACCATGTGGCCTTCAAAAATACTTTAATGAGCCAGTTCAAACTGTACAGATATGAAACAATCTCCAAGAAATGCTATAATGTGACAAAGGCAAGAAGAGCCAAGCCCACTAGCCTGAGCGACAGAGTGAACCTCCGCCTAAAAAACAAGGAGTCCACCGTGGTCCCACACAGTGGTTGCCTGGAGAAGGGAATGATGGTTCTGGAGAGGAACTACGTCCAACCCTATGTGAGGTTTGAATATTCCATCCCACGTCCGCCCATGGTACTTTTAGTTCTTAAGAAACAGGCAAGATTTCATCAGGAAGGGCAGGGCACCCAGGCAGAGGGAAGGGTGTAAGCAAGGCGTGGCCGCCGGGCCAGCCTCGGAGTATGGGAACGGTGAGAACGCTGGTGGCTGGCACACAGGGCACGCAGAGGGCATAGCAGCAGGATGGGAGCTAGAGAGAGACTCAAACCAGACCCAGGGCTCCGAATGTCACACTCAGTGGAGACCTTATCATTGCGGCTATGGGGGCTCCTGAAGGAGGTTAGAAGCTGGAGTTGGCTGCTTTGATCTGTTAGGAGAGCAATTTTTTCTGAACCCTTTGCAACACCTACCACAATCCCTCACATACCCTAACAGCTCAAAACACATTACCGGAATCGAGCTAAATTATAGCAACATCTGAAATGATCTGGGCAGGTTCTCAGAATTTGTGAGGCGAATCCAGACCAGCAGAGCCCAGCACGATCTAGAATTTCCTGGGATTCCTATGACCCGTGGGCCTGGCCTGGCCAACTTCACTGAGAAATGCCAGGACCAGGCCGGAGACTTCGAGCCCAGTCTGCAAACACGGTCAGGGTCTTCTCAAAGAGAAGATGGGGGCATGGCCAGGAAAAAGACAGTAACTGGGTGATCCCACAGGGGGCAAGGTGGAAGCCTCGCAAAGCCCTCCCACAGGCCACCTCTGGGGCACAGACCCTGCCATGGTCTAGTGGGTTTTCTCTTAACCTATATCAAGAATCACTTCTATCTACTGAGCACCTACTAGGTACCAGGCACTTTACACACATTAGCCACAAGCCAGGCTGAATTATCCCCATTTTACAGCCATATACAGCAACTCACCCAGGGTCCAGGTTTAAAGCTGGGATGTGAACCCTGGTGAGCCAGCACCCAGGTCTGCACTCCCCACCAGTGCCTTGCCCCTCCATCCCCTAAAGAACCCCTTCAAATGCCCATTCAAACAACTACCAGCAAGAGTTCTCCTTTGCATTTATTCCAGAGAGATTAAGATGTACGTTCACACACAAATGTTTGTAACAGCTCTTTATTCATAACAGCCCAAACCAGGAAATACTCCAGAAACCCTTCGCTCAATGAGTAATTAAACAAAATGTGGCAGGGCACAGCCACACTGTGCGATACTACTCGGCAATAAAAAGGAAGCAACCAGAGACACAGGCCACAACCTGGATGAGCCTCCAGAGACTCATGCAGAGTGAAAGAGCCAGCCGCAAAGTCTCAGTATTCTAGGAATCCATTTATATCCCTTTCTTAAAGTGACAAAATTATAGAACTAGTGCGGAGATGAATGGCTGCCAGGGGTTGGGGATGGGGCGTGGGAGCAGGAGGGAAATGGGCATGGCTAGGAAAAGGCAGCGGGAGGGATCCTTGGAGATGGAGATATTCTGTGTCTCAACTGTATCTGTGACAATTTTCTGCTTTAGTTTGGTAGTATGTTACCATTGGGGACAGTGAGTAAGGGGTATGTGAGATTTCTCTGTATTATTTCCTGTAACTGCATGAGTGTCAATGATCTCAAAAAAAAAAATTTTTTTTAAATAAATCCCAGCCAAGCGCGGTGGCTCACGCCCGTAATCCCAGCACTTTGGGAGGCCAAGGGGGGCGGATCACGAGGTCAGCAGATCGAGACCATCTAGGCTAACACGGTGAAACTCCGTCTCCACTAAAAATACAAAAAAAATTAGCTGGACATGGTGGCGGGCGCCTGTAGTCCCAGCTACTCGGCAGGCTGAGGCAGGAGAATGGCGTGAACCCAGGAGGCGGGGCTTGCAGTGAGCCGAGATCGCGCCACTGCACTCCAGCCTGGGAGACAGAGCAAGACTCCACCTCAAAAAAATAAAAAAATTTTTAAAAAATCCCAATCTATGCATTTATCAAAATTCATAGAACTAACCACCAAAAGACTGTATTAGGCTACATATAAATTTTTAAAACTTTTTTTAAGCCCACTGATTATACCAGGGAGACCATATGCAACGGGAGGTGGGGGAACATGTGTGTGCTGTGGAATTGGGCAGCCCTGGCCTTCGCCATGAAATCACTTGACTTCAGTTTCCTCATCTTTAAAACGGGGGTGAGGCTCCTCACAGTGGCTCACACCAGTGATCTCAGCATTTGAGAGGTTGAAGCCAAAGGGCTGCTTGAGACCAGGAGTTCAAGACCAGCCCAGGCAACACGGCAAGACTCCATCTCTACAAAAAATAAAAACTAAAAGAAAAATAGCCAGGCGTGGGAGTGTATGCCTGTAGTCCCAGCTACTCAGAAGTCTGAGGCAAAATCGCTTGAGCCCAGGAGTTTGAGGTTACAAATGAGCTATGATCACGCTACTGCACTCCAGCCTGGTGATAGAGGGAGACCTTGTATCAAGAGAAATAATTAAGCTGGGTGCGGTGGGTCATGCCTGTAATCCCAGCACTACGCGAGGCTGACGTTGGTGGATCACTCGAAGTCAGGAGTTCAAGACCAGGTTGGCCAACATGGTGAAACCCCAACTCTACTAAAAATATAAAAATTAGCTGGGCGTGGTGGTGCATGCCTGTAATCCCAGCTACTCAGGAGGCTGAAGCACAGGAAACACTTGAACCTGAGAGGCAGAGGCTGCAGTGAGCCAAGATTACACCACTGTACTCCAGTCTGGGCCACAGAGCAATACTCTGTCTCAGAAAGTAATAATAATAATAATTATTATTAATTAAATAAACACAGTGAGGATAATACCTTTGCCCTGGGGCTGCTGGGAGATTAAAATAAGAAAACACATATAAAAGAGCTCGGCACAGAGAAGGCCAGGCACTGGTGTCCATTCCCCTTTGCACAAGTAGCAATCGTGGGCCGCACTCTCATCGGGCACCATCCTTGCATCTTGACTGCAGTTTTCCTTGCCCTGTATTTAAGTCTTGTATTGTCACTTCTCAGTCCCCGCATTTACCTCCCACCTCTCTCCCGTGACTCCCTGGGCAGTGCTCATGATAGGGGGCCTCCAGCCTGCCTCCATACACAGCTAGGGCTACCCAGTATCTGCCAAAGGAGGGCTGGGTGAGGGTCTCCCCTTGGTCGGCACCCCAACCTGATCATGGGGACACAGTGCTCTCTGACTCAACCCCAGGAGCCCCTACTCAATGACTCATCTTCACCAGGATTTCCACTGAAAAGAACAAAAAGCAAGGTCAGACTCTCCACTGATCCATGTGTATGCTCCCTGGGTGCAGACAAGGTGGCAGAGGGCCCCTGCCCACCTCCCAAGTCCTCACCTCAAAAGTGCATCTGCCCAAGAACAGCCCCAAACTCGCCAGCATTGTGCCCAAAGCAAGGCCTATGGATGGGAGGGTACACACACAGGTGGCTGCTGCCGTGGTCAGCAAGACGCCCCAGGCCTAGAGCCCACCTCCACCCCCATGTGCCCCACACAGCCACACTTCTAGCCACAGCCCTCCACCCTCACCTCCATTCCCCTCTCCCTGGGCATCCACCAGAAGCTGGGTTCTTCTCAGCTAATCCTCTCACGTTCCTATGAACAGGCATTATGGCTGGTAGCATGCATTTTCCAGACGGGAAGACTGAGGCTCCAAGAAAAGAAATCAAGTCATTTGCCCAATATCCTACAGCTAGCAGGGACAAGACCAGGATACAAATCCCCAGGCCACTGTGTCTCTGACACCACAGAAACAGGGGAGAAAGCTTTGCTCTCACACAAGTTCTTGCTAACATGAAATTTTCTTGCTTTTGTTCTACAGTCTTCAACGTGTCTTCATTTGTTTGCAACCACTGAACACAGCTGTCTGCTATCACTGTGGCCTGGGATGCTCAGCTTCCAGCAAGTGGGAGCCCCACCTGGCTCATCCACTTCAAAAGAGGATTGCATGCTAATGAATTAATACATACAAGAAAGTGTTGCAAACTCTACAATCCTATATAAATCTTAAGAAGATTGGAGGAGTTTACCAAATGCTCTGTAATGCATTTTGAAGGGCTATCCCTTAAAAGAAACTGACCATACTAGAAATCATCAAGACAAGTTTTTCCTTCTTTTAGTGTCTTTATTTAGTCTGTACTTACTACTTGCACACGTTAGTTTCACAGTTAATTTTACCACCTTAAAAACAGGGCTCAGATCAAAACCCAAACATGAACTTAGCCACTGACAGGGATTTTCCTGGTGGCTTGCGGAAGCCATTGCTCTCAGAGCTTCCATTTCCCCCTCCCATTAAGCAAAGGAAATGGGAGGGAAAGACAGCAATTCCGCAAGCTCTTTGTGCACTTTGAAACTTTCGTAGCTTCAGTTGCTGGTGTGACAAAAGCCATCTGTAGACAGAATCTAGAAGCAAGTATATGAACATTTGGGGAAGGGTGTTGCTTAGTGGGTCATGTTGTCTCCTGCCAAATCTGTGACAACACAAAAGTGCAAGAAGGGTTCCGAGAGGAGCCGAATGCTGCAGTCAAGCTTCATATCCGCCAAGACAAAGGGAATTTAATCTGCTTGGGGACGATTCCGCTCGCTGATTTTATATACTAACTAAGTCATCTGAGTCTAAAGGATAAAAGTTAAAAGCTGCCTAAGAACTTTATCCAAGGCCTCTACTTTCCCAGACTAAGTTGATACTGGAAAGACAGTCTGGTGTTTCAACCAGAGGACAGGGCCCACGAATGTGCAGCTTCCATACTATAGTGAACATTTCAACGACCCCGCAGCCGGGGTTCCCATGTCTTCAGGTCCTACTGAGAAACAACTAACAGACAGACCTGCCGGCACCACCCTCAACGCACAGAAAAAAAGAGGCAAAGAAAACCTCTTTCATCAGTACTTTGCTAGTGCAGAAATAACAGGTGACACAGAGCCTACCTTTTAACGCAGCATGAGGAAAATACTAGCCATAGCAACAGGGCCAGGCCCTGTGCTTACTGCAACCTCAGAGTATCCCTGTCAGAGGGCGCTACTGTTATCCCATTTTACAGAGGGGGAAACTGAAGCCCAGGCCCAAAGTCACCCAGTTGTGAACAAGGCACAAAGACTCAACCTACATCTACTGAACTCCAAAGGCTTTGTCTTAACACCTGGACCCCACTACTCCAGGATCTGTAAGTTTCATTGTTAATCATCCTTTCAGTACTTCGTTTGTCAGCTAAATGATCAAACGCCAAAGCAGGCACCAATTTTGCAATATACACACTCTCTAATACAACCCATCCTGAGGTGTCCCAGCCAAACACCAACCTTGTGGAACTGATGTTGAAACATGGTATTAGGGGTTCCACTGCAGGCAGGAAAAATGGGCAGATGACGAGTATCTTGGAGAGGGTAGAAGTGGGACAGGAAGCCATCACTTTCCATTCTTAACTGCATGGATGTATAGACGTGCTGGATAACTTGCAAAGGGTAAAGTGTCTCCCAGGAAGCCCAGGGTGCTTCTGGGCCTGCAGGGAGTCACAATGGCTTCTTGCAACCCCAGCTGGAACCTGTATCCACCTGTCCCTATCTCCCCAGGTCCTGTGCCTCCTGCCTCTGCCTCCACCACAGCCACCCTGCCCTTCTCTAAAAGTTCATTTCCAGGTTGTTTGTGGGGAGCCCTCCCCTCCACGTGTGCAGCCTAGGTGTGGCCCTCCCTCAGTCATCCTGTGGCCTCAGCACACAGCCTGCCCACAGCAGCAACCTGACTGATACCTATCTGCTAAGTCAGTATCACAGCAAGAGCACTGAACTTGAGTCCACGCTCAGCCCAGCTCAGTCCCAGAGGAGCTGCAGGGCCCTGGCTGAGCTCTGTAACTTTGCTCAGCTTTCTGCCTTTGTAACACGTAAGAAGTCACACTTGTTCTGCCCGCCTCAGCTATAAGTTAAGGAGGTAAAATGCCCTGTAGGTGGGGGCACTACAAAAATATCCCTAGAAACACTGAAATCCTTAGGCAGACACAATTCCTAGCAGGGCACAGACCCTTATTAAATGCTCATAAATTGGATAAAAGCATCTTGTCTTCACAGCTACAGTATTAGCTTCTAGGGGCCAAGAATATGCTTTTGAGTCCTCCAAGCACCTCGCTCCTGCAAGTGGGTTGGTGGACATTCAGCAGGGCGAGTGAGAGTGGCTGGCTGCAGGCATGAAGCACCTGCTGACACAGCTACAGTATTAGCTTCTAGGGGCCAAGAATATGCTTTTGAGTCCTCCAAGCACCTCGCTCCTGCAAGTGGGTTGGTGGACATTCAGCAGGGCGAGTGAGAGTGGCTGGCTGCAGGCATGAAGCACCTGCTGACCCCAGACAGAGAGGGCATACTCACCCCTCCCTCACCCCTCCCTCACCCCTCCCTCCACAGGAAGGTGTGTCCTTGGAGGTGCTTTCTTCAGTAACTGGGGCTAAAACATATTCCCTGATCTAGTCCTTCAGGTAATCAAAGGCTGCCAAAGGCCACACTTGGGGAAGGACTGGGAGTCACACTACACAGCTTGAAAGAGACTTGTCCTATGTCCCTGGCTGAACAAAGTGGCCCAAGCTCCCCTATGTGTCTCCTTAATGGAAGGGGGGAAAGCAAAACAAGACAAAACAGTAAACTGAGCTGCTGGACCAAATCGGAACTCTGCTCTCCTGGACTTTTCAATATTGTAGGGATTTTCTGCTTTTTAAAGCAAATAACATTTCAAGAGGAGGGGGAGGAATGACATTATTCAGGGACATAAAAGTGCTGAGATCCAAAAAGCCAAAACAAATCTGAACATGGGAATGAGACAGCCCATGTAGTTTCTTGAAACTGAAGCCAACTGCATGCATGACTTGTCAAGAGTTCATTTATCAGTGAAAAATAACTGACAGACGAGCTTCCTATACGCACTCCCGTAATTCTCACGACCGCTCATGTACTTTTAACCCACAAACACTATGAAAGAAGAGCTTGCTATAGACTGGACGTTGCTTGACACACTCAAAAGGAAGAAGACAGGGACAAGAGGCACGGAGAGAGAACTCACACTTACCGAGTGGCCACAGAGCTAGATGCCGCCTTCTGCTCCAAACCAGAGGAAGGGAAAGAATGGGAAGAGAATCAGAGGGCAATGAGGGGACTGCAGCGGGCCCCAAAGATAATCTACTATCATGTTAAGCCACTTAGCCTAAGACAACCATGACCTGTTCTTCAGTCGGACCTATTTATAAGTATACTGAATTTACTCAAACCATGACTAAAAACCCACAGAAGAGGGGTGGGAAAAAAAAAAAGATTTAAAAACAAAAATGGAAAGACCCAAACAAAAGGCTGTGGGGCCTAGGTGGATCAAGCAGGACTTAGTGGATGGGGGCTCTGGGCCTGACAGTGCCACTTACTGGCTCTGCCCAATTTGCCAAGTTATTTCCCTCCTCGGAGCCTCAGTTCCCTCACGTGTCAAATAGGATGCTGGGCCAGATAAGTTGTTTCTGACTAGTGAGACTCTAACTGCAGTCACATATCAGGTATGTGGCTTTAACCAGGTCTTTATGCCTCTCTGGGCCTCAGTTTCCTCACGTGTCATAGGCAAATGGCAGCTCTGGAGAGAGCATGAAAATCAATAGATTTGAAGGTGCTGAATGAACTATGAGAAAGGACAGTAAGTTGATGATGCCCATCTTGGATCAACTGCTATGCTGGCCTTTCCAGTCCCACTCAGACCTGACCTGCAGTTCAAGGTCCAGGAAACTGGACAACGGCAAAGGCCAAATCCTTACTTGCTGCCATGAAGTGCCCTGGCTATGACCTTCCATAAAGCAGAGTCAGAAGCAGGCCACAGTGACATTCTTGCAACGGGTGGGACAGAGGTAGGGAGGAGGTGGTGTTGCAGAACCAGCCCCCTCTCTTACATATCCATGGGGTGAGGATGGGGATGTATGCATGATTGCATATTCCGAGTTTAATCCTTATGCAGACAGGGGCATCTTGGTGTCTTTCAGTGACAACCTGATTTAGAGGAGTTTCTTAGAGAGCCAGGAAGTTAGCCAGTGACCAGTTTTGACATCTTCATCTTCTACCTCTTAGGACAAGAATCTCCTTCTCCTTTACAAAATGTTGATGGGCTCTCGGACTCTCCCTCTCCTGCAGGACACTCCACCCCCAGCCCAGGCTACACACATGGCTTTCCTACCGGTGCAGCTCCAGTCGCTCAGCAGGCAGGGAGAAGCATTCCCGTTGGTGTCTACAGCTCTCACAGAACCCCCAGAGCCACTGCACAGAGGGAAGGTAATCTCTCAGCAGCTGGGCCTTGGAACACAGCTGCGAGGGCAGTGATCTCTTTATCTAGGAGGCCTGCAGTCTGGGGCCCCAACACACTGGTTGAAGACAATATCACACTGGGACATGACAGGTGATGCAAGAAGATCCCAACAAGCTCTGTAAGAACTGCTATAGGCACGAGAGGCACCAGGTTGCCCATTTGCCACCCACTCATCAGAGGTCACATCTTAACCTCAGCTCACACTTCAGGACTTCCCCCTTCCTGATCTGACTGAGTCATATCTACCAACCTACAGGGTCTGTTGTAGAAATTAATCAGACAGGCTCATCAGTCACATGGTAAGCCTTCCGCCTTCTCCCCTCTACCCCCACATCACGCTGCAAGCTCTACCACACATTCGAGAATGCCATCATCTGCCAAAACAAAACTGGAGGGACTCTAAGCTGACAGGCAGGTCTGTCATATGACAAGTATACCCAAGCTCTGTGGCACCTCTCAGGTCAAACAGCCAAAGCTATCTACCTGACTCCTACTGCAGGGGAGGGTTCTGGAGGGCAGGATAAACTCTAGTAAGACTACTCCCACCAGCAGCCACAGCACAATGGCAGGGGAGCTGCTGCATGTGTAACAACAGCCATCTGTCTATACACAGATCAAAATAGCACCAGATTCTTGCCTCTTAAGGCAGAGAAAGAGATTGCTGCAAAGAAGAGCTTCACCTCCAGGCGCAGTGGCTCACGCCTATAATCCCTGCACTTTGGCAGGCTGAGGCAGGTGAACTGCTTGAGCCCAAGAGTTCAAGACCAGCTGGGCAACATGAAGAAATCCCCATCTCTATAAAAAGCTTTAAAAATAGTCCAGCATGGTGGCACACACCTGTGGTCCCAGCTACACAGGAGGCTGAGTAGGGAGGATCACTTGAGTCAGGAAGGTCGAGGCTGCAGTGAGCTATGATAGTACCACTTCACTACAGCTTAAGTGACAGAGAAAGATCCTGTCTTGCAAAAAAAATAAAAAAAGAAGAAGAAGAAAGCCTTCATGGAGTCCTAAGTCAAAGCTAAGTCCAGGCATGATGTGGCTTTAAATTACTTAGAACCGGCCAGGGAATTAATCTAATAAGTCTAGAGGAACAGCTGCTCAACGGGTCTTGAGCTCCTTCTTTATTTTTTTGGCATGCCATGGGGGTGGGGAAACAGGAGAAGAAAGGGGCACCTCATTTGTAAACACTTGCCCCACTTTCTTTTAAGCACTCTGGATATGACAATCAGGCCTCCTAACTTAGGGCAAAGACCTGGGTGGAGGAGCGTTAAAGAGGAAATAACACAGCCAACCAGAGTCACCCGGCTTAAAAGCAAACACCTTGGGATGCCAAGGTGAACTCTTCTAGGCTTTTCGTTACAGATCTAAGCAAGACTCAAAAGACTGGAAGAGTTAACCCAACTTCCAAAAATGAGTAATCATCTTCCTCATTAGAAATGGCCCAGGCTCCAGAAACAAAGATTCATTCTATTGTTTGTCCGCAGCACACCCCAAAGTGCTTGACGGACTGCCAAGTACACCAGCTGCAGCTGTAGCTGTCACTGTCCCCCTAGTGGAGCCATCTGAACCAGGCTTCGGTGTACTTCCCTTGCTCTCAGGAAGCTCATTCACTAAGTCAGCAGCAAAACTCTAAAGCCAGGACTCTGAGCACTCCTCCACGCACCTCCCAAATCAAACGTGGACTGGCCTTCACCTCGCTGTGGAAAAGGGTTCTTCCCCAGTGTCATCTGGATGGAGGAGTTCAAAAATGTGCAGGAGAAGGAAAGGTTACACATCAAACCACCAACACAGCCAGGCACAGTGGCTCACGCCTATAATCCCAGCACTTTGGGAGGCCAAGGCTGGCGGATCACCTGAGGTCAGGAGTTCGAGACCAGCCTGGCCAACATGGTGACACCCTGTATCTACCCAAAATACAAAAATAGCCAGGCATGGTGTTGGGCGCCTGTAATCCCAGCTACTAGGGAGGCTGAGGCAGAACTGCTTGAACCTGGGAGGTGGAGGTTGCAGTGAGCCGAGATCATGCCATTGTACTCCAGCCTGGGTGACAAGAGTGAGACTTCATCTAAAAACAAAAATAAAAACCACCAACACTAGCCATCTGCAGATCCAAGGGAGGTGGCATAGATGATGTTCTCAGACTTAAAAATAACAATAATACCAGCCTAGACAATATAGTGAGACCTCATCTTGACAAAAAATAAATTAGCCAGGCATAGTGGCATGTGCCTGCAGCCCCAGATACTCTGGAGGTGGAAGCGAGAGAATCACTTAGGTAAGCCAAGGCTGCAGTGAGCCCTGATCACACCACTGCACTCCAGCCTGGGCAACAAAGTGAGATCCTATCTCAGAAAATAACAATTTTTTTAAAGTCATAAAACGTAAAAACAAAAAAAGAAACCCTATCAGACTGAATAGCTGGATGGGATCAGAATGGATGAAATTTAACTAGTACTGGTCAGACGCTGGCATTGAAGCACCAAAACCCAGTTTCCAGCGTGCTGATGAATAGTTAACAGCACGCCACAAGCCCTGACAAAAGCCTGCGTGGCAGGCAATTGTGCTCATTCATTCAACAAACCCTTACTGAGTGACTACTTTGTGACTGCTAGGATGATGGTAGGGGCTGAAGACACGAACATACATAAGCCACAGTCTCCACTCCCACGGAAGTGAAAACTACTAACAACTGATGGATGAGTGAAATAAAAACTAAATAAAAATGCACTAAAAGGCAGAGAATATTTTAAAAATAGCATGATAAAAAAAGCATGATAAAATAACTGGGACTGCTAAAGTTCAGAAATCTGGACCGGCCGCGGTGGCTCACACCTGTAATCCCAGGACTTTGGGAGGCCAAGGCGGGTGGATGGCTTGAGCTCAGGAGTTCGAGACCAGCCTGGGAAACATGGTGAAATGCATGTCTACGAAAAATAAAAAAAAAATTAGCTGGGCATGGTGGTGCATGCCTGTGGACCCAGCTACTCGGGAGGTTGGGGTGGGAAGATTGCTTGAGCCCGAGAAGCAGAGGTTGCAGTGAGTCTGGATCATGCTGCTGCAGTCCAGCCTTGGGGACAGAGTAAGAACCCATCTCAAAAAATAAAGTTCATAAACCTGCATCACAACCTTCATGGGATGGTACAAAGTCACCTTGCAGTCTCTCCCTCCCATACCCTGGCAGGTCCTCTGCCTGGACAGACTCTTACTCAGTTCAATTGTTAATAAATCAACAAACTATTGACTAGAACTGTGATGTTCATGAGGCCCAAGTCTAGCAAGTGCCAGAGGTGGCATCCACATCCACAAGGCCCCAGCATACAACGCTGGCAGAGTCGCACTGCAGGCCTCGGTTCTGGCTGGCCTTGTCCTGCAGGGCATGGCCTGAAGGTCAGAGTCTGTAAGGGAGTCTCCCCAAGCAACACCAACCACACCCCTGGGCGAACCTTGCTTCCAGAGACCACACTGGGCCAGGTCTCCTTTCACAGAGGTTACTCATGGGAGACAGTAAAGGAGTAAGACAGCGTCCCCAAAACTCAGCAGAATCCAACTTAAAAGTCACTTGCCTTTCACAAGGGAAAACAAGTCAACCTCTAGAGAAATGAGCATAAAACACAACCTGCCCATGTCCTCGTGCAGTTCTATCCTCCTCACTCACTCTCCCTGTGAACACATGTGCCTCAAGTGCCAAATCAGCCTGCCCTGCAGACTGCCCTACTCTTGAGCAAAATAATACATATCGTCTCGTTAGGCACAGCCAAGGTGGGAAGTGACCTAACTGCCTAACAGGAAGGACAGGATAAAAACACACTGCAACACCATGCAAAGGACAAAACGCAGCTTTCTAAGAGGCTATGAGAATATGTGGAAGCTTAAAAAAATGTGATCTCATAGAAGTAAAAAGCAGAACAGAGGAGACTAGAGGCTGGGAAGGGTAGGGGGAAGGTGGGGAATAGGAAGAGATTTGTTAAAGGATACAAAAGTACAGCCAGATAGAAAGAGTAAGTTCTAGTGTTCTATAGCACTGTAGGATGACTAGCGTTAACAATATTATGTAGTTTCAAATAGTTACAAGAAAGATATTGAACATTCCTGACACAAAGAAATGATAACCATTTGAGATGTTGGATATGCTAATCACCCTGAGCCCATCATCATACATTATATGTGTCACAACATCACTATGCACCCCATAAATAGGTACAATTATGTGTCAATTTAAATTTAAATTTAAAAAATTAAAAAAAAAAAAAAAAGGCTTCAGGAGCCCAACACGTCCAGAGAGAAAACCATCTTCAGGTATAGTGCTAAGTAGAAAACCAAAGATCAAAACCATGGGTATATTAAGCTCCCATTTGGGTGAAACTAAATAAAGAATTGTGCCAGTAATACAGAAGTCCTGGAAGGATACAAAGGAAGCTTAACATAAAAGCTGTCTTCCGGGAGGGGAAATGGGTAGCTGGGAACAGAGATGAGAGAAGACTCTTCAAGAAATGGATTTTTGTATGTTTTGAATTTTGAACCAAACGAGGTATTGACTTTCACAAGAAATAGGTAACATTTTCTAAAATCAAAAATATAAAAAACACTATTTTTATATACATATTTGTGCGTGTATATATCTGTGTATTCTTGCACATGCATATGGAATATCTCTGGGAGGACAAACAAGAAAATAGCATTAGGAGCTCCCCCCAGGAAGGAGGGAGACATGTAGCTGGGGACAGGGATGAGGAAACTGCTTTTCACTGCTGAGTTTGTACACATCCATGCACTGCCTATTCTTAAAATACTCTGGAGTTCTCCAAATACCACATGCAGTTTCCTGCCTCCAGGCCTCTGCTCATGCTGGTCTCTGGAGCTAGACCTTGCCGCCTGCTTCCCCTGCTACCTGCTGCCCTCTCAGCCTCCAGACTCTCTAATCTCATCTTTTAAACTCAGCTCAGGTGTCACCACCTCCAGGCAGACCTCCACACCCCACACTGAGTCAGGTCACGCCTTCTGCCTCTGTGCAGAATGCAGAGCTTGAATCACAGGGCCATGAAACGAACCAGCGAGCTGCCGCCCCAACAGACTGTGTGCTTCTGGAGGGCATGAGCCCAGCCTCAGTCCCCTGAGTCCCCAGAACCTGGCACAAAGAGCTGCTCAGGAAATGTCTGCTGAAACAAAGAACACAATCACCACGTTAAGTCAAGTCTCAACGTTCTTGGTGCCAAAGATACTTAAATCTCTCTTGCTTGCAGGGGGTTTCCGACAGCTATCAAAATGTTGTTAACACTAATCCCAAGCACTGCACCTCCCGATCCACGGAGGGGCTGAGCTCAAAGTTTTCTGGGTTCCACAGCAGCACAGCATAACAGAAAAACACAGTGACCAGCACAAAAACCCCTGCATCTGATCATGCTCACACCTCCTCAGGAACCTGCAAACACTCATCAGAGTTTCTGTGGGGGGAGGGCGGCCAGCAGCCCTCTCACACCCAATCATGGGAAAACCGAGAGCCCAGGGCCCTGCCCTAACAGCTTTGTCTTCTATGTTCTTCTTTTAGGAGGAAGAATCTTGCTGCAGTCAGGGCCTGATGTGAGGGAGGCAGCACTTGCAGGGCCGGCCCTGGGCCAGGCAGAGCCTGGACAGACCAGGCCTCTGCAGGAACCCCAGTGGGACAGGGAGGGCCAAGGTCTTGGGAGCCTCCACAGAGAGCAAAAAGGGTCAAGGGGAAGATTATATACACATGTGATGCTGCACGCCTTAGAACAGACTTTTACTCAGAAACAAAAAGTATTTCTAGGTGACTGTAGTTAAACTGGCAACTCTCATGCACGCCCTGTGTTGTGCTTCTCTCTGGACTGTATTTCCTCCCGGTATCAGTCTCGTCCCAAGTCCAACACACACCAGGCTGGCTGTGCTAGGGACGGAGGGATGATGGCAGGTAATACATAAATAAGTTCGTGTAAACAGCATGTGTTCAATTAGGTTTCCCACAAGGCACGGAACATCATATGATAATAAATCCACAAGGACAGAGGAGTGAGCCTGGAATTCCAAGTGGGGTGGTAAAGATCTGGGGAGATTTCCTAGAGGAAGCAGCAGGAGTGTTGGGCAGGAGTTCAATGCCAGAGATGGGGTGAGGGTATTCTATTAGGATGCTGCTAAATGACATGTCTGACACTCCAGCAAGCTAGGGGGATGGGGCTGGGAGTGGAGGGCCCCTTCCCAGCTTTTGATGGAAGGGGCCTCAGGATGTCCAGACAGGTCAGCCGCCACAATATCGGCCAGTGCCAGCGCCCTCACAAGGCCCAGGCAGGGGAAGCTCCGCACACCAGACAGCCACAAGCCGCCACCCTGCTCCCTGCCTCCCATCACTCTATTTCCACCTCTCAGCGGTCTGCCCTCTCAGAGCTCTCCTGCCTGAATAGCAGGCAAACAAGCTGAGCTGGGGGCAGGGGGAGGTGCACAGGCTGGTGGTTTACTCAGCTGAACAAAGCCAGGTGACCCAGGGGATTCCAAGAGGTCGTCCCAAACGTCCTTCTTTTGTAAATGGCAGCATAAAGGTAGGAAGCTGCAAAACAGTTATTTCCATCCCCCAGTATACCAACAGTCCAGCCCTCACCCAAGCAGCTCGCCCAGAACGCCGACAGACAATACAGTAATTGTGTTCTCCCTTGGGGAATGGGAGTGGCCACACACAGCCCCATATGAGAATGTCACGATCATCTCAGACTCCCGAGTTACAAATATGTGATCAAGGCATGTGCTGGGCACGCGCTTCCCACGTGTTTTCGTGGATATGAAAGCACAAGGGCCAATGTGCCCAGCTGCTGGGGACTGGGAGCTGCAGAAGGCAGAGTACTGGGGCAAGGAGAAAACCACACAGAAACGCTCCATTCAAAGCCACGACTGAGTCAGTGTCCCCTTGTTTCTGAGGAGTGAGAGTAGCAGGGGGAACACTCCTTGACAAAACAAAACTGTGAGCAAAACTGCAAGGCCAGGCAAAGCCAGTGGCTGCCCGCCACCTCCCAGTGACTACATCTGGAGCTAAAGACACAAGACCAGCAGTTCACTCTGGACAACTAAAACCCCCAAATGAGAGGAAACCACCACTAACCACTTAGACGTGCCCACTGGCTGACTGTATGGACTCCAACACTCCACGTCCTGGCTCTGGGCCTGCTTCCTCAGATGGGCCCCAGGGTCTCTCACCTCCAGCAGCCCTGGCTAGGCTCAGGTGTCATCAGGTAAGGGAAAGAAAGGGGACAGCAGTTGATTCTGGACATGGTTAAGCACTCTATTTCCCATCACCGCACAGAGACACTGATTTCAGGGCACCTGAAACGAAGGGCGCCCGGCCTTGGACTGACGGCAGTGAGTGGGAAGCCTCGTGAAGCATTCCCGAGTACAGGGTAACCTGCTTTGTCCATGACAGCTCTGTCAGTTCGACCCAAATGCAGCCTGTCTTTGGTGAGAATGGACAAAATCAACCTATCTGGGAAACCAAAAGCTCAAAACTCAGAATCACCAAGGCTGCCTCCATTAGTATCTGGGTTCCAGGTGGAGGGGGGAAACCGAGATGGACGGTGGATGGTGCGTGTTAGTGACAGAATTACCTAAAGGTAGGAAATCAATGTGACTCCAGCTATCACGGTGGAGAGTCTGAAGACAGCTTCCACGAAGATGGCTGAATGGAAAACAAAACATCTCTGGGAATCTAGTTTCAAGTTTCCCAGAAAATAAGATGCAGTGGAGAAAATGCAAGGAAAGATGAGCCTCGTATGCCAGGCAGCCGAGACCCACACAGGCCAACCCACATCCTTGCTGAGGGGAACACTGGGGTATCTGGCACCTGCTTCAGCAGTGTGCACTGGTTCTCCAAGCGTGGACCCTGGATCAGTAGAAAATCGCCTGGGAACTCATTAGAAAGAAAAAGTTTCAGTCCCCAACCCCAGACAAACTGAATGAGGGGTGGGACCCAGCAATTGTGTTTAGTTAAGCCCTCCAGGTTGAGTCCGGTAGTCCCTAAAGTTTGAAAAACACATTTTTACTGGATTTGGTACCTAAAACCCTAGTAACTGGGAGGACAATTTTGCAGATGAGAAAATGGGGATCCATAAAAATTGAGTTTCTTGCAAAAGTCATGAGGTCAGAATTGGACAGGTGACCTACTATCCACCCCCAGCACGTCCTCTGGCCAGGCCCTGGAAATCTAATTCTAGATCAAGATGATCCTTGGCCTTCAGGAGTTCCAACAGTCCCTAGAATGCACTGAAGGAGAACAGTGGCATCGTCAGAGCCTTGGGGCCCCTTCTCAAGGCTCTTGGCCCAGCAGAATCAGAGGCTGAACCAACCACCCAGGTGCACAATGCCCTGACCAGTAGGTGAGAAGGAGGCAGGTGAGGATGCCGTGTTTCTGCTGCAAATAAAAGGGGTGGGAAGGGCTTTCAGGCAATGGATTGACAGGCTACATTTTTCAAATTCAGCAAACCATTTGGAATGACACGAGCAATCCCAAAGGTTGACTATGCGGTGAAATATGTGTGAGAATCAGAAGGAAACAAAAAGTCACAGAATAGTTGCCACAAGAAGAGGTAAAAACAGGGTTGAGTGAAAGAGATAAATGACAGGAGGGATTGCTATTAGATACTTGAAGAAATATGAAGAGAACACCTCAATTCTTTGAAAAATATTAATTACCATCTGGCGAATCTTTGCTTTACTTCCACTTGCTGTATTGAGTCTCTGTCGAAAGAATGAGCTAGAAGAATGAGCTGAGATGCATGTTTCATCTACCCTAAGAAATTTGTCTAACACCAGAAGTTATCTACTTGGTACGCCTGTCATGAGAATTTAAAAATTAAATCTTTATTTGTAAAAAATCCCTTGCAGTATCTACTAAAATCCAGATGGCACTTTTTATTTATTTAGTTACTTATTTATATTTGGAGACAGGGTCTCACTCTGTCACCCAGGCTGGAGTGCAGTGGCACAATCTTGGCTTACTGCAACCTCCGCCTCCCAGGCTCGAGCGATCCTCCCGCCTCAGCCTCCCAGTAGCTGGGACCACAGGTGCTTGCCATAACACGCGGCTAATTTTCGTATTTTTAGTAGATGGGTTTTCTCTATGTTGACTAGGCTGGTCTCGAACTCCTGGGCTCAAGTAATCCGCCTGCCTCGGCCTCAGGAAGGCACTTTTAGATAAGAAGATTAAACTAGTGAAGCACCTGAGTGATTGGCGGGGAGCTGGGGGTGCGGGGGTACAAAATGAATCCCCAGGTCACCCAGCATCACAGGGCCATTCAGCGGGTAGAAGGGCCCCTAGGCTGAGACTGGCTCCCGAGACTTCAGGGACATTATCTGTACTTTCAGAGTTTCTATTAGTGTCCTGAGTACTGGCTTATCTTTGCAAGTTTACTAGCAGGTGGAACACGAGGTAGCAGGATTATGACGGCAATGACCTTGAGCACTGCAAACAGCCTGGGCATTTCTACTAGTCACTGCCACTCACCATGGTTCGCCCTGTGCCAATAACCTGGAGAGCCAGAAAATCTGAATCTGTCTTCTGAATGTCTTATCCACTCCCGGGATCTCAAACTCAAATGCCTTCCAGGGCCAAGTAGGAAACATAAATGAGAGAAGCATGCTGCACAGGAATCGAGATGATATGCAGAGAACATGGCTGGTCCACCATGGACGGCTCTGGCTACAGCTAACTGTGGTGGGCTGTTTGGGAAAGAAGACCCAGGCTACTATTAAAATTTATCTTCTGGCTTGTTAAGAGAAACTGAAAGTAAAGACTTCTTTGCACAATCTCCTTTTTATGTTCTCAAGAAATTTAAAAATTTGTAAAGCATCATATGAGCCAAACAAATCATGTGTGAGGAACACATCTGGCCCCCAGACCACCGGAGTGCAAACTCCGGTCTACATGATGCTGACGATTCAGACCCCCTGAAAACACCCAAACAACTAAGTTTCATCTTGGTTTGAAGATCTCAATGGGCTCGCTTGGCCTTAGCGATTCAGTCGCGCATTCGCATTGGCACCACTCCCTTGCTCATTCGGTGAGTTAGCTAGAGGCCTGAAAATGACTAGACAGCTCAGACTGTGTGAAATGCCATGCACAACAAAGTAGACCCAGAAAACTCCCAATCACAGCCAGCAGAGGCCTGCCTTCACACCCATGGACTTGGAGAGACAGTTGATCTGGTTTGTTCACTCGGTCTGATCCCACGGGAGGCCGTGGCACCCATTCCATGGAGCAAACCATGGCATTATCTGAAGTCAAGCAGAGTCTGGGGTCTGCCCTGCCCCCACCAGGAGAGCTCCCTTCTGGCCTCGCCCACGAGGTGGGGTAGGGAAACAGTTTCCATGCCAAATACTTCTAACACACGCAAGTAAACCCAGCAGATGGAACAGACAATTCTGGATCCCTGACGCCTCCAGACTGCTGGCTTCGGTTGGGTCATCATGAAGAGAACAGCTGCTTCCTCAATCATGACTACCGCACAGAACAGAGGATGCTGTTTTGATGACTTCTATGCAAGATATAGAAACAAGAGGGGAGTTTCCTGCCTTTTATTTCAAAATAGCCCAGGACAAACGAAGACTTCTTGTACCATAACAACACATTCAAAGGGAAAGCTTGATGGAGTTGGTTTTCTTAAATGTCACCCCACAGTGAGCAACCTACTTCTCTGCCCACAGGCCATGATAAAAATGTCATCAGGGACCCATGCAGAGGAGCAAGAGATTTCTCTTTGAAACAGCAGCATGTGCACGACTGGGGACAAAACTAGGTGGTAAGGAGAAACCGGCTTTGGAGCAGAGGGACCTGGATTTCAAGCCAGGCTCTAGCCCATCACAAGTCACAGTCTCTCAGGGACATGGCAGAAGCTCAGTTCCTGCCCAGTGAAGTGGGGCTAGTCACCCCCAGCTGAGCAGATGGAGAGAGAATGTATGCGGAATGCTTGGCACACAGTAGGTTCTCAGAAAACGCCAGCACTCTAAAAACAGATAATTTCCATTATAAATGTATCTGTGCCTGGGTTCTTTCGGGCACATGGAATTAGTCTCCCTGAGTGCTGGGACAGCAGTGAGAAATTAAGGGCAGAGCCCAATCTCGAATGATCTCACCCTCCACTGGCTGAAAGAGGAAGACACAGGAGACCATTCTGGGAGTGGCTGGCTACAGGCAAGCACAGTGTCAAAGGTGGCAGCGGGACGGGAGGGGGACACGTACTCAAGGCTGGCCTTCCAAGGCTATTCTTTTCCCTTTTAAAGCATGTGGGGAAAAAATCTTCCATGTACGACGTCTTAAACACAACTTCCTCCCTACCAGGCACTTCCTTCATGCAACTGTTCTAGAGCTAAGTTCACCAGGCTTTTACTTATCTGGTTTTCTTCTTCTTTTCACTCTTGCCCAAGGTCCTAAAAAGTCCTCCTGGTATCTTATTCTTGCATTTTATAAAGGTTTCCATCCTGATTACAGAGGGAGTGGGCATTGTTTAAAGTGTGAAGATTCGTGCAGATTGTACCCATGTAAACCAAACATGGAAAAGCCAGCCATTCCCAACAGGAGCGCTGGACCAGACTTCTGACTGTACAATGCATTTCAGAGACTCCAATGTAGACGGCCTGGACTACAACCAGCCCTCTGGTTGTAGTCACACAGCTCTTCTCCACACTCAGAGTCCATCAGCATGCACAAATGTGGGGTAGATGGGGCCAGCACTGATGCGTTTATGCCTGGGTCTGATGAACTGGAGATCTATGCCCTCCATATTTGCCTTCACCCCTCAAAATGACTCTGCCCCTAGTTAGCTTCCAAAGAGATTCCTATTCAGAGCATTTATGGACCAAGCAACACAAGAGCTACAGTTCAGCCCAGCTCCAAGCTACTCAACACACGGTATCAGTGTTAGCAGTGGACAGCATTTTAAGAAATAAGTCACATGATACTAGCTAGCTGAGGGACCTGGAACTCACCTTCCTTTCTCATGCCACACAATAGCCATCATTTTGAATGAATGAAGTAGTTCTTTATCTGATGCCCATGGAAAACATGGTCATTTCATCAGACCACGTATTTCCCATTCCAGCACAGTAGGAACAATGGTATAACCCATCAGGCCCAAATGGCCCAGAGCAGAACAGATCTGAATACATGAAAATGGGATTTCTGCAGGACCCAGCATGCAAACACACATGGGGCACTGGACACGGCAGAGTTGACGAAGCCAGTGGCCCCAGTGAACCAGGAGCTGGGGTTACAGGCTGCAAAGGGGCATGGCGGGGGCCTGCCAACCGTCATAAGATCTAGGGACAGCCTCTTCACTCCAGGCCCAGGTTCCCTCTGCCACAGCAGACATTTCTCCATCACCTTACAGTCAACGAACTCTATTTTGTGTGTTGGGAGCAGGAAGGTCCACTGTCTTTCTTGTCCTTCACCAGAATGCCTTCTCTGCACTTTTGGTTCCCTCAGATTTGGATTCTCCCCACACTGGGACACAGTCTCGTGTGCTCCTACCTGCAATGACAGCAACGTTCTGGGTCTGTGCTATGCAACAAGAGAGGTGACCAGCGCATGCAACTATTGAGCATGTGACATGTGGCTAGTGCAACCAAAGAATGAAGTCTTCATTTCATTTAGTTTCAGTTAATTTAAATCGCCACATGTGGCTACACCTAACATACTCAATAGCCCAGGTCTGGAGTGCAGAGTATTCATGTAGACAAGAGGTCAGTACACTTTTTTCCTGTAAAGGGCCAGGCAATAAATATTTTAGGCTTTGTAGACACCGTGGTCTGTAAATTCTGCTGCTCTGGTGTGAAGGCACCCATAGATGTTACCTACACAAACGGGTGTGGCTGTGTCCCAGTAAAACTTTACTGACAAACGTAGGCAGTGGGCCAGGTTTAGTCATCAGGCTATAGCTTGCCAATCCTAAAGTTGGGAGTTCAAACCCCAGAACTACTGCCCATGAGCTAAATGACCTTGGGGACTTTACCTGACAGAACCCTATATTCTTCATCTATAAAAAGGGAATAATAACAGCACTCACTTCTCAGGGTGGTTATATGAATTAACTGCGAAGCCTAACACACAGTGGCATTCAAAAAGTACTTGCTGGGCGAATGAAAACGGGAAAGAACTGGGTGCTTGGACTCGCACTATCCTATTTATTCCTCCTCCTCTGCTAAGTAGGCACTATTATTCCCAGTCCGCAGATGAGAACATCACAGCTCAGAGAAGCGAAGTGGCTGAACCAAAGTCAAAAGCCATCAAGTGGCAGCACTAGAATCCAGGGATCCTTTTTACTGGTTCTGTGCCCTACTCTCCCTTCTCTCAGGCTTTTCTAACTGACATCAGCCCTACCCAACATTCTGTCCAACTGTCTGGGCTCATCTGTACTGCCTTGTACTATAAGAGGCTCCATTTATAAAGGAAATCATTAAGAAACACAAAATCAACCTTTTTTTCTTTTTTTTAAAGGAATCTAAGACGTTGAACTCTACTAGTTCCTGTTCCAAACACTGCTCTGGAGCCCATGTCTCCAGCAGTAACTCACTGGAACACCTCTCACAAGGTGGCTCCCCTCTATCGTGCGGGGACCCAATGAGGTAGGGCATGCTAGACCATCACATGAAGTTCCGGCTGTGGCCCTTCCCCACGTCACCTCCAAAACTATAAAATGCTTCCCCCACCTTGGAGATGGGAGGTCAGAAATGCTCCCTGCAGTTCTTTCCAGAGGTGCAGGGGCCTTCACATGGGCTGATGCAGCTCAAACATGAACTGAATGATGGCTTGTTTCTTCCTGCATTTGGCATGAAGACCCAGCTCCCTCCCAAGTCTTCTCCTTACCTCCTCCTGCCTATCTCCTCCTCCATGTCTGCCAGGATCAGCCCTGAGCAGAGGAGAGGGCAACCTGGGATTGCTGTCTTCTCCTCCAGGGCCGTAAGACACCAGTGGCTGTGACCACCATGTTGGCTCCAGTAGCAACCAGGGGGTAGGACAAAAATTGAGCCAATGCTAAATCAGAGACGAGCAGTCAGCCACTCAGGGAACAAGTGCCTGGGTTCCAGCTCTCGCCTGTGCCTACACTCGGGGCTAGAAATTCAGCCCTGTCTCCAACAGCGCCCAAAGCCTGGCCAGGCCAATGGCTGCCTCCCATAAGGAACTCCACCCTGGTTCCCCCAGGTTCCACTGATCCACCCAGAAACGGGCAGGATCAGCCATGCTCAGTCGTCGTCTTACAAGTGCAGGGGAAGGGGTTGGCCAGGCAGGAAGCCGGCAGACCCAGTAGTTCGGTGAGCAGACAGACAGGTGAGCAGACGGACACCACGCTGGCCACGCTCCTCCACGGCAGAGGAGCATGCCACCACGTCATGTCTCAGAACAATGACTTCCTAAAGTCATGTATAACATATAAGGACTTACCTGAACTTCACACATGCTTTTAAAAATCGTTTTTTGGCCAGGTGCAGTGGCTCACACCTATAATCCCAGCACTTTGGGAGGCCCAGGCGGGTGGATCACCTGAGGTCGGGAGTTCAAGACCAGTCTGGCCAACATGGTGAAACCCCGTCTCTACTAAAAATACAAAAATTAGCTGGGCATAGTGACACACGCCTGTAGTCCCAGCTACTTGGGAAGCTGAGGCAAGAGAATCACTTGAACCCAGGAGGTGGAGGTTACAGTGAGCCGAGATCACGCCACTGCACTCCAGCCTGGGTGACAGAGCGAAACTCTGTCTCAAAAAAAAAAAAAAAATCGTTTTTTTCCCCAAAGCAAGTTAGAACTCATTTTCCTGTGGTCTATTACATACCCTCCTGAGCCTAAGTGTCTGATCCCCTCTCTGCTTCAACTTCTGGCCATACAGCTCTTTCACTCGTTTGCTGCTCAACTTTTGGCCTATGTGGACGCAGCCAGGCCAGATCCTCTTGCACTTTCTTTTCTAACAGGTGAAGGCATGTGCTAACCTCCCCAGGAATGAGATGAACAGAGAGGTTTACTGTTAAAATCAAAACCATCTGCGGCTAACTTACTCACTTTCTTCTTCCCTCAGGAGGAAATGCAGATGAGCAAAACCCTACCAGCCCTGGAAAAGACACCCCACAAAGCCAAGATGGGCTGCTAACTGCAGTTTTGCCTCTGCCTCTGCACAGGTTCAGTATTTTTCTTAATTCTCCTCTTCTGGGCCCAGGTCACATGCCACACAGTCAACAGGGCCTGGAATCTGGGCTGGCATCTGAGGGCGGCAGAGGCCTCAGGCGCACTGGCCTCCAGGAGTCAGGTGACTCAGGCCTGCCATTCTCTCGAGTGTCTGTGTCAGCAGCTTCCCCCTGCCTTTGAGAACACTGGTGAGAACCGGCTATGACAGAGCCCAAGAGGCACCGAAGCTCCTTCTTCCATCGCACCAACATGGTTAGGTGCCTGTTTTTCCCTTTAAAGAAAAAATAGTTTTACACTGAATCGGACTGTTTCAACTCACACGCCAGAACTTTGACTTCTTTAGTTCCAGTGCAGCACAGGCAAGAGGTTCTGGAAGCTCTTGGGAATCCCAAGTGCCCCCGCTAAATGCGAGAGTTTTGCCTAAAAATAAACAAAGACCACATCACTCTGGCCAAGGCGGCACTTGATGAAAATTGTCAGAGGCTAGTCTCATGCTTCTCCAGGAAGGTCACTCCAAGGTCAAAAAGCTGGGCCCCTGGGCAGTGGCGCCCCGAAGGTGGGCCTTCTCCCAGCACTTCATCCTTCCCTTTACTGCCATCCTGACCTAGATCAGCTCCGCTCCCCTCTGAAATCTACACTCTTCTCACCCAGGCTCCAGGTCTCCCAGATTCCCTGACACAGTCTCATGTTGTTGTGCCTGGGGACACCTGCTCCCCTGGTCTGGAATATCTCCTCCTCCCCATTCTTCATCTGTCTAAACTCCTACTCATTCCTCAAGGCTCAGGTCAGCTGTCATCCCCTCCAGGAAGCCTTCCCTGCCCTCCTCTCTTCAGCTCAGTTAGAGAGACCTTCTATGACTTCCAGAGGACAGTGTGACTCACCAGTACCTTGTGTAAACATATCTTCATTCATTTATTACACTGTGTCTGGCACATAGTAGAACCTCAATAAACACCTGCAGTCTGACTGTCCATAACATGAGCTATGAACTCCCTAAAATCAGGGATTCAGTAGATGCATCTCTGAATTCCTCGGGGCCTGACGACGTGCCTGACACACATAGTAGATGTTACTCCATACTGATTGAATTGTACTGAGCCTGGGGGCCACCGCCATGGCAGGTATGTTCTGTGCTTATCACAGGAACAGTGACACACCCAAGGAGGACACAGTGGGTGAGGATGACACACTCCACCTGGCAGATGAGTTCTATCACATTCATGAGACCAGAGGCAGCCGAAGACACCTCGGAGACCTCCCTTATGCAGCCCTTGCTCACAAAGCTTCAGGATCTCATCGTCCTAGCAGAAGGTCTGCTTCAAGGCCACCCATGCCCAGCCACCTTGGTGATTCCTCTGAGAGGACGCTCTAGGACCAGCCCTAGAGGGGAGGGGCGGCCACAGTCTGGAGTCAGGGCCCCTCCCAGAACCTAGTAAACAGCATGAGTCTTCACACCCCATACAAAGGGGTCTCCCTCAAAGCTACCCAAAGTGCAGCAGGAAATCTCATGAGTCAAGACTGTCCATCCTGTTCACCCCACAGGATGCCAGCCAGCCCTAGACTCATGAGGAGTGATGCTCACCAGACCCAGGGAATAGACGCGTCAGGAGTCAGAGGCCTGCACCAACGGACGCCCAGGCGTGGTGCAGTCTGGACCCTTCCCTCTGTCCTCCAAGCCAAGGGCTCCTTTCAAAGCTTCAGCAAGCTTAGATGAGCTCTTGCTCCTGCAGACACTGAGGTCAGGTTCAGGTGGCAAAGGGATCTAGAAGCAGCCAGAATCACACCACAGGCCGAGCAGGGGGCAAGCGCCCCAGCTGCAACCACATAACCCACACCCAGAAGACGCTGACTCCAGGTGTCCAAGGCAGCTCCCCCAACATGAGAGGAATAGCAAAAAACAAAGGTGCCCACTGCAAAGCACCTAAAGAGAATCCAAAAGGTGGTAATGGGCCCCTCACTCTCAGTCTAGGTAGGGGTACAGCCATTAATTCCTTGGTTTCCAAAGAATTCATTTACAGAAGTGTGGGTCACAGTAGAGCCAAGACGGTGAGGCCACATCACGACCCATACATGCATTTAACTTTCTATGCTTAGGACCAAAACTAAATCACTTTTGGTAAACAAAGATTTAGTTTCCTAAAGAGAAAACTTAAAAGATTTCACCAGCCTCAACTCTTGGTAACAGACACACTGCAAACTAAACTGTAATGCATACTTTCAACTTTTCCTCCCAAGAAAACCCTGTACTACCTGAGAGAGGAGGATGCTGGAGGAGAAAAGGCTCTATCTGCCCCAGTCTGACCCGTCCAGCCAAGTCCAACTGCAGCTGAAGTCCCCTCTGCTCTGTCCTGTATCTTGTCACCACTGACTGACCTCCTCAGGGCAACCTGCCTGATTCCCGTCCTTCCGGCCCTCCTTCAGTCCTCACAACAACACACGATTGCCACAGGCTGTGTGAGATACTCACTAATGTTTGGGGGGCTCTCAGTGTCCCTACATGTGGTCTCATTCAGGGCCCCAAACCTATGGGTTGGGGTTGCTGTCAGCACTGCCATACTCCAGATGAGGGAATGGGGGCCAGAGGCAGTCGCCTGCTCAAAGGCACAAGGCATGGCCAACAAAGGGCAGCCCTGGGATTTGAGCCCAGGCTTCTGATTCCAAAGCTGAATGCTACTTTTGCCCTCAATGATACAGAACTGGGTTTCACTTAGATTCTGTCCAAAGTTCCTCTGTGATGCCAAAGAGTCCCCATTCTTCCTGCAACCACAAGAAGCACCTGGTTGGCACGCAGCTGGCCACGAGCTTTGCAGCAGAAGCCCTGCTTGCCCAGTCACACTCATCTCCTACCTGGCATCGCTCTGCAAGGCACTACGCCTGTTGCAAGGGGCTTTTCAAACAAGCTCTAAACTGATCTTCCTAAAAATGTTGGGTGGCAGGACCAGCAAGGTGAGAAATCAGAGGCCCAGAGAGGGTTACAGGGCAAATTAGGTCCAGCAAGTAGGCAGTCTGTGCCCACTACCTTCCAGCCAGGAAATTCAATCATTTGACCGCCAAAGGGATTCCATGGGAGAGCGGTTCCTACGGCCCGGCCCCCAGGATCATGCCACAGAGGGGCTTCCCTGCATCCCACTCTCCTTCTGGAGACTCAAAACCACAGACACCTCTTTGCCCCCGGGGCTCAGGAGCCAGGCTCCCTCTCCTCACCCAGATCATGGAGACAGTCAGCTGCAGAGAACTTAGTCTTTCCACCTCCAAACATGCAGAGAAGCTGCTCCCAGCCAGCGGACTGAAACTCCCTCCGCTCCCAGGCCCATGGCCAAGACCAATGCCAGAGCAAGGGGAATTCCAGGCAGGGCCAGAGGCCTCTCCCAGCTGGGCTCTGTCTGTCAGGGTGCTTCAGGCTTCAGCCAGAGGGCAGCCTGGGAGGGAGGGTGGCCTCCACGAGGTGGGGGCAGGCAGCAGCAACTGGAACCTGCATAAGCCATCTCTCCTGCACAAGGCACAGTCCAGCTGCCAGGACACACAATGGCCCCAGACAGGACCTGTACAAACCCAGCTATCCAGGAGCTCAAGGGCCCACCCATGCCCCCTTCTAGAAGTTGCAGCATGGCACCCAGACAGGAGCTGCCAGGGAACGCCCACTGGGCAATGCACATGTCTTACAGCAGGAACTCTCCTCCCCTGGTGAGCACTGGATGGAAAAGCAGCAGGGTGTGGTAGAAAGAATACAGGACTGAGGTCAGCTGGGCCAAGTTCAAATCCCAACCTCCCCTCTCAACCTGGGGTGAGTGATTTCTCCAGGCAGCATGTCTTCAGCAATGAAATCAGGCTAGTCCCTGAGCCATAGGTTGTGCTGAGGATTAAATGTAATGAAGTAAAGTGCCCGGCTCCACACTGGACACCCAGCAGATGTCCAATCAATGTCTGCTGAATGAATATGGAAATTGCAGCCCTGAGGAAACAGCAATTCTCTTCTCCCTTCACTCAGCCCAAACCCAACTCCCTACAGCGGGGGGAAGAGCCCTTATTCACTACTCACCACCAAGACACAGCCGGGTAGACTGACACTTTTGGCATAGAGGCCAAAACCTTTTTCATCAAGCTCACCCTTTACAAGGTTTCAGCACCTTCCATTGGGGCTGGTGGGTGGAGACAGGGGATGGATAGCATGTTTCACTTGGCTAATGAAGTCTCTGAGCAATGATCAAGTTCACCTGCCGGTCTATGCTAAAGCAGGCTGTCCCGCAAGGAAGAATAAGGTTCCATGTCCTGACAGCACAGCAGTAGGGCAGGGACTCAGGAGACAGAGGCTGCACCTTTGAGAACTGGCTACAGGACCCTGGGAGATTCACCTCACCTCTTAAGGATCAGACCTCTCTTCCAGAAGTTTACATCAGCAGGCCCAAGAAGCTCTCACTCTCCAAGCACCCTGGCCACTCTAAACACAATTCTATGAAATGTAATCCTAAGTATGTTCACAGGAAGACAGGCTCTGAGCTGTCAGGGACAACCAGGTGCCTGATAGAGTGACATTCACTGCAAACCTGGGTGAAAAAGACTTACCACTCACTGAGAGTTGCCAGGATATGCCCTGGAACCTAAATGCATCTTTCCTCCCCTGAGCCCCAGGGGCACATGGTGTGCCAAACCCCCAAAAGGAACAAGACCACTAGGACCGTGGGGAGGAAGGGCCTGCATGAGAACTACCCTGACACCACAGCCTGAGTAAAACCTGCCCCCTTCAATCTGGAAAGAAGGTGGTTCAGAGGGACTGTGCTGAATCTTGGCCCAGCAGAGACAGAAATGACCTCAAGGATGCCCACAGCAGACACGTCCCCTAGGGATGGCACCTTTCAGATGCCACTTCACCAAGACATAGCAATAGGAGCAGCAGAATATGCCAACAGGTTTGCTCCACTCCTGAATATGAAAGCCCCCAATCTCCTGCTAAGGAATAGGGAAACTAAGGAACAGACCCCTAGGTATGCATGGGGTCTATTACAGCCCTCACTCCCCGGTCTTGGATGCACAAGAGAATCGACTCAGGAACTGTAAAGATACCAGTGCGGGGTTGTTGCCCCCGCTCTCCAAGATTGTGATGTAATTGGGCCTGAATGCAGCCTGGGCATCTAGATTTTTTTTTTTTTTCCAACCTTCCTGGGTGACTCTAATGTGCAGCCAAGGTTCTGAACCACTACTCTAGCTTCTAGAAGTTCCAGCACTCTCTTACAAACTCTTCAGGGGCAGAAAGGACAGCATGCCCAGCCAGGTAGGCCTTGCTAGAGATGGTTCTCCTTATTCTTCCTTCAAAACACACGCACATTCACACACCCCCACCCCCAGAACCAACCTGCAAAGAGCCATCTGTCTGAGACAGAATGCAGGGCCGCTGCCCGGCCCTGGCTGGGGCGTACCAAGTTCAGCCACACTGGAGGATAAACAATTGTGTTCAGTTACTTGATTACTTTAGGCACGTAAACAAAATATGATATTGTACAGACCTGGAGTGGCAAACACCACATCATAATTTACTCTGAGACATCTGAATTACAAACGCAAAAAGAAAAAAAGTTGGAAACGCTTTTAAGAATCTCTTTGAATGGAAAAAGGAATCTGAATAAATGGCGGTGCTTCCAGTGGGCTGCCAGGTTTACTTCCTGTTTCCCCCAGAAGGTCACCGGAAATGTTTTCTTGTGAATCTGCCTTTTCTGAGATTGAAACAAAACATCTCAGCCTCCCAAACTATGGCACTACCTTTGGTCCTCTAGTACATACAGATTTCAATCACTCCAAAAAAAAAACACACACATAGCCATAGGAAAGGAGAGTGGAGGGGAAAAGGCAGTTAAAAGTTCTAGGTTTTCCTGTGGTGTTAACAAGACTAAACAAAATTTCTGCTTTGAAATAAAACAGAACCCAGTGCCTCTATCGTATGAATACACAGCACGGCCTATAGAAAGCAAGCAGGCTCTGAAGGGATACAGCGCCTTCCTGGCTTTCTGCCTTCCGGCTATGTGGCCTTGGGCCAGTTACTTGGCCTCTCTGAGCCTCAGCTGTAACTGCAGGTTTGCTCTGAGAATTAGAAAGTGTATACAAAGCCCAGGGCCCTGGGTGGGCCTTCAACAACCAGTGGGTGCTGCTATTATTCTCTGAACAATCTGCACCCATTTCAGCTAAATCCTTGGGAATCACATTATACCAGCGCAGGGGAAGAATCTGTTTCTTTGTTTAATGAGAGAACAAAAAGAGTGAGTAGAGAAGTCAGGAGTTAGCCTGCCACCGCATTCTGGGGTCAAATGGGCTGTTTACCAACATGATTTGCTTTCACCCTCCTGAGAGTGGCACCGTGGAAAAAGTCCTTCCCGAGACTTACAGATGCCCAAGAGGCAATGTGGTTTCCATGATATTCCAGCATGGTCTGGCCAAGCTGTCCCCCATCCCCCATGCAAAAGCCAGCTTCCCCATGCAGCCCCCACAGCAGGAGAGAGGGAGAACCATTAAAGAAGCGGGGGTGCCTGTCACACTTCTCTGTAACCCCTGACGTGATGTGAAATTCTACAAGGTAGACCCTTTGAAATGCAAAATCTTCCGGAGTCCTTCAAATGTGTTTTTATTTTCTCGGGTTCCTAAGGCTGCTTTCAGATCCACCCATCAGTATTTCCCCCTCTCAATCAACCCACATTTAACAAAAAAAAAAAAAAGAAAGAAAGAAAGAAAAGAAAAAATAAGAAAAACCCAAGGACGTCTCTATTTTTCAGAAAAGCTCAAGTATCTCCAATCACTGTGAGGGGAAAGAAAATAAAATCTTCAGCTCCAGCCTCCTTGCATCACTCCAAGACACCCAGAAGCCAAGTTTCCTCTGGAAGATTCCCTCCCATCCTAGCCAGCACAGCAGTCTGTTGCTCAGATCTCAGAGAACTTTCTGAGATAAGAATTCGAGTTCCCCCTGACCCAAGTTCGGTAAGGTTAAGACAGGCACCACCAAAACCACAACCCGCAATACACCAAGCCCAAATCTTGCCCCAAAACCCGGTGCACAGGAGGTTTGGATTAAGCATCAAAGAAGTTACCTTAAAGTTGTTTGGCAAAGAAAAATACTTCACTGTAAGAAGAACCCTAGGGAACGGTAAATTGCTTTTGAATATGGACTTTTCAGTGGCGCAGTCATTAATCATGTTAATGTAAACTGCGCTACAACAAAAATTTTCTAAGCAAGTCTCAGGGCACATCAGCATATCTAAGCCTCTGGGTTTGTTTCCAAAGTTCACATCCCGGCAGGCAATGAAACTGCTGTTAATGGGGTCAGCTATTACAGTGCTGTCCCCAACCTTGGGCCATAATAAAGGTGACTCAGCCATCCAGAAAAAACTCTCAAAGTTACGCAGGAAACAAACAAATTAATCAGAGAAAGAGAGTCAATGATTTTTGGAAGGTGTATTCATTGGACAAGTTTAAACAGAAACTCTCCCTGGATGATCGGACTGACACTTTAGGAAGGAGTTGAGGGAGAACAATCAACCCTCCTCCCAGCACCCAAGTCCCCTGGCCAGACCCTTTGTGGAGTGGAGGGGAGGGCAGCAGCCAGATGAGGCGAGGAGGAGAGTCCAGCAGAGCTAAGCTTCACTGAGCCCCGCCAGCTCCAGCCATGTGCTTCATGTTGGCAACAAACCGGTTCTTTCAAGAGAGGAAGAGTCTGACAAAAAGGACAGCTGCAGCAAAGCAGAAGCTAAGGGTAAAAACCTCTCCAAAGCCCTATAGGGATTCTCCCCTAAAGTTAAACAAAACACCATTGGGGTTTGCAAGGACTAGTTAATCTATTAGTCTTCCCCTTGCTGGATCAATTAAAGAGAGTCCCTCCACATCTGGTTTCCATAGAAAACCGAAACTTGTATTATCAGCACATTACATAACAAATTATGCCTGCAGGTTTCTTTTATTACACATCAGAGAGGTGTGCCTGGTGGTGGTAATGATGGGGGTTGTGCCGATCTGAGTATTTGCTTATTTTAGTCTTTTTATTTAAGGGTAAGAACAGAAAGTTTTCCATACAATGCGCAATTTAACTGCAGAAAGTCACGCTATCCAAATAAAACATCAACTGAACAATCCGAAGGTGGGCCCAGAGCTCAGCCTTCAGGGCCCAAGGCAAGGAGTGAGAAGCGTGTGCTTTTTAAAAGAGCTCCGCAGCGTCCCCTGCTGCCAGCTCCTAATATTTAAACACAGCTCTCTCTGGCCTCCAGAAGGGGAGGAGAGCAGGCTGGCCCTTCCTGAGCTTCAATCAAGGGTCAGGCGCCTGCTCACTGGACCCGCTTAAAGGAACCCAAGCCCACTAGGCTTCTATAGGGAGGATGGGGAGGCTAGTGGGGCGGTAAGGGAATCAACAAGGGGAAGAGAAAGACTAAAACATGGAGACAGAAAGGGCCCAGTCCTGGAAATAACACCAGGACTTCCCATAAAATGTCAATTAAGCGTAACCACCACAATGACAAAAAGGTATCATAAAGCTCTTTCCAAAAGAACTTTATGAACTTCCAAAATGCTATGTGCAACATACCCCAAGTTGAAAAGAGAAGGGGGAAACTGATTGAAAACATTATGAACCAAGACAGTGGAATGCTCTACTTTGTCCTGAGAATACTGGAACCTTCAAGTCCACTTCTGCAGCAGTGAGGTTGCTAGTTTCTATTTAAAAACTTGTCTTCGATATCAAAATGACTGCACATGAATCTCACCTTCCCAAAAGAAAATAGGAAGTAGTTGGGCAACATCATTTGAATTCAAATAGCCTCGTTCTCTGAAGGAACGTTTGGAAGAAAAAAAATACAGGCCTTCTCCACGCCTCTCCTTAGCTTTCTAACCTGAAAAAGCGCCTGGAAGCTGGATCGGCACACTCCCAGGTCGCATGATGGGTGACAGCCAAGTGCAGACACAGAGTCAAGGGCTACCAGTCCTGATCCAAACCTTCTCCCACTGAATGGGACGATCAATTGAGACAAGTAGCTGTTTATGTAGTCCACAGCTAAAGGTGGGGTGGGGGACCCTGTAGACCTGCAATTCAGTATCAAAACTGTAACTGACACACGTTACTCTTAAATAGCTACATTAAAATGAAACCAAAACCTGGCCTAATAAGGAACAGTCAGTTTCACCTGGTAGGCTAACTCCATTACTTCCCCAGTTCTCAAACCAGGTGGCATCTTTTAAACGAGTCCAGGATCTGGAGCAAGGAGGAATCTCCCTGCCAGCCGGTGGGGACTGCTGGGAACACATATGCTAGCATGTCATTTGGAAGTCTGCTAATATGTTGTAAGCAGCACAAGACGCTTGCCTGGCTTCCCAGGCCAATAAACAATGCCATTCCAACTCCTGCAGCAGTCAATAGGAAACAGTCTCTTTTCTCCACCATCCAACAATTCAACAAACATTTGTTCCTGTTGAACAACCGTCAGCCTGGCTCCATCTGCACCCGCTCCTGCAAGGCGAGCGCAGCGGCACAAATGCCCACCCCAGGATCCCAGACCCGGAATGCAAGCCATTCCGGGGGCCACTTTCCTAACACCACCGAGTCCAGAGATTGTACCGTATGGAAGACTCGGAGTGTGGCCTATAGGAGGCAGAATCCCATTCATCAAACGCTGCAAAGAGCTTTTCTTTGTTCACCATCGTCCTAAGTACAGTACGTGTTAATGAGCCTGGGCGGTCAGATGGAAGGAGCTCGGCTTCAGGGGGCGTCCGAACGCGAGGGACCCGGGCAAACCTGTCCGTGCGGTTCGTCGCTGCTGCGGCGCCCCGGCCCGAACCACGAGCATTGTTCCCCAAGTCCGAAGACGGGGGTGGAGAGCTGGGGGCTGGGGGACACGGTGGGGGGCGGGGGAGCGAGAACACACTTGGGACAACACAAACCGCAAACCCTCCCCGGATTCTGGGTGTCCTCGATTCTTTCGTCTCTGCCCCACCAAGAGAAACCCTGAGCGCGTAACCTGCCTCCCACGGGCTTGCAAAATCCAAGACAGGCAAAAATGTGACTTGACCAGTGTGCCTGTGCCGGACGGCCCTTCTCGCCATGTGCAAAAGCCACGCCGACGCGGACGCCCCCACTCGCGAGCCCCAGCCGTGGCCTCCCCGCGGGCTTCCCCCGCCCGGGACAGAATGCCCCCTCACCACCATCCTGACCGCCCCGGACAGTCCAGCAGCAGCGGAGCCCGCCGCCTCGCGCCCGCATCCCGGGGGTGACGGGTGCAAACTTCCGCGAACAAAAGAGTTGTCTGCAAACGATGCGGGAACTTCGGGGCGAATGGGGACGCCCGGCTCCCGAGACTCCGCGCCTCCTCCGCAGAGGCTAGTCAAAGCTCAAGTCGAGACGCGGAGAGGACACCCCCGGGCGCAGCAGTCCCCGCGCCCGCCCGCCCGTCCTGGCCTGGGGAGCGCAGACTTTTCCGCCGCAGCCAGGCTTGTACGTCCCCATGCCTGTGCTCTGACAAGTCTCACGCCTGCATCAGGGGCGAGACCGAGCGCCCGGAGAAACCGCCCGACCCAATCCAAACGCGAAACAAGGCAGAAAAAAAGGCAACCAGCAACACTAGTAAAAAAGAAAAAAACACAGGCAAGCCCATTGCACACGCGAGCCGGGCTCCCTCCAGCCGGCGGCCGGGACGCACACGGCCCGGACCTCTCTCGGGGCCAGCCCCCGGGCCACCGCCGCCGCCGCCCGGCCCCGGGTCGCTTACTGTGCGCGGCGGGGCGCTCCGGACGCGGACCCCGCGCCGTCACCGCCAGCGCTCGCCAAGTCGTTCGGGCTGCCAGCCGCGCGTCCGCCGCGCGCACGCTCGCCTGCCGGCGCCGAGCGCTTTGTACGAGCGGCTCCCGGGGAGGAGGAAATCGACTTGTCACTTCCTGAAGTATTTGCAACTCGTCCCTTTAACCGGCACCGGCCAGGCCGCCCGCGCCCGCCGCCGCCGCGGGGCCGCCCGACAGCGGCTGCGTGGACTCGGCCCGGCGTTCAGCGGGCTGCGTCGCGGGCCCGGGCGGTAGGCGCGGCGGCGGCGTGCAGGAGGCAGGCGGCGTGCGGCAGCGGCGGCGGCGGGCGAATGTGCAGTGCGCGCAGCCGCCGATGGGCGGGGAGTGGGGGCTCGCGGCGCGCCGCGGGCGGGGCTAGAGGGCGTCCTGCGGGCTCCGCCGCGCGCCGCTCGCCGCGCTCGCGCCTGCGAGGCCCCGGGACGCGGGAAGTGGCCCCGGGCCTTGGCTGCGCCACCGCGGCTGCCCGGGCCCCGCGCCAGGGGCCCTACGGGCTTCTCTCCCCGCCCCTCGCACGAGCCGGGATGAAAACGCTGGGCCACATAGGCTTCAGGCGTCCAGCTTCCGGGTTGTTAGGTGCCGAGGTTTAAAAGAAACGGTCACTTCAGTGGCGTGCAGGACAGCGGGCGGATGGGGTCGCGGCGCGGGGGGGACCTTGAAGTGTTGTCACACTTTGGGAAAATAAAACGCAAGTTTCCTAACTCGGGGCGCTGATCAAAATGAAGGAATGTGTACTTCAGAAGCCACATCCAAAATACATGCAACTGGCGAAGGAAGGATTTGTGGTTGCTAAGCAGAGGCAGAGCATGTTTAGTTCTGTAACTTAGGATGTTGACTTAAGTTCAGGAATGTAACCCTGATAGAATAAGCAGAGTATTTTCATTGTGCTGCTCACCTGGGGGAGGGGGATTGTTTTCCTTGTGAAGTGAAGCCCTAGATTTCCCATTACTCCTTCCTACTGGTGTATGTTATTTTATTGACCTTGTATCCAAAAAGCAATTTTTAAAGAGAAGGTTTTTTAAAACCCCCTATGCCTGTTTTGTGTTCTCCTTTGCCAAAAAAACAAAACACCTCATTACTTTACATGGATTGTGTCTGCGCCATTTGAATGGTTCTATTCATAAATAGGGAAACTTTTTCTGTTGCTTCTAGGAACGTTTAATTGGTTTTAATCCAATGTTTCAATCCTAGTATCAAACATAAATGAACAATTAACTTCTTGAGCTTTGTGCGCTTGGGAAACTATTATATTTCATGGCTATTGCTGAAATATTTCAGAATATCATCACACTGGACCCATTCTTTTCAGAAAAGCATGAACTGACATCTCCTTTCACACTACAGCTCACTCCACGGAGTTCTGCTGCATGATTAGAATGGACGGCAATCACTGGAAAGGATATGAGTCTATTCATTTCAAGTTACATGATGTGGGATAGAGTCAAATCATCCTAAGAAAGCCAAAATGAACTAACATACAGAATACAGAATACCAAGATACTGATACCCTTACCCATATACGTTGCTTTTTAAAAATGCATTAAGGACCAATCTCGAAAGGAACAAGATCCAAGAACCGATGGTGAACAAAAGAAGGCCCAAGGAATAATTTTAAGAATGCTGCTATGCTTAACCAAAAGAGTCAGTGTTTCCCTAAAGCTATCTGATATCACACAATCACCTCAGCGTTTGAGGGCTTTAAGGACAGTTTAATTTACTAAGTTTTTATTAGGAAGCCTAGAGTGACTCCTGCTGGCAAACATTCAGTTTATTCCTACAATTACTAGTTCATCAGGTCAATTTAAAAAACAAGATGCAGGGTCCCAAGCCTGGAAACAATTATTACAACCATTATTCTTGTTGCTTTCAGGATGATTTGCGTTTCACATTCCAAGGATGGTGGTCATGGCCAGTTCCTCTGCTGTAACACCTCCTTTCCAACCTAAAGCAGCCTGTTTTTCTGGTTCTGAGGCTTTCTTGAGGCTGTCTAGAACTAATATACTTGCTTAAGAAGTTATGCTATTAACCAATAAATAGTTACTTCTCATTTTGTAGATTTGTATCTCCAAAGACTAAAAAGATACATAAAGACCTGTGTCACACTTAACCTTCCATACTATAGGCTCTTCCCACATGATGTAATAATCCTACAGCTATATTATAAAACACCCTCACTTCTTAGTGCTCAGCTCCATAGTTCTTTACTATGAAAAAATTCTACCCAAAAGGTTGTTATATTAGAGTTCTGCTCAATTCAGAAGAGTAGCTAAAGACGTAGAACTCTGGATTTAAAGCTATGTAAAAGCTGCAATGGGGCAGGGACATGGAGCTAAACTCTCTATCTTTGTTCAATCCAAAATGGTCAAACCAAATCAAAACCAGATTTTGAACACAAATAGACACCTAAAGGCAAATTCATAGACCAATTTAGGAATAAATCCATAAATAATCTAAAAACTATTACTTGTAACTTTTCCATTATCATCAACCAATGCTAACCTGATTAAGCCAGAGAACACCCTGGGAAATATAAAATGCAGGGATTACTTGCAGTCTTTTACTTCAAGACCAATATATGATGGCCCCGCACAGTGGCTCACGCCTGTAATCCCAGCACTTTGGGAGGCCAAGGTAGGTGGCTCACTTGAGGTGAGGAGTTTGAGACTAGCCTGGTCAACATGGTGAAACCCTGTCTCTATTAAAAATACAAAAATTAGCCAGACATGGTGGCAGGCACCTGTAATCCCAGTTACTCAGGAGGCTGAGGCAGGAGAATCGCTTGAACCTGAGAGGCAGAGGTTGCAGTGAGCCAAGATTGCACCACTGCACTCCAGCCTGGATGACAGGAAAAGACTCTGTCTCAAAAAAAAAAAAAAAAAGAAAAGAAAAAAGGAAAAAAAAAAAAAGAAAAACAAACAAAAAAAAGATATGAAAACCAGTGACAAAACACAGCAATCCTAGTTCCCCCAAAGGAGGACTACCAAATAGAGGCACACTTGTGTGTAAGGTATGAAACACATTTCCACTCAAAACTGCTTGGGAGATAGAAACTGAGTATCATTCTATATTAGAGAGCTCCCCTATTATAAGTTTAAAGCTCTTAAGCAACAGGAGACAATAAGGGTGTGTTTTATTAAGGGTGTAACCTACTAAAACTTGTATCAACAAGCTAATAAAAGTATTCACCTAAGCACATTTGTGCAGAGGAGGGTAAAGGTTGGGTTTTGATATGCACTAAGGAGTGTCCTAGGTAGTTAGTGGGTGTTTTATTTTTATGCCTTTAGAACCAGATAAATGTGACATTCAAACAAAGAGCTGAGCTTTGAGGCTGGAGCAAGTACCAGCAAATGTTCAGTTTTTCTCATCTAATCTATCTGTATGTATGGTTGTAAAAAGAGCTCACCACGAAAAAATTATCAACTGGTTTGAGAGAATAACATACTATCCTTTTTAGACTAACAAGCGAAGTAAGCAAACGCCAAAAGTTATACACTGGACCCAACAGCAGTATGCAGATGCACGTGTATTCACCCCTTTATTTGGCTTCCAAAAGCCACTGCCTCTTTGTCACAACCCTTGTATTAAAAGCCAGTCATTCACATTTCACACTGTTCTTTCTACATTTGAAAAGATCTTTTTTAAAGCAGAACCTTTTAAAATTACTTATAATAAATTATGAGAAGACAGACATCACCAAGTCCACCTTAAGTATTTTCAAAAAGACTGGTGACTAGAAATATGTTAGCAAAATATACTTCTTTGGAAAATATAAGAAGTTTCTGATTATAGATGGAAATAAAAAATCTGAACCTATCATGGGGGCAATTTTCATGTCTTACTCAGAAAAAAAAGTTCTGTAAATTTTCCCACATCTTTGTGCAGCTACAACTAATAACCTTACCTACATTAGCATGTAGGGATCACATGATACATTAATCCTTCTGTTCTTTCCTGTCTGTTCTTTTTATCCACTGATGAAAATAAGAAATGAATTATAGCTCTAGCTGGAATCATGCGTGTATGTACATACATACATACACACATGATACATATACACACACCTTTTTAAAACGGTATTTAGTTCCTGAGGACAAAATTACTCTTTGATCCAAGAACTAAACAATTTATTTTCATTGAAAAATAACCTCAGCAATGAGTTTAATAATACCAATCCCACTCCTTTGATACAAAGTAAGAGTTGAAAGCAGCTTGAAGAGGACTGACTATTGAGATCAGCGCATGTGAAGCCACACAGCTTTGTAACTGACTGTCTAGCACCATTGAGGTACGAAAGCATGCCAGCTGGGCCAGCATTGTGCACCACAAAGTATGGGTTGTGAGCCTAAGTCCTGAGCACAAACCCTGCTTTCCAAGTTGGCAGGTGCTGAAAACACAGCAAATGTCACGCTTGCAACTCACTGGATGGTAAGTAAGCTAAAAAGAACCAAGCAACAGTTAAAACTTATTTCAACTTCGTTTTTTTTTTTTTTTTTTTTCAAAGTTAATAGTAGCTACTGGTATTATGTGCTACAAGAAAACACAAGCATGAATAACAAACATTTAAAAGTTTATGTATGGTAAATAAAAAGCTTTAAAAAAGTGTAAATAAGGCTTTTCACTACATTCAAAGTAAATGGCATATGTAAAACTTATTAAACCTATTTTATTATTCCAATACTAAGGTTCAAAAGCATCTGTTTATGATCTTACATGAAGTCGACTCTAATTATTATCATTATAACATTGTGAGTTCCCTAGTTTGCTTCAGTTACCCCACCAAAAACATATCTAAAAACAAATTACAATATTTTCATATTGCTATGTTATAAATTGCATTTAATCTAGAAAATATTTCCACTGTAGACCAGGCTAAACGTTTATGTTAACATCTTTAAATGAAACCATTTCAACTTTTTTTCTTAAACATTCTTTAGAGGAATTCACATTCAGTATTTGAGATATAAGCTCAAAACTTAATTCTTCTCTTGTCAACTATCTGCCATAAGTCATTGCCTCAAGAAAAATCGATTTTTAATTCCTCCCTAGTGATCTGCTCAAAGCTACCGCTCTCCTGCCTTTCCCCCTAAAAATGAAACTGAGTAAATTTCATTTTCATTAGGTAGAAAGGAAACTAAAACTAGATACAGTTGGTGATTTCACAGAGCTTAAAAACCCAATCTAAAGGCTGAATCCTTTGGATTTAAAATGTCAAGAAAAGAAATCAGCCTCTAGTTCTAAAGGGTAGAACATTCCTGGGAGCAGTATGAAAAGAACATTTAGCCTACATAGTAGCCTGTGAATTTCTTAACTCTCCTCAGCAGTTTGTCAATCTATTATATTAACCAAAAGCAAAGATCTTTTGTTTGAATTCATACCCATGACTGTTCTAACAGAGACTAGCCTTGCTGATTTTGTATGTGCGTAACCTGCAGCTATAGGTTGAACTGTACCTACAATATAAAAGAATTGATATGAATGAGAAGTTGGCTTACTATTTCAATTACTAGTTTACAGCTTCTCTTAACTTTTACAAGGGACAAAAACCAAAAAAAACACCTTGATCAAAACCAGGTTAGTCAACCACTGTACTGTTAAACTACCTAACATAAAGAACTGGAGCTTTGATGATTCTGTTGTAAAGAGGTACATCATATCATATTGACCTCAACTCTGTAGAACTCTCTTAGAATGGTTAAAAGACTAAAGTCCTCTAGGATGAACTAAAGAAAGCAATATGACTCTGGCCAACATGTCTATAGTCATACTAAGCAATCTAGACATTGAGATAGTCATATAACCACCAATAAAAAGGCTAAAGAAATAAACAAACCCGAAAAACCAAACGTTTTCTTTTTTTTTTTTTTTTTGGATACGGAGTCTCACTCTGTCGCCCTAGGCTGGAGTGCAGCGGCATGATCTTGGCTCGCTGCAACCTCCGCCTCCCGGCTTCAAGCAATTCTCCTGCCTTGGTCTCCTGAGTAGCTGGGACTACAGATGCACACCACCACACCTGGCTAATTTTTTGTATTTTAGTAGAGAAGGGGTTTCACCATGTTGCCGAGGCTGGTCTTGAACTCCTGAGCTCAGGTAATCTGCCCGCCTCGGCCTCCCAAAGTGCTATGATTATATAGGTGTGAGCCACCGAGCCTGGCCAAACCAAATGTTTTCCAGAGTAGCATAAACAACTGATTCACCATACCTTTTACACTACACTGTCAATTCTAGTATAAACTAAGGACAAATCAGATAAAGTATTTAAAGTATTACTCAACATCAAACTTGAAAATGTCACTGCGAATGGCACTGTTAGCTTACAGCAAAGGAAATAAACCTGAATCACTGATTAAGGATATCAAATCTGGATGATGCAAAGTAGAAATCAATTATAAAATCTCAGGCCACTGCTTCCTAAATGGCCAATACAAGACCCAAATCCAATTCAACACTTTCATTAAATCCAATGCCACCAGCTTCCTAATGCATGATCCTACAGGGACTTGCTCTTGGTTCCTTTGTCTGATGTCACTTGGAATAATGCTTTGGCACTCAGACCTAATGAAGGAAGGTATATTATATCCTTGTCTATTTGGTTTCAGTTCAAATGAACCCACATTAACATTTTCCCCCAGCATACCTACATTTCTTAGTGAATTATTACTGGGGCTGGATGCAGTGGCTCACACCTATAATCCCACCACTTTGGGAGGCCAAGGTGGGAGGACTGCTTGAGGCCAGGAGTTCGAGACCAGCCTGGGTAACATGGCGAAACCCTGTCTCTACAAAAATTACAAAAAATAGCTGGGCATGGTGGCACATGCCTGTGGTCCGACCTACTATGGAGGCTGAGGTTGGAGGATCACTTGAGCCCAGGAAGTTGAGGTTACAATGAGCCATGATTGCACCACTGCATTCCAACCCGGGTGACACAGTGAGACTGTCTCAAAAAAAAAAAAAAAAAAAAATTACCACTTAAAACAGATAACGATCTAAATCCAAGGGGTATTCTTAGTCTCTGCTGACACATCATAAAGGACATTTCATGAAAATCTGGCATTATAATATCTGGTCCTCATTTCTTAAATGACTGGAAAAAAAAAAAAAGGTACTTCAAATCCAGCATAGTGGACTGCTGAGGAGTCCCAGCTACTTAAGAGGTTGAGGCAGAAGACTGCTTGACTGTATCAGCCAAGCAATACAGTGAACTTGGTCTATCAAAAAAATAAATAAGTGCTTCAGCACCAGCGCTAGAGACTAAGGAAGAAGAACCTATACAGTATGATTTCTAAGAAGTTCTGAAAGGCCTACCTACACTTTCCCTCTCACTTATGTAGCACTCCTCCTCTCTTCACTCATATAATCACTCCTGGAACACAAATGCCTACAATGGAACTGAATATACTAAAACCGTGGCACTGAGGGGTAAAATCTCAAACAATTAAACATATCAGCTTCATGGGAAGAAGGGTCCTTGGAGGAAAGAACACTGATTTGGCCTTGGTGTGTGGCAGCAATCCCGCTAAGCTGCTTTACATTTCTCACTTAATATTCACATTCCTAATATGCAGGGTCTAAAGCACTGCTTCTCTCTCCAAGCTGTTTCAAAGAAATATATGGAACAGAAACCAACCTTAAATACCTACTATACAGAAGGTACTTTGCTAGCACCCTTAACATACTTCAGTTTCACTGGGGAAATAAGCAGTTACAGAGACAAACTGACAGTAGCCTGGAGAGACACAGGGCATAAGGGCAGACCCACATACTATACTCAATATACTATATATACGGTAGTATATACAGCATACTATATATAAGAAGAGCAGACCCATATACTATACTCATATACTACATATACTATAGTATATACAGCACACTCTATATAAGAAGGGCAGACCCATATACTATACCCATATTCTATTCTCATCTTAGAGTGGCAAATTAGGTCATCTGTGTGTCGTTTGTGCCTTGTGTCAAAAAAGAAACATATTGGGGAGATTCCTCAAATTATCACAATTTTTCTAAGGCCCAGTCTTGATCTCAATCTTTCTATATATAAAAATGGAACTGGACTAAACAATAAGATGCAAATTCCTAAGTTTCCTGGATATCTCTAGGCCAGGTGCAGTGGCTCACGTCAGTAATCTCAGCACTTTGAGAGGCTGAGGCAGGAGGATCACTTGAGCTCAGGAGTTCAAGGCTAGCCTAGGCAACATAGTGAGACCCCATCTCTACAAAAAATAGGAAAATTAGCCCGACATGGTGGCATGCATCTGTAGCCCCAGCTGCTAGGGAGGCTGAGGCAGGAGGATCACTTAACCCTGGGAGGTCAAGGCTGCAGTGAGTCATGATCACATCACCGTACTCCAGCCTGGGTGACTGGGTGACTGGGTGACAGAGTGAGACCCTATCTTAAAAAAAAAAAAAAAAAAAAAAAAAAAAACCTCTGGTCAAATGCATACAAACTTATCAAATAGAAGATATCAGTGACAATACTCAAATACAAAGTTTAAGAAAACATGGACAAAGATTTTTTTAGACTGAATACTCATCTGACTGCTTCAAATATTTTACGTACATATGTATATATGAGTACAGATACCTTGGTTTAAAAGAACCATCAAGTTACCTAACAACTGACAGTTAGCAAATGGAGTATTTAATCTCCCCACATATACAGTCGACCATTGAACTACATGAGTTTGAACTATGTGGGTCCACTTATACTTGGCTTTTTTCAACCAAACTCAGATTGATAATACAATATTCTTGGGATGCAAAACTCACTTATGTATAGATTTGGTTATAAGCAGGTGGTCCCAGTATCCCTCGTGCATACCAAGGGACAGCTATTCTAGAAGCCTATTTCATAGGGCTTTTTCTAAGCCTCAATTGATTTCAGGAGTATTATGGACTAAATGTTGGTTTCCCCCTACAATCTACATGTTGAAGCCCTGACCCTCTACCCCCAACGCAATGATATTTGGAGATAGGGCCTTTATGAAATAATTAGGGTTAGATGAGGCCATGAGAGTGAGGCCCTCAGGATGGGGTTAGTGCTCTTTATTTTGTTTTTGTTTTTGTTTTTGTTTTGAGATGGAGTCTCGCTCTGTCACCAAGGCTGGAGTGCAGTGGTGTGATCTTGGCTCACTGCAACCTCCACCTCCCAGGTTCAAGTAATTCTCCCGCCTCAGCCTCCCGAGTAGCTGGGACTACAGGTGTGCACCACCAGGCCCAGCTAATTTTTGTATTTTTAGTAGAGATGGGGTTTCACCATGTTGGCCAGGCTGGTTTCAACCTACTGACCTCAGGTAATCTGCCTTCCTCAGTCTCCCAAAGTGCTGGGATTACAGACGTGAGCCACCATGCCCGCCTGGAGTTAGTGCTCTTTATAAGAACAGACACCAGAGAGCTTATGCGCTCCCTCTCCTCCAACCCCACTGCACACAAAGAAGTCATGTAGACACACATAGATGGCAGCCACTTAGAAGCCTATAGAGAAGAGGCCTTAAAATAAAGTATACCTTGCCAGCACAATGATCTTGGAATTCCAGCCTCCAGAACTAACTTTCTAGAAATGAATTTCTGTTGTTTAAGCCACCAAGTTTATGGTATTTTATTATGGCAATGTGAGCTAACAAGAATACAGAATGTTAAATATCACCGAAATGCCCTTGTTTTATGGAGAGAAAAACTGAAGACCAGAAAAGGAAAGTGACTTGGCTAGGTCTAATCATTTTTCTCCAAAATTAAATATTTTTTAAAATCATTTGTTTGACATCTATTCTATTGCTTAATAGATTTTAACAAATTACCTGCTGTTATAAAATGAAAGGAACCAAAATAAACTCAACTGAATTTCAAGTTCAGAAAATAATCTCCTTAATTCATTGCAAATAATGAAATGATCTTACTTCTGCTACATAATGTCTTCATCATACAAATTCCAATAGGAAACCTAGGCTCACTAACTGAATACTGGGGGAAGACAGCTTAGTGAAGAATACTTAGTGAGCTCCAGTATTCAGAATTGCTCTTTTAGTTTAATCCAGTTAATTACTTTTTTTAATTTTTTTTTTTTTAAGACAGAGTCTGCTCTGTCGCCCAGGCTGGAGTGCAGTGGCGTGATCTCTGCTCACTGCAAGCTCCGCCACCTCCCGGGTTCACGCCATTCTCCTGCCTCAGCCTCCTGAGAAGCTGGGACTGCAGGCGCCCCGCCACCACGCCCAGCTAATTTTTTTTTTTTGTATTTTCAGTAGAGACAGGGTTTCACCGTATTTGCCAGGATGGTGTCGATCTCCTGACCTCATGATCCGCCCGCCTCGGCCTCCCAAAGTGCTGGGATGACAGGCGTGAGCCACCTTGCCAGGCCCAGTTAATTACTTTTTAATTAAATAACAACTACAACAATTGGTACTTCCAACTACAAAGCCAAGAATTCTGTCCTATCTCTTGAACAAACTATATTATCAATTGTTTGATCCAACTGGCTCTCTCACTGAATCTGGGCTTTCCCTGTAGGCCTGTTGGATTTACAGAGGGGATAAACAGCTCATCCTTGTATGCCTTGCTTATGACCGCTTCTCAAAAATCAAAATATTACTCTCATTCAAAATAGCAGTATAAAAGCAGCTTCCCTGAAACACAAATGCATCTCAAAGGTTCTATTTATACATAGCACCACATGTAGTTTTCACTCACAATTTCAGGTCTTTCTTCCAAAGCTTGCCTACAGCTCTTTAATTCCACCAGGTATGTTTTATGAAATACCATATTATGACTTTCCCCATTCAGAAACCAACTAGGCTTCTTACTGAGAACATAGAAGGAAAACCTAATTATCAGTGCTTCAATGCATCTAAATTTATTTCATTACCAAAATCAACAGAGTAGGGGCTAGCTGCTGTTGCAGAAAGGCAGACGGATATGGAGTATAAACTGCTCTTTCCTCCACTCTTCCTTCCCCTACCCCACCCCTCAAAGTTCCATGGTTGGAAATCATCCTAACATTTTTTCATCCCAACATTTTTTTAGCCAGGATGTACTAAAATTAGATGGGAACAAAGGCCTGACATTTTCCTATTAGAGAAGGGTTAGGAGGAAAATGTGAACTGACAGCACCCACACTCTTCTACATTTAGCCTCTTCCTCCCAATGGTTCTCTCCTCTTTGCAGCAGTAAAGCAGGCTTAAAAGCTGGGGAACTACAGCCATCCCAACACCATTTCGATTCTGCTATCATCATTGATGATAAGCTGCCTGATCTGTAATATATTAATGAAAAATGAGAAATACAGTTCACAGTCCCCTTATTCAACCAGAGTATTTTCATATTTTTTCCTAAGCTACTCGGATAATATACATGATATGCTAATTGCTGGATCATGTGTAAATTTTTACATATTTGGGAAAACAGATATATTAGATTTGCTTTTCTTAAGATGCTTCCAGATACTATGAACAATAAAGATCACTCACTTAAATACTTATCATTTGCTGATACGGTACAGTAATAAAAATACGTACGTAAAAATATAACATGGAAGAATTTATCATTTCTCATCTCTTCAGGAAACAAAGAAATCATTTCTTTTGAAAACAAAAATGTAGATTTTGGCTTTTTATTTCTTCTTCTAACAAGCTAGGCAAGTAATTTGCAAATACTTTAGGGCTCAACTGATCTCCCAGTTTAAGTCTTTTTTACAATGGTATCAGCATGACAAAAGTACATTCTGCCAGCCTATACATCTCAGTTTTTGAAGTCCTGCTCCAGAAAAGCAGGATAGGATATTGATACATTCATGTCTTAGGAATTATTCCTATCTTTTTAAGTTTATTTCCCTAGGCCTAAACTATAGTGACAGCTCAAAATTCATCTAGAGAAGCCCTTTTAATGCTCAGTCTAATACACTGTGTTGCAAAAGATTTTTAAAACTCAGTAAGTACTGACTCAAGCTCTCTTTTTTTCCTGGTTACTAGAGCCCATCTTGACATCTAAGCTGGAAATGAATGATCTTTCAACAACACTCCAGGGATTTTGCTAAGGTCATATTCAATCATTCATTAGGCTTCTTACCCGTCGCTTTTCAGAGTTCCATTGTAGAGCTGGTTTTATTCAGCATTTATGTAGCCTGTGGGCTTGGGTATTTGTCTGCTTGATGTTGAGTTTCATTTCTATGCCCTGAACATAGGAATCCATCAATTGACCAAAGAATTTCAAACTATTCTTTTACTTTTCTAACAAATTGCATGGTGTATATGAAGAATAAATTAGCATTAATTTTCTTCCATTAACTGTTAATAAAACATGCTGATGAGCTCCCCCTTCTTCTATGGACATCTCTGTTTCCTGCCTAACCAAGAGAAATATAAGGATTTCCTAATTTTTTTCCCCACTATGCAATTGTCTTTCAGCCATATATGCTCCTCACCTCCCACAATCAAGCTCTAGGTCGTGGGCAGCCTTCATTCAGTGAAGTGTATGAGACAAGACTTCTTTCAGAGCCCATCGACACCCCCTCACACACACACACACACACACACACACACACACACACGCCCACACGCCATTAGCTAAAGAGGTTACTACTGTGGAACACAAGACACTTGGTCTCATACTATCAAAGCAGAGGGCTGTCCAGGAGCACATACACGTTAGCTTACAGAGCCCAAAACAGGAACTCAAACCCCAGGACTCTCCCCTGGAGACAAACTGTTCACATCTGTACAGATTTTCATTATAGGCCACTAGACAGAGAGAGAGAGACACACACACACACACACACACACAATTCATAAAATAAAATTACTTAAAAGAACATAAATGAAAGTCATTAACACAGGCAGGAAAACGCTATTTCTTTGTATACCAATTTGAAGAAAATTATTTCAAGGCCATATGAAACTTAACTAATAATGTAGGTTCCTTAAAAATTGAGGTTTCTATCATACTCTGGATAAATGTAAATTGAGGTCAACATACAGTACCGTATTATAGTATCATAGAAATTTTAAAATAAGTAAGTCCACTGAAGCACATGATTCATAAAAAGACTAAAAGTCTTTTGTATATACTTAGCTCCCTTATTTCTTCAAAAAAAGAAAACCCAGAAGATTGCATGCATACCACAGATGAAGAAAAAAGGAAAACTCAGTGCTACTACAATGGGAAAAAAATCATTCAAGGATAGTTTGTACTTATTTTTAAATGGCTTTAGTCAGGCTGCCAAGAGTGATATCAGGTTTGATTCTCACATACATAAATGCCAGTCCCAAAAAGCAACTCTAACTTGTGCACCTGGCTTAAAACAAAATGTACTGAAAACTTTGTATTTGTTAATTGGTGTAACCCACCCATTCAGGCCTCAAGTCCCTTTGGACGTGCACACGCACTTCCTATACACAGAAGTGGCCTGTTATGCAGCAATAACATCATAGTGAAAAGCAGCAATTCCATGCAGGCTGCACCGAGAAATTGCGTTTGCATTTCAAACAAGTTTCTTCAAAATAAGCGTCTTTCGATTAAATGAAATTACAATTCCAAATTCTTATCCACAGAAAATAGCATTCACTACGTAACTTACTGCTCCTTTTTATAACTGCATAATTTGTCACAGTTACCCACATATTTATACAATTTAACAATACTAAGTTAAATAATGTATTTATGGTTTGTTTCAGGAACCTGGGGACATTTCCTGGCCTGGTTTTTAACAGTTTGGTATTATGTGAAAATACTAATTTCTTATTAGCATTTTTGGACCTTCCATTTGTTCTGGTTTTAGTCCCCAAGAAGCTAGCTTCCAGCAGGATTAGAGTAATAAGAAGAGATGACAACTTCCTTTTCCTAACCTTATCAAAAAGCTCTATGGTTAAAAAAATAAATAAAAAACTTCACCTTTGCAAATGGCACAAACATGCCCCAAATAGTGACTCGAAAAGCTTTTCAACAAAGAATCATTCCAAGCTTTTCGTGAATCAGACTCAACATCTCAATCTAGTCACACAGAAAGCCTAGTTTGTAGGATTAGTGCATTAAAATAGCATATACTTAACTCAAAATTCTAAGAGTACTTATCTATGTTATATTTGAAATCAAACAAAGACCAGATCTCAAAAACTATAAAACTATCTACAGTTTAAGATCTCCTGTCTTGTAAAATCAACACAATTTTGTAAAAAATTTAAATTGCATATATTTTGAAGTAATTTCTCAGTTTTTATATGTTGAAAATAAAAGCTTTTCAAAAATGTTATTTTTGTTGTAAGTCCACATACATGTCTTCAACTATCTTGTCTTAATGGTTGATCAATGTTTATCTAAATGAAAAACTCACCCCCCCGTCTACCCCTCCCCAAAAAGAAAAGGGACATAATGTTAGATTTACTCAATACAGGAGTAACATTTGCCAAATAAACAAAAAGTCTGTTAGTTATGTAACCCAACCGGCACACAAAGCTGAAAATCTTCAAAAAATTATGCAAAAACGTGTATTATGGCTCCAATATTAAAATGTTACCACAAATACAAAATGGTATTAAGTATGAATATGCCTTATTTTTTCAAAAACATTACTAAACTGTTTCTCTTGCTAAATTAACCCCTAACTAGAATATCTTTGTGCATGTATCACTGAAGGCTTATATAACTTACACTACTCTTTCACAGAAGAATGACAAAATTCTCAATAGAGGCAAGTCTTTGAGTAGGGAGATGGGGAAAATTAATGAAGGATGATATGAGACAGAGTTGACTGACTGCTATTCTGATACTGCACAGATGAACACTAACAAAATAACTACCCATCTTTTGTAACTGAACTTTATATGTAATCATCATAGGTCTCCAGCTGTACTGTAAATGCTATAAAGGCAGAGAATTAGCACCTGTGAGGCAGAATGTGCTAGGAGAAGAGGATGTTTTAAAGTCAGACAGACCCAGATAAAAATCCTGGCTCCATCCTGTACTGCTGGACCTCATAAAAGTGACTTCACTTCTCTCAGTTTCATTTTCCTTATAAGTAGAAACAAGAACAAGCAATACATCCCTCAAGAAGATATTGAAAGGATTCAATTACTTAATAAGACAACTCAACATAGCACTAGCAAATAATAATATTCCTTAGTTCTCTTTCCTTCTGCTACCTGTTTATCCCTTACAGTGTGTAGAGAAGACCATAGCTGCAAAATGCAGGCTTGATAACTTTTGAGCAACTGATATATTTCTCTGATTTTGTTCAATTATATACATAAAGGTAAGAGGCCTTTTCACAGGTATTAAGTTTAAAAATAACCACCATCCAACACAAAATAGTATTTCTTGTTATATTTTATAAATAGTCTAACAAAACACTAACAAAGTTGTTTTGCTTATTATTCTGATGCTGGAATAATTTGGTCAAATCTTCATAAATAGTTTTCAACTTTACCAAGGCGCAAAAATCAAGAATACAGGCTTTCTATAAACTCATTTACTACTTTAAAGTTTTTAACTGTTTAGCAGTTACAGGAAATCTTTTTAATCCAAAACTATTTACATTTCAAATACAAAAGAAAATTAAAAATTATTGACTGATCTCTAAAACCCAACCACTTAGATGCTCATTATTATTTTCTTTTACCAATCCAGTATATTCTATTCAATATGTGCATCCTGTGTACTCACTAAGCATTTATTTGCACAAGGATTTTCTGTGTCAGGCTGACTTTGCTGTGTAGATTCTGTGTAGCTACCTGAATTTGTCCAAGAAAAAGTCTCACATTTTTTGGAAAACCAATGCTGCTACACTGTTTCCAGATCTGCCTCCAAAGCTGAACTTGGGTGTTGGCAGCTCTTCGAAAAGTTCAAATCCTGTCAGACAAAATTTAAATACTTTTATTAAGGATTGAGTCTCATAGTCACATTTATTTATATGCATGCATTAACACTGTACCTTTCAACCCTTTGTAAAACTGTAATTGTGCTGACTTTCACTTCATGGTTTTCAGTTCTACTATGTATGTACAGTATATGTATGCTCACCCAAAATCACTTTGAATTTAACAAGGAAAAGACAAGACCGAAAACAAATTGCAAAAAACAGGCTTTCCATCCACCTCCCATTTCCTGAACTTCCTGTTTGTCACCCCCGCAAAGCTGTGTCTCTATTAGCCTCTATCACCTCGTTTGTAGGAAGCAGCTAGCACGTGTTGAATTTTTTTGTTTGTTTATTTGTTTGTTTTTTGAGACAGAGTCTCACTCCATCACCCAGGCTAGAGTGCAGTGGCACAAGCTCAGCTCATTGCAATCTCTGCCTCCAGAGTTCAAGCAATTCTCACCTCAGCCTCCCAAATAGCTAGAATTACAGTTACACGCCACCACGCCCAGCTAATTTTTCGTATTTGAGTAGAGATGGGGTTTCACCATGTTGGCCAGCCTGGTCTGGAACTCCTGACCTCAAGTGATCCACCCACCTCAGCCTCCCAAAGTGCTGGGATTACAGGTATGAGCCACATCACCTGGCCCTGTGTTGAGTTCTTACTATGTGCCAGGCATTATTTTGAGTGCTTTATATGTAGCAATCTAATTAATTCACACCACACACATAAAAGCACTTAATACAGAAAGGCAAAATAACTTGGAAATATAAGTGAATTTGTAGAAGATGAAAAAGTTCTGGAGAAGGATGGTGATGACAATTGCACAAAAAATGTAAATGTACCTAATACCACAGAAGTGTACATTTAAAAATGGTTATAAAGTGGTATGTTATGTGTATTTCAGCAGAATTAAAAACAATAATTTATAACAAAGATGAAGACTCAAACTAAACTAACCAATAAAGGTCCTAGGAAGACAAGGAACTAGTAACTTTCAAAGCATCACAGTATGGTTTTAAAAAAATTAACTTTGAATCGAAAAAGTTTCAAAGTTAATCAAATCCTAGGTTCAAGTCTCAGCTTCACCACTTACTAAATGAGACAGGCTATCAAGTTACCTCTACCATGATCCTGATTTCTATGCAAAGAGGCTACTAATACCAATGCGCTCCCCCACCCCATCAACTTCACTGTGATTTTGTAAAGATCCAAATAAGATAATGTAGTGTTTCCCTAAACTATAAAATAAAATGTTTTATTATTTTGCTTTTAAAAAATAGAACAAATAAAGCTGGAAGGTCACTTACTAAAATGTCAACCAGGGCCTGGCATGGTATAATCCCAGCACTTTGGGAGGCCAAGGTGGGCAGATCACTTGAGGCCAGGTATTCAAGACCAGCCTGGGCAACATGGCGAAACCCCGTCTCTACAAAAAATACAAAAATAAGCCATTGTGGTGGCCTGCGCCTGTGCGCCTGTAGTCCCAGCTACTTGGGAGGCTGAAGTAGGAGATGCCTGGGTGATGGAAGCTATGGTAAGCCAAGATTATGCCACTGCATTCCAGCCTGGGCAACAGAGCCAGACTCTGTCTCAAAATAAATTTTAAAATTAAAGTAAAATAAAACGCCAATCAAGCTTTTCCCTTATTGATGGAACTATCAGTTTTGGAATTTTTTTTTTCTTGAGGCAGGGGTGGGGTTCTGTATTTTCTAAATTTCCATGCTTTGAGTTCAAATAACTCTTGTAAACAAAAAAAAAAGTGTTTTAAATGATGTATATTGACTGGGTGGAGTGGCTGAGGCCTCTAATCCCAGCCTGAGGCTACTAATACTAATGCACTCCCCTACCCCATCAAATTCACTGTGATTTTGTAAAGATGCAAATAAGGTAATGTAGTGTTTTCCTAAACTATGAAATAAAATGTTTTATTATTTTGCTTTTAAAAAAAATAAAACAAAGCTGGAAGGTCACTTACTAAAATACCAACCAGGGCCTGGCATGGTGTAATCCCAGCACTTTGGGAAGCCCAGGTGGGAGAATCACTTGAGCCCAGAAGACCAGCCTGGACAGTATGGCAAAACCCCGTTTCTACTAAAAATATAAAAATTATCCAGGCATGATGATGTGTGCCTGTAGTTCCAACTACTCAGGAGGCTGAAGTGGAAGGATCACTTGAGCCCTGGAAGTCAAGGCTGCAGTGAGCCAAAATCCTGCCACTGTACTCCAACCTGGGCAACACAGAGAGAGAGATCCTGTTTCAAAAATAAAAATAAAAATTATATTATGGCATCAATTGGTCTATCATACTATTTCATTATACATCCTAATTCATGTTATCTAATTTCACCAAATCATAATAACTCAATATTATAATGCTTATTAAAAGCTTATCATAAGAAAACTTTTCCAAATTGGGACATTTCTTTTAATAAAATAATATGATGTATCTTAATGCTGGAAAATGCAGGCATTGTGCTAGGTACATACATAGTTAATACACCCATATTTGTTTTCAAAAATTTTACAAATACTTTGGATATTTAATAATAAAAATTTTCTGTCTGTATAAATTTTCCAGGACTAACTTTTTAACTCCCTGAACTAACCCTACTGAACTAGAATTATTATATTTCAAAATAGAACACACCAAAATATTAACAGTGGTTGTACTCCACTGATGGTAAATGAATTGTCTTAATTATTTTAATCTGTATGCTTATGTGTTGACGTTATTGATATTTTTCAATTATTTAGATAATAAATTTGAATTACTTTTTCTTTTAAACGATAGCTCCCTAGCCAGGCGCGGTGGCTCACGCCTGTAATCCCAGCACTTTGGGAGGCCGAGACAGGCAGATTACAAAATCAGGAGATTGAGACCATTCTGGCTAACACAGTGAAACTCCGTTTCTACTAAAAATACAAAAAAGTAGCTGGGCGTGGTGGTGGGCGCCTGTAGTCCCACCTACTCGGGAGGCTGAGGCAGGAGAATGGCGTGAACCCGGGAGGCGGAGCACGCAGTGAGCCTGAGATCGCGCCACTGCACTCCAACCTGGGGGACAGAGCGAGACTCTGTCTCAAAAAATAAATAAATAAATAAATAAAATAAAGGATAGCTCCCCAAACCCGAATAGATTCAGAAAGACTCCCTTAAATTACTTCTGAAGTAAGATGGGTGGTTATTGCTTTCGTTCATTGTCATAAAGTCAAGTCCCTTGGACATCAAATTAGAACATGGGCAACTGGTTCCAGGTAACACTTACCAAAAAAATTATAACACAAAGTATTTATATAATCAGGGGTATCATGGAAAAAATGCAACATCTGTTTCAACAGTTTTATGAACACTTATAGTTCAAATAAGAAAAGAACCTTAAAAGATTGGTGAAACAAGCCTTATTTTGTGCAAAGAGAATGTGGCAGCCAGTATGAGTAGTCAGGAGCAAGACCTTTGGCAGTGACGCAGGGCAGTGTATTCTGTTACTGTCCCATATCTAACTTCAAATACCATTTTCTAAGGGACTCATGTCTAAAAAATGTTTTCAATTGTATATAATTATTTATGTAACATTTCCCATTATAACACTTCGCTTAAATTCTGTATTTCGTTCTAAAATTGAACATAGTTTACTCAATAGTTTTCAGACAAAGACACATTTTTAAGTACTCTAACCAGGCTAAAGTCTGTTCCTCATTATCAAAGACAGACAAATATGTTTTTGTCTGCTGGTTCTAGGAGTAAAAAAGAACACCTGTATTTAAAAACCAGGAAAGAAACTTGCCCTACACAGTGTAACTCTGGGCATTTATTAAAACTGTCAAAGTTCAGGAAGAGGAAAGGCTTATTGATACAGGGCCTCACTAGTTCTAAAGGAAACAAATTTAACATGGAAGATAATAAAATAAATGACATGTAATAAAAGACAATAAATCACATATAATTCTTGTTTTCCAGAGGCAATAGTAATGAAGCCATAAGCTCATATTTCAAGCCTCAAACACTTCAGGTTTTACATTATATAATCTGTCAAAGCCACTGAACACACACAAAAGGACATGTGTTAAGTGTTCTCCCAGCCTATTCCCTTAATACTAAAAAGAAAACAAACTCTAAAATGAGGTATATGCAGTACAGTTATAAATAATGGTACACAGTAAACTATTCTCTTGAGGTAATTCACTTCCCATTAGCTTGTGACAATTGAGGTTCAAAATTTAACCAAATATTGAGTACCATATTATTTACCCAAGACTCCATCCTGAAAATTTATCCTATCCTTAAAAAAAAACAAAGTGCAGGATTTGGAATAAAAAAGGGGGGAAAAAACTAATCTGAAAAGGATTCTAAGAAAAAACAAGCAAATATCCGTAGATTCTCAAGATACTATCCCAGAAATGCCTGTGCACTACATGAAAAACTGGCAGATAAAATATTTCTTAAAAAATGCAAGGAACAGTCTGCCAGAGAACTCAAAATATTTTGTGTCTAGATTACAGATTCTCAGTTCTCATAAGATCTCCACTAAGCAGATACTGCACTAACTACACTTTGCTAACTAGGCAAAAAAGGATCCTGCCTCAGCACCAGAATCTTCTATCAATTCCCTACATTTTAATTCTGTGCAATCTTAAAAATAATTGTTCTATATCCTCTGAAAACAAGAATTGTTCTATAATCTCTGAAGACCTAAATGACCACTAGGGCAAGACCAGCTAAAGTATCTATAATATTAAAACTCTCATCATGTTAAGACAAAAGTACTTCTTCCATTTGCATTATTATGGATTTGCCAGTAAATCAGTGCACTGAAGTCAGAAGCACAATACATGTTTTGTTTGATTCTATAAAAAATAGATTATATATCTTTTTTTTTTTTTTTTTTTGAGACGGAGTCTCGCTCTGTCACCCAGGCTGGAGTGCAGTGGCCGGATCTCAGCTCACTGCAAGCTCCGCCTCCCGGGTTTACGCCATTCTCCTGCCTCAACCTCCCAAGTAGCTGGGACTACAGGCACCCGCCACCTCGCCCGGCTAGTTTTTTGTATTTTTTAGTAGAGACGGGGTTTCACCGTGTTAGCCAGGATGGTCTCAATCTCCTGACCTCGTGATCCGCCCGTCTCGGCCTCCGAAAGTGCTGGGATTACAGGCTTGAGCCACCGCGCCCAGCCTAGATTATATATCTTAAATAAAAGACTGTACAATTCAAATAGAGAACTTAATTTTGTTTTTTTGTTTTTTTGTTTATTTGGGTCTCACTCTGTCACCCAGGCTGGAGTTCAGTGGCACAATCCTGGCTCCCTGCAACCTCCACCTCCTGGACTTATGCAATCCTCTCACCTCAGCCTCCTGAGTAGCTGGGACTACCGGCACGCGCCACTAATCCCAGCTAATTTTTTGTATTTTTAGCAGACACAGGGTTTCACCACGTTGCCCAGGCTGAGAACTTAATTTTTACAGCCTCATAAATGTTAGTACTTAACTGCCAGGATTTCTCAGAAAATTTTTTAGAAGATCTCTGGATCTCAACCAATGTTATTTCTCTGTGCTTTGCATATACAGTCAAAAGTTATTGTCAAGGTCATTAACAGAGAAAAAAGCAGGCAATTCCCACAAATAGAAAAGTAAAACACTATTAACACAGAACGGGGAGAAAACCTGTTTAAGTACATGAAACCTGAGGTAAGCACACATTTAAATGCCATATAGTCATTTACCTTCACTGAATTCAGTTAGCAACTCTTCCTTGGTCCAATTACATGATGTTATTAGAAAAAAGCCTTTTACTTTCAACACCCTGGAGAGAGATTTCACATATTGCTTCCTCTTCTCAATTGCATTGTCAGGATTAAGGCTTATGGCATCAAAAGTCCCTTTGTCAATACAAATATGAAATCCAGACAGCTGTGTGGAGAGATTCAAAAAGTCTTCTACCTATATTAAAAGTCAATGTCTATGTGAGAGCAATTAAAACAAAATCCTTACAGAATGTGACAACCTGTAAAAGGTTATTAATGAAAGGACCCATTAGTTATAATGGCATTTTACACATAATAAACATATTTTCAACTTCATACCTTTTATGAGCTTCATCCAAGATCATTAAAGCCAAGATTAATAAGAGACTGATAATTCCTGAACATTCCAAATCTCTACAAATTTGGAAACAAATCAAAGACAGCCATATTCCCTAATAATACCAGCACATTATGGAACTCACAAGCCTAGTTTATGAAAAAACTGTTTCTGTCAAAAAGTAGAATATTTGACATATTCTTAAAAATGACAATTTATTTGGAACTAAGGTCACTGGAAACAAGATTTTTGGAGACAGGAGTCTTGCTATGTTGCCCGGGATAGACTTGAAAACCTGAGCTAAGCAATCCTCCCATCTCAGCCTCCTAAGTAGATGTGGCCACAGCACTCAACTATGGGAATAAGATTTTTAGCTTATATTCCTAGTGTGTAACCTAAAATAAACACGGTAAATCAAAAGTTCTTGGGCCTTGGCTGGTCCGAGGGCAGTCGTGTTTACAACTAATAGATCACACCAGTTACAAAGTTCTTCCTTCCGGCTGGGCGCGGTGGCTCACGCCTGTAATCCCAGCACTTTGGGAGGCCGAGGCGGGCGGATCACAAGGCCAGGAGATCGAGACCACGGTGAAACCGTGTCTCTACTAAAAATACAAAAAAAATTAGCCGGGCGCGGTGGCAGGCGCCTGTAGTCCCAGCTACTCAGGAGGCTGAGGCAGGAGAATGGCGTGAACCCGGGAGGCGGAGCTTGCAGTGAGCCGAGATCGCGCCACTGCCCTCCAGCCAGCGGGACAGAGGGAGACTCCGTCTCAAAAAAAAAAAAAAAAAAAAAAAAAGTTCTTCCTTCCTTCTCTATTACCACTGCTTCACTTGACCTGCCTTTAAAAAAAAAAAAAAAAAAAAAAAGAATTTCTTGGGTCTTGACTCAGCAGCTCATGAAATTACTAATGGAAATAGTGAATGGCATAAGGCTTAAGAAATTAAATAACTTTTAAACTGTAATTACTGAAGTTGGTAGATTTCATGCACTTTAGATGTGTAAAGTCATACATCACCAACTCATTCATTGTCAATAACTTGATGCATAATAAGCATCGGAAATAGCAATCTGCCTCAATTTTACAAAATATTCACAATTTACCATTGAAAATTCTGAAAACTCATTTTGAAAAAAACAATTAGGCAACTAGCTCACAATTATTCATACAAATTTAATACAGTAATTGTAAACCATGTTTAATCTAAAACACTTATTGACTTAAAAATGTATATATTATGTTGATGTATATTGGAAGGTGGGTCTTCTCCCTTCCTTCATGTCCAAAGTATTCATGATACCTGAAGCAAAATAATGACTATCACTCTGAAGAGCTAACTTTGAAGAGGCTTCCTCATCCTAAATGCCTATATAAAAATACTCATCTGGCCGGGCACAGTGGCTCACGCCTGTAATCCCAGCACTTTGGGAGACCAAGACGGGTAGATCACGAGGTCAGGAAATCGAGACCATCCTGGCTAACACGGTGAAACCCCATCTCTACTAAATACACAAAAAATTAGCTAGGCAAGGTGGCAGGCGCCTGTAGTCCCAGTTACTCGGGAAGCTGAGGAAGGAGAATGGTGTGAACCTGGGAGGCGGAGCTTGCAGTGAGCCAGGATCACGCCACTGCACTCCAACCTGGGCGACAGAGCGAGACTCTGTCTCAAAACAACAACAACAACAACAAAAATACTCATCTCTTCAACAAATATTTTGTGGACATCTATTGTCAGGTACTTTTCAGCTGGATATAACAGTAAACAAAATAGAAAAGGTCCCTGTATGAAAATATACATTGGCCGGGCGCAGTGGCTCACGCCTGTAATCCCAGCACTTAGGGAGGCCAAGGCAGACGGATCATGAGGTCAGGAGATCGAGACCATCCTAACAGGGTGAAACCCCATCTCTACTAAAAATATAAAAAATTAGCCAGGCGTGGTGGCATGTGCCTGTAGTCCCAGCTACTCGGGAGGCTGAGGCAGGAGAATTGCTTGAACTGGGAAGCAGAGGTTGCAGTGAGCAGAGATTACACCACTGCACTCCTGCCTAGGCGACAGAGTGAGACTCTGCCTCAAAAAAAAAAAAAAGAAAAAAGAAAGAAAATATACCTTATATTCTACAAAGAGAAAGATAAAAGATAAATAAGCTAAATAAATAACTTCAGATAAAGTGCCATGAAGAAAATAAAAACCAGAGAAATAAGACACTAATTGACTTGGAAGAGAAATAGTTTGGAAAATAGAGTAGAATGTTTTCTCGGCCGGGCGCAGTGGCTCACGCCTGTAATCCCAACACTTTGGGAGGCCAAGATGGGCAGATCACCTAAGGTCAGGAGTTCGAGACCAGCCTGACCAACACGGAGAAACCCCGCCTCTACTAAAAGTACAAAAATTAGCCGGGCATGGTGGTGCATGCCTGTAAGCCCAGCTACTCAGGAGGCTGAGGCAAGAGAATCGTTTGAACCCAGGAGATGAAGGTTGTGGTGAGCCAAGATCGCACCATTGCACTCCGGCCTGGGCAACAAGAGCGAAACTCCATCTCAAAAAATAAAAATAAAGAAAGTTTTCTCTAAGGTGTTATTTGAGCAAAGATCTGAATTATGAGAATGAACCAAACATGCTAAGATCTGAGGCAAGAATACTCTAGGCAGAGGGCAGCAAGTATACAGATTCAAAACAAACTTGACATGTTTCAGGAACAGAAGAAAAGCCAGTGTGACAGGAGTGTTGATGATAAAAGAGGAAGAAGGTAAGAAATAAAAGAGTTTGTAAGGCTGGATGAGGTTCAGAATCCATTTACAATGCAATGGGGAAGTCAATTCAGGATTGTGAGCAAGGAAGTGACATGAACAGATTTACATTTTTAAAAATCTGGCCAGGGCTGGACACAGTGGCTCATGCCCAGCACTCTGGGAGGCCAAGGTGGGAGGATCACTTGAGGTCAGGATTTTGAGACCAGCCTGGCTAACATGGTGAAACCCCGTCTCTACTAAAAATACAAAAATTAGGCTGCGCGCAGTGGTTCACTCCTGTAATCCCAACACTTTGGGAGGCTGAGGCAGGCAGATCACCCGAGGTCAGGAGTTCAAGGCCAGCCTGACCAACATGCTGAAACCCCGTCTCTACTAAAAAAATACAAAGAAAATTAGCTGGGTGTGGTGGCACACGCCAGTAGCAGTAGTCCCAGCTACTTGGGAGGCTGAGGAATGAGAATAGATTGAACTCAGGAGGCCGAGGTTGCAGTGAGCCAGGATGGTGCCACTGCATTCCAGCCTAGGCAATAGAAAAAGACTCCGTCTCAAAAAAATAACAAATAAAAAATCACTCTGGCTGCCCTGTGGTAAAAGAACATCAGAGCAACATGAATGGAAATGGAGAGGCAAAAATCAAAGGCTACTGTAGTAGTTTAAACAAGAAGTAATAGTGGTTCAGACTTCACAGGGAGCAATTGAGATAACAAGGAATGATCACATTCTTGATATATTTTGAAGATAAAACTGGCCAGAAGCAGTGGCTCATACCTGTAATCCTAGCACTTTGGAAAGCAGAAGCAGGCAGATTGCTTGAGGCCAGGAATTCAAGACTAGCCTGGGCAACATGGCAAAACCCCATTTCTACAAAAAAATTAGGTGTGGTAAAGCAGGCCTGTAGTCCCAGCTACGCTGGAAGCCATGGTGGAAGAATCACTTGAGCCCAGGAGATTGAGGCTGCAATGACCTGTGATAACACCACTGCACTCCATGCCTGGGCTACAGGGCAAGACATTGTCTCTACAAAAAAAAAAAAAAAATCACACACACATCTGACTAACAGAATTGGATACAGGACTTTAAGGAAAAAGAAGAACCAAGGATGACTCCTTGGGTTTTGGGTAAATGCAACAAGGTGAATGGGAGTGTTATTAATAGAGATGGGAAAGACTGGAGAAATCAGGTCTGAGGAGGAAATCATGAGTTTCATTTTGGACTAATTAAGTTGACAGACTATTAGCTTTCCAAACAGAAATTTTGAATAGTCAGATTTTACAGGCATCCCTCAGAGATACTGCAAGTTCTGTTCCAGACCCACACAACAAAGCAAACAACACAATGAAGCAAGTCACACAAAATGTTTGGTTTCCCAGTGCATATAAAAGTTATGTTTACACTGTATTATAGTCTATTAAGTGTGCAATAGCATTATGTCTTTTCAAAAAATGCGTGCCTTAAAAAATACTTTATTGTAGGCCAGGAGTGGTGGCTCATGCCTGTAATCCCAACACTTTGGGAGGCCACGGTGGACAGATCACCTGAGGTCAAGAGTTCGACACCAGCCTGGCCAACATGATGAAATCCCGTCTCTACTAAAAAAACACAAAAATGGCCAGGCGTGGTAGCTCACACCTATAATCCCAGCACTTTGAGAGGCCAAGGCAGGTGGATCACAAGGTCAGGAGTTTGAGACCAGCCTGGCCAATATGGTGAAACTTCATCTCTACCAAAAATACATAAATTAGCCAGGTGTGGTGGCAGGTGCCTGTAATCCCAGCTACTCAGGAGGCTGAGGCAGGAGAATCACTTGAACCCAGGAGGCAGAGGTTGCAGTGAGCCAAGATCCCACCACTGCACTCCAGCATGGGCGACAGAGCGAGACTCCATCCCCCCAAAGAAATACTTTATTGTTAAAAAACACTAACAAGCCATCATCGAAACCACGAGTAAGTCACAATCTTTTCTCTGGCTGGAGGGCCTTGCCTCGATGAGGATGCCTGCTGACTGATCAAGGTGGTGGTTGCTGAAGGCTGGGATGGCTGTGACAATTTCTTAAAATAAGACAGTAATGAAGTTTGCTGTATCGACTGACTCTTTTATGAAAGATTTCTCTGGAGCACATGATATTGTTTGATAGCACTTTACACACAGTAGAACTTCATTTGATACTAGAGTCAATGCTCTCAAACCTTGCTACTGCTTTATTAACTAAGTTTATGGAATATTCAAAATCCTTTTTCAACAATGTTCACAGTAGGTTCCATCTCAAGAAACCAGTTTCTTTGCTCATCCACCATAAGAAGCAACTCCTTATCTGATCAAGTTTTATCATGAGACTGCAGCAACTCAGTTACATCTTCGGGCTCCACTTCTAATTCTAGTTTGCTACTATCACTACATTTGCAGTTAATTCCTCCACTGAAATCTTGAACCTCTCTCCAAGTCATCCATTAGGGTTGGAATCAGCTTCTTCCAAACTCTTGTTAATGTTGATATTCTGACCTCCCGTGAATTATAAAATTATAAAATAAATATTCTTCATGACATGTAGAATAGTGAATCACTTCCAGAAGGCTTTCTTTTTTTTTTTGAGACGGAGTGTCACTGTGTCGCCCAGGCTGGAGTGCAGTGGCTCGATCTTGGCTCACTGCAAGCTCTGCCTCCCAGGTTCACGCCATTCTCCTGTCTCAGCCTCCCAAGTGGCTGAGACTACAGGTGCCTGCCAGCACACCCGGCTAATTTTTTGTATTTTTAGTAGAGTCGGGGTTTTACCGTGTTAGCCAGGATGGTCTTGCTCTCCTGACCTCATGATCCACCCGCCTCAGCCTCCCAAAATGCTGGGATTACAGGCGTAAGCAACCACGCCAGCCCATCAAGGGTGTTTTTGTTTATGTTTTCATTTTGCTTAATTCTTTAAAACCTTAAAACAGGACAGGCACAGTGGCTCACGCCTCTAATCCCAGCACTTTAGGAGGCTGAGGCAGGCAGATCACGAGGTCAGGAGATCGAGACCATCCCGGCTAACTCGGTAAAACCCTGTCTCTACTAAAAATACAAAACATTAGCCGGGCTTGGTGGCAGGTGCCTGTAGTCCCAGCTACTTGGGAGGCTGAGGCAAGAGAATGGCATGAACCTGGGAGGCAGAACTTGCAATGAGCTGATACTGCGCCCCTACACTCCAGCCTGGGTGATAGGGCGAGACTCCATCTCAAAAAAAAAAAAAAAAACAAGATTAATCTTCATATATATCTCCATCAGAGTTCTTGGGTGAATTCATGCATTGTCAATGAATGGTAATACTTTGAGTCTTTTTCTTTTGGGACAGTAGGTCTCAAAAATGGGCTTAAAATATTCAGTAAACCATACTGTAAACAGATGTGCCGTTATACAGGCTTTGTTGTTCTATTTATACAGCTCATGCAAAGAATATTTAGCATAATTCTTATGGGCCCTAGGATTTTCAGAATGGGAAATGGGCTTTGGCTTCAACTTAAAGTCATCAGCTGCATTAGCCCCTTCTAACAATAATGTCAGCCTCTCCTTTGAAGCTTTAAAGCCAGGCACTGACTTCTCCTCTCTAGCTATGGAACTCCTACATGGCATCTTCTTCCAATATAAGGCTATTTCATCTCCATTGAAAATCTGTGCCGGGCGCGGTGGCTCAAGCCTGTAATCCCAGCACTTTGGGAGGCCGAGACGGGCAGATCACGAGGTCAGGAGATCGAGACCATCCTGGCTAACATGGTGAAACCCTGTCTCTACTAAAAAATACAAAAAACTAGCCAGGCGAGGTGGCGGGTGCCTGTAGTCCCAGCTACTCAGGAGGCTGAGGCAGGAGAATGGCGTAAACCCGGGAGGAGGAGCTTGTAGTGAGCTGAGATCTGGCCACTGCACTCCCGTCTGGGCGACAGAGCAAGACTCTGTCTCAAAAAAAAAAAAAAAAAAAAAAATCTGTGTGCTGTTTAGCCAGCTTCATTGGTTATTTGCTAGCTAACTTGCTACACCTTCTACATCAGTACTTAGTGCTTTATCTTGCACTTTTATGTCACGGAGAGGGCTTCTTTTTCTTTCCTTTTTTTTTTTTTTTTTTGAGATGGAATCTCGCTCTGTTGCCCAGGCTGGAGCGCAGTGGCGCGATCTCCGCTCACTGCAAGCTCCGCCTCCCAGGTTCAAGCGATTCTCCTACCTCAGCCTCCCAAGTAGCTGGGATTACAGGCACCCACCACCATGCCCGGTTAACTTTCTGTATTTTTAGTAGAGATAGTGTTTCAGCATGTCGGCCAGGCTGGTCTTAAACTCCTGGCTTCAGGTGATCCTCTCGCCTTGGCCTCCCAAAGTGCTGGGATTACAGGCGTGAGCTACCATGCCCAGTCAAGATGGCTTCTTTTCTTAAATCTCATGAACTAACTACTGCTAGCTTCAAACTTTTCTTCTGCAGCTTCTTCACCTCTCTCAGCCTTCACAGAATTGAAAAGAGTCAAGGCCTTGCTCTGGATTAGGCTTTGGCTTGAGAGAATGCTGTGGCTGGTTTGATGTTCTATCTGGACCACTAAAACTTTCTCCGTATCAGCAATAAGGCTGTTTGGCTTTCTCATCATTCATGTGTTCACTGGAATACCACTTTTAACTTCCTTAAAGAAATTTCATTTTGCATTCACAACTTGACTAAATTTTGTCACAAGAGGCCTAGCTTTCGGCCTATCTCAGCTTTCAACATGTCTTCCTCACTAAGCTTAATCATTTCTAGCTTTTGATTTAAAGTGAGAGATGTGTGACTCTACCTTTCAATTAAATACTTACAGGCCACTGTGTTGAGGTGGGGGTTGTTTATTTTTTGTATTTGTTTTTTTCTTTTTGTTTTTTGAGATGCAGTCTACCTCTGTCACCCAGGGTGGAGTGCAGTGGCACAATCTTAACTCACTGCAACCTCCACCTCCCAGTTCAGGCGATCCTCCTGCCTCTGTTTTTTTTTTTTAAAAACAGAGTCTCCCTCTGCTGTCCAGGCTGGAGTGTAGGTGGGACTACAGGCACCCATCGCCACGCCTGGCTATTTTTTGTATTTTTGGTGGAGACATAGTTTCACCATGTTGGCCGGGCTAGTCCCAAACTCCTGACCTCAAAGTGATCCGCCCACCTCAGCCTCCTAAAGTGTTGGGATTACAGTCGTTAGCCACCGCACCCATTCCACTGTAGGGTTTTTAATTGGCCTAATTTCAATATTGCTGTGTTCCAAGAAAGAAGGAGGCTTGAGGGGGAGGGAGGGAAGGAGAGACAGCGGGAGACAGGAGACCAGCCAGTAGGTAGAGCAGACAGAACATACAACATTCATCAATTAAGTTCACCATCTTACGTGGGCACAGTTCATGACACGCCAAAACAATTACAATAGTAATATCAAAGATCATTGATCATGAATCACCATAACAGATAAAATAATAATGAAAAGCTCTGAAATATTACAACAATTACCAAAATGTGACACAGAGACACAAAGTGAGAACATGCTGTTGGAAAAACGGTGTCAACAGATGGGCTCAATGGGCTTGCCACAAACCTTTGATTTGTCAAAAAACATACCATTTGGGAAGCCAAAAACATGGGGCATGCCTGTCTATAACTCTAGAGCTCAGAAGAGAGGCCTGGGCTAGAAATATAAATTTAGGAATCATCATCTCACAGATTATAGGACACAAAAATAAACTAAATGATTTTTGGTGACATTACTACTTGATGCATTTAAAACCTTTTGATCAGCCGGGCGTGGCGGCTCACGCCTACAAATCCCAGCACTTTGGGAGGCCGAGGCAGGCAGATCACGAGGTCAGGAGATCGAGACCATCCTGGCTAACACAGTGAAACCCTGTCTCTACTAAAAATACAGCCGGGCGTGGTGGCGGACGCTTATAATCCCAGCTACTCAGGAGGCTGAGGCAGGAGAATGGCGTGAACCTGGGAGGCGGAGGTTGCAGTAAGCCGAGATCGCCCCACTGCACTCTAGCCTAGGCGACAAAGCGAGACTCAGTCTCAAAAAAAAAACTTTTTGATCTGGTTAATCCATAGTTAAGTAATATGTGTATTTGCAAACATCAGGAGCAGTAGTTTATGAACAAACATACAGAAGAAAAAATAATTTCCCCAAACCAACTAGATTAAATTTTTAATATAGCTATTTAAAAATGTTTCAATTTGTATTATTTTTGATTGATCCCTACTTTACGTGAATTTAAAACTTGTCAATTAATATGCTCTAGAAACATTTAACTTCTATTATAAATAGGATAGTAATATAAATAATATTACCTTTAACTTAATGTTAGATAAACCTTCTTTTTCTATAACACTTCCAGAAAGCTGAATTGCAGAAGGAGAGTAATCAATTCCAGTAATATCAGAGAAACCAAATTTTGCCTAGACAGAAAGAAATAATTTTATACTTTAGTATAAAATTTTAATATAATGTTTTATGAATTGTAATATTCCTTTAGGACTGGGGTTGTCTTATTTTTGTTGTAGAGAAAATGACATATAATCCAACAATTCATAATGCTTAAATTTTATTGTAGACTCTAAATAAAAACTGTAAGTTCATATACTATGACAATGCCTTTGTTTTCATAATATTTTATCTCTTTTTCAAAAGGAAATTCATGTTCTCAAAAATAATGAAAATATATGTATAAGCCCTCAGGCAAAAAAAGGTAACATTAACTTTTGATGCTGATAATTTCCAATTCACACATAAATTTGTCATAAATTTTACTTAACCCAATTAAATTATATGAATAAAATCAATGCAAATGTAATAAGCTATCAATTTTTAAATTTTCCCTTCAGTGTAATTATACATTATGCAATTCTTCACCAGCCATGTGATTTTTAACCACCCTACATTTGTATATTACTTTTTCATCTTTAAAAGTATTTCATACATCCCACTAGATCTTTACAAAAAACCCGTGAGGGGGCCGGGCGCAGTGGCTCACACCTGTAATCCCAGCACTTTGGGAGGCCAAGGCGGGCAGATCATGAGGTAAGGAGATGGAGACCATCCTGACTTAACAGGGTTGGGCGTGGTGGCGGGAGCCTACAGTCCCAGCTACTAGGGAGGCTGAGGCAGGAGAATGGCATGAACCCGGGAGGCGAGCTTGCAGTGAGCCGAGATCGTGCCACTGCACTCCAGCCTGGGCAACAAGCGAGACTCGGTCTCAAAAAAAAAAAAAAAAACTATGAGGTAGGGTGGGCAGGTATCAGTATCCCCAAGAGGTTTCTTTAACTCATTGGACTTGAGAGTTTTGGTGTTTACTAGCCATTAATCCATCTAGGCTGTGTAGTGTCTGTGGCAAAAGCATGGAAGCTTCTGGTTTTTACACACCCCCTAACAATGATGAACATTTTTAGACCAATGAGACTAAAAATAATTTCAAAGGAAACATGAAAAACTTTGTCAGTTGTTTATTCTTCTAGTACAATTTATAGAAATCACAAATAGATGTTTTAGGTTTCTAGAGATATCACTCAGGGCCTCAAACTATCTCCAGTGTGTTTCACATTCAATTTCTGGCACCCAAAAATGAGCAGACATTCAAGGAAACAACCAAACCCAAGGGGAGAAATTGACTTTAGAAACAGACCCGACAGGAGACCCAAATAAATGAATTATCAGAAAAAGATTTTAAAGTAAGTTACAAAGTACAGTGTAGCCTTAAATTCCCTTCCTCCTCTTCACCATTTACTAAATGGTTACTTCCTTTAAAACTTAACTTACTGGCTGGGCGCAGTGACTCATGCCTGTAATCCCAGTACTTTGGGAGGCTGAGGCAGGTGGATTACCTGAGGTCAGGAGTTCGAGACCAGCCTGACCAACATGAAGAAACCCCATCTCTACTAAATATACAAAAATTAGCCAGGTGTGGCGGCACACGCCTGTATTGCCAGCTACTTGGGAGGCTGAGACAGGAGAATCGCTTGAACCTGGGAGGTGGAGGTTGCGGTGAGCCGAGATCGCACCACTGCACTCCAGCCTGGGTGATAAGAGCGAAACTCCATCTCAAAAAAAAAAAAAAAAAAAACTTAACCCACTGCCACATCAAATCCATGAAGACCTGCCAAGTCTTTTTAACCCTAAGTAACTGATTCCTAATCTAAACTCAAGAAACAAGTATACCAATTATTTTCTACAGATAGACTGCTCCCTTTATTATTATTATTATTTTTTTGAGACAGAGTCTCACTCTATCGCCCAGGCTGGAGTGCAGTGGCCAGATCTCAGCTCACTGCAAGCTCCGCCTTCCGGGTTTACGCCATTCTCCTGCCTCAGCCTCCCGAGTAGCTGGGACTACAGGCACCCACCACCTCGCCTGGCTAGCTTTTTGTATTTTTTAGTAGAGACGGGGTTTCACCGGGTTAGCCAGGAGGGTCTCGATCTCCTGACCTTGTGATCCGCCCGTCTCGGCCTCCCAAAGTGCTGGGATTACAGGCTTGAGCCACCGTGCCCGGCCTATTTTTGTTTTTAATCTAAAGGTCTAATATTCTCTTTTTTGATGCCAACCTTCTACCCTTTTAGCTGTATCCCTCCTTATTCCTTGAGATCTTATTTTCTCTCCATTTCCCTTAACTCCTTCTCTGGGAGACCTAGAACCCAGGATGAGTCTCTTAACCGATTCTTACTGGTTCCATCTTTTTTTTTTTTTTTTTTTTGAGACAGAGTCTCGCTCTGTCACCCAGGCTGGAGTGCAGTAGCACGATCTCGGCTCACTGAAAGCTCTGCCTCCCGGGTTCACACCATTCTCCCTCCTCAGCCTCCCACTTAGCTGAAACTACAGGCACCCGCCACCACGCCCAGCTAATTTTGCTTTTGTATTTTCAGCAGAGATGGGGTTTCACCGTGTTAGCCAGGATGGTCTTGACCCCCTGACCTTGTGATCCGCCCACCTCGGCCTACCAGTTCCTTCTTCTCCCATGCCTGTTTATTCTTCTAGTGCAACTTACAGAAATTACAAATAGATGTTTTAGGTTTCTAGAGATATCACTCAGGGCCTCAAACTATCTCCAATGTCTTTCACATTCAATTTCTGGCACCCAAAAATGAGCAGACATTCAAGGAAACAACCAAACCCAAGGGGAGAAATTGACTTTAGAAACAGACCCGACAGGAGACCCACATAAATGAATTATCAGAAAAAGATGTTAAAACAACTGACAGAAATGACAATGACAAGTGGGAGAATTCTAGCAGAGAACTGAGAACTACAACAGAGAAACAAACAAGGCCAGAGGCAGTGGCTCACCACTGTAATCCTAGCACTTTGAGAGGCCAAGGCAGGCGTAGCACCTGAGGTCAGGAGTTCAAGACCAGCCTGGCCAACATGGTGAAACCCCATCTCTACTAAAAACACAAGAATTAGCCAGGCGTGGTAGCAGGTACCTGTAATCCCAGCTACTCGGGAGGCTGAGGCAGGAGAATCACTTGAACCTAGGAGGCGGAGTTTGCAGTGAGCCAAGATCACGCCACTGCACTCCAGCCTAGGCAACAGAGCAAGACTTTTGTCTCAAAAACAAACAAACAAACAAACAAACAAAGAAACACTTAATAACATAATTAAAAAACACAATAATTAAGAAATTCAAGGGTAGGCTTGATAGCAGATGAGACACAGCAAAAAATAAAAAAAAAATTAGCAAAGAACAGTCAGAGAAAATATCCCTGTTATACACAGAATGACAAAAGAATGGAAAATTAAAAACAGGAAAGAATATCAAAGACACAATATGGGCCAGGCGTGGTGGCTCACGCTTGTAATCCTAGCACTTTGGGAGGCCAAGGCAGGTGGATCACCTGAGGTCAGGAGTTCGAGACCAGCCTGGCCAACATGGTGAAACCCCGTCTTTACTAAAAATACAAAAATTAGCCAGGCATGGTGGTGGGCACCTGTAATTCCAGCCACTCAGGAGGATGAGGCAGGAGAATCACTTGAACCCAGGAGGCGGAGGTTATAGTGAGTCAAGATCGCGCCATTGCACTCTAGCCTGGGCAACAACAGTGAAACTCTGACTCAAAAAAAAAAAGACAGAATATAGCACAGAATGTAAGATGTAACATGTACACACACACAGTCACGTGTCATCATGGAGTGTACTTACACAAACATAAATGGTGGAGCCTACTGCACACTTAGGCTACATGGTATGGCTTATTACTCCTAGGCTGCACACCTGTATAGCATTTTCCTGTATCGAATACTGGAGGCAACTGCAGCATAATGGTATTTGTGTATCTAAAGATTTTTTTTTTTTTTTTTTTAAGACAGGGTCTCAGTCTTGTAACTCAGGCTGGAGTGCAGCAGGATAATCATGGCTTACTGCAGCCTTGCCCCCTGGCTCAATCAAACCTCCCACCTCAGCCTCTCAAGTAGTTGGATAGGCTCATGCCACCACCAGGCCTGGTTAATTTTTGTGTTTTTGTTTTTTTTTTTTTTTTTGTAGAGACAGGGTTTCACTACGTTGCCCAAGATGGTCTTGAACTTCTGGGCTCAAGTTATTCACCAGCCTTGGACTCCCAAAGTGCTGGGATTACAGGTGTGAGCCACTGTGCCCAGTCCTAAAGATATCTATACATAGAAAAGGTAAAAACACAATATTATAACCTTATGGGACCACCATTGTATGTGTGGTACACTGTCAACTGAAACATTGTTATGTAGTATATGACTATACATACATATACACACACACAACCCTCTATATCCACAGGGGTTCAAGACCAGACTGGCCAACATGGTAAAACCCCATCTCTACTAAAAACACAAAATCAGCTGGGCGTGGTGGCGGGTGCCTGTAATCCCAGCTACTTGGGAGGCTTAGGCAGGAACCCGGGAGGTGGAGGTTATAGTGAGCTCCTACAATTTTAATACACAGTCCATACACAAACACATACACACACAAACATATATATATATACAATCCATATGCAGAATCTGAGAGAAAAGGAAATCAGAACAGGGCAGAAGAAAAAATGGCATATGGCTAAGAATATTCCAATAGTGACAAAGGACTCAAGCCTCAGATTCAAGAAACACTATAAATTCAAGGCAGATGAAAGCAAAGAAAACTCCACCTAGGAACATTATAGTGTATCTGATGAAAAAACCAGAAAAATCAGCCGGGCGTGGTGGCTCATGCCTGTAATCCCAGCACTTTGGGAAGCCAAGGCTAGCGGATCACCTAAGGTCAGGAGTTCAAGACCAGCCTGGCCAACATGGTGAAACCCTGTCTCTACTAAAAAGACAAAAATTAACCAGGTATGGTGGCACATGCCTGTAATCCCAGCTACTCAAGGAGAATCACTTGAACCTCGGAGGCAGAGGCTGCAGTGAGCAGAGATGGTGCATGGCGCTCCAGCCCGGGCAATGGCACGAGACTCCGTCCTAAAAAGAAAAACAAGAAAAACAAAAAAATCTCAAAAACATCCAGGGAGTAGGGATGCAGGATCCAAGGAGACAGATTACCTTTAAAAGGACAACAATAAGGCTTACAGCTAACAATAAGTGATAAAGAATGGAGGCCAGAAGACAGTAAAAGAAAAATAGTAACCTAAAACGATACAGCAAAAACATTCATCAAAAATGTAGGAAAAGTAGCCATCAAAAATGTAGCTGATCAATGAAAAAGTAGTACGTATAAGAAACGGTCTTCAACGGCTGTTAATATAACAAAAAGATAACAAAATGTTCTATGCCACATATGCAAATATACACCAACACCTAATAAGTTTACTTGCCAAAAAAATAAATCTAATAAAAAATCTCTCAGTCCAGGGTCAGCAATCTTTTTCTTTTTTTTTTATGGCAACAGGATTTCCTTCTGTCACCCAAACTGGAATGTAATGGCGTGATCACAGCTCACTGCTCCCCAGGCTCAAGCGATTCTCCCATCTCAGCCTCCTGAGTAACTGGAACTACCAGCACACACCTCCACACCTGGCTATTTTTCTGTGTCTTTAGTAGACACAGGGTTTCACCATGTTGCCCAGGCTGGTCTCAAATTCTTGAGCTCAAGCAAACCTTCCACCTTGGCCTCCCAAAGTGCTGGGATTACAGGTGTGAGCCACCACTCCCAGCCAACAACCATTTTCTATAAAGAAACAGAATAAATATTTTAGGCTTTGCCAGCCATACAGTCTCTGTCATAACCAGTCAACTCTACCAATGCATCACTTAAGCTGCCATAGACAATATGCAAATGAATAAACGTGGCTGTATTCCAACAAATATTTATAAAAACAAGGGAAGTCCAGATTTGACCCACAGACTGTGGTTTGCTGACCCTTAATTTAGATCTAATGTCCAACCTAGAGACAAGACAAAGGGCAGAACACGTTAAATACTACAGAGATGCAATTAGAAAATTCATTGTGAAAAACCATTTGGACAAACGAACTACCTTCTACAAAAAATAAATCATAATAATAAATAAAGAAATAATGCAGAAAAGAATGAAGACATACCAACCAATTGCAATGTGTGGACTTAATAGCAAAATGAAGGTGACAGAGAAAAAAGTCAGTGAACCTGAAACAGATCAATTAAAATATAACATTTGGCCGACAAAGACAAAAATGACTTTTAAAAAATTGAACAGAGATTCAGGGACCTATGGAGCAATAGAAAAATTGACATTTCATGTGTACAGACTCCCAAAAGGAAAGGAGAAAGACAGCAATACAGGAAAAAAAAACAGAAAAAACAAAAGCTAGAAATATCGCAAATCTGGCAAAAGGCATAAGCTTACAGATGCAAAAAGTTCAGTGAACAACAAATGGGATAAGCCAAAGAAATCCAAGCGGCAGCACATATCATAAGCAAACTGCAAAAAACAAAAGACAAAGAAAAAAAATCTTAAAAGTATCCAGAAAAAGGATGCATTCATAGGAAAACAAAAATTCAAATGACTGCAGATTCCTCATGAGAAAACATGGAAGTCAGAAACAAGTGACGTAACTTATTTTTTGAGACAGAATCTTGCTCTGTCACCAAGCTGGAATGCAGTGGCGCGATCTTGGCTCACTGCAACCCCCGCCTCCCAGGTTCAAGCTATTCCCCTGCCTCCTCAGCCTCCTGAGTAGCTGGGACTACAGGCACGTGCCACCACGCCCGGCTAATTTTTTTGTATTTTAGTTGAGATGGGGTTCCGCCATGTTGGCCAGGACGGTCTCGATCTCCCGACCTCATGATCTGCCCGCCTCAGCCTCCCTAAGTGCTGGGATTACAGGCATGAGCCACTGCACCCGGCCCGTAACATTTTTAAAGTACTGAAATAAACAGCTAGCTCAGAATTCTATATTCAGGCTGGCTGTGGTGGCTCACGCTTGTTATTCCAGCACTTTGGAAGGCCGAGGCAGGCAGATTATCCGAGATCAGGAATTCAAGACCAACCTGGCCGACATGGTAAAACCCCATCTCTACTAAAAATACAAAAATTTGCTGGGCATGGTGGTAGACACCTATAATCCCAGCTACTCAGGAGGCAGAGGCAGAAAAATCGCTTGAACCCAGGAGGTGAAGGTTGCAGTGAGCTGAGATTGTGCCACTGCACTCCAGCCTGGGTGACAGAGTGAGACTGTGTCTCAAAAAAAAAAAAAAAGAAAAGATTCTATATTCAGCAAAAAAAAAAAAAAAAAAAAACTCCTTAGGAATGAAGGTGAAATAAAGCTATTCTCAGGTAAAGGAAAACTAAAAAAATTTATTGCGAGAAAACTCTCTCTAAAATAATTTCCAAGAAGAGTTTCTCAGACAGAAAGAAAAATAAAGCTCAGAAGATCCAGAATACAAAGGTGAAATAAGTATCTAGGTGAATATAATTAAATATTCTTAGCCTAGTGCATTCCTTACAATGCTTGAAAAACATCATAATATTATCTAATGGAATTTTCAACATAAAGGTAATATTAAAGGCAATTACAACATAAAGGGGAAAGATCAAGAACCCAACATAATAAGGTTTTCACATTCCACTTATAGTGGTAAAATACTGATTCCAAGGAGATTTTGACAACTATATATATTGTAATCCACACAGGAAATACTAGAAAAGCCGTATCAAAAGACACAGTCAACTGCTTAAAGCAACCACTAAAACAGGCATATGCAAAGAGATACATTCAAAAAGATACACATAAATTAAAATGAAATACTAACAAATGTTCAAATAAACCAACACCAGCAGGAAAGGAAAAAGAGAAGAATAAAAAACAGAGGTTAGGCCGGGCGCAGTGGCTCAAGCCTGTAATCCCAGCACAAAGGGAGGCTGGGGGGGGGGGGGGGGGCGCGCATCACCTGAGGTCAAGAGTTCAAGACCAGCCTGGACAACAGGGCAAAACCCCATCTCTATTAAAAATACAAAAATTAGCTGTGCGTGGTTGTGGGTACCTGTAATCCCAGCTACTCAGGAGGCTGAGGCAGGAGAATCGCTTGAACCCGGGAGGTGGAGGTTGCAGTGAGCCGAGATCCCCCCATTGCACTCCAGCCTGGGCAACAAGAGTGAAACTCTGTCTCAAAAAAAAAGAAAAACAGGTAAAAAAGAGAAAACAATAAAATGCAGACCTAAATCCAAACACATCAATAATCACATTATACATAAATGTTCTAAATACACCAGTTAAAGGTTAGAGATTGTTAGGATAAAAATAAGTACCAACTATATGCTGGCTACAAGAAACTCACTTCAAATATAATAAGTTAAGTTAAAAGTAAAAGGATGGAAAACGATACAACATGTAAAAACTAAACAAAAAGGGGTTGAACATCAAGTCCACTAGGATGGCTACAATTTAAAAGATAGATAATAAAAAGTATTGGTGAGAACATAGAGAAAAACAATTTTTTTTTTTTTTTGAGACAGAGTCTCACTCTGTCTCCCAGGCTGGAGTGCAGTGGTGCCATCTTGGCTCGCTGCAACCTCCACCTCCCAGGTTCAAGCAATTCTCCCACCTCAGCCTCCTGATTAGCTGTGACTACTCAGGCACACACCACCACATCTGGCTAATTTTTCTATTTTTTGGTAGAGACAGGGTTTCACCATGATGGCCAGGCTGTTCTCGAACTGCTGACCTCAAGTGATTCACTGGCCTTGGTCTCCCAAAGTGCTGGGATTGCAGGCATAAGCCATTGTGCCCAGCCAAGAATATGGAGGAATTTAAACTCTCATGTATTGCTGATGGAAATTTAAAATTGTGCAGCCACTGTGGAAAATGGTCTAGCAGTTCCTTAAAAGGTTAAACTTAGAGTATGCTTAACTGGCGTATGACCCAACAATTTCCCTCTTAAGTGAAATTTCACCCAAGAGAAGTGAAAACATATGTACACACAAAAACTTACACATGAATTTTCCTTTTTTGTTTTTGGAGACAAGGTCTCTGTCACCTAGGCTGGAGTGCAGTGGCATAATCATGGCTCACTGCAGCCTTGACCTTCCCAGGCTCAGATGATCCTCCCACTCCAGTCTCCTAAGTAGCCAGGACTACGGATGCACTTGCCACCAACCAAACCTGGCTAAATTTTTTTACTTTTTTTTTTTTTTTTTTGAGACAGAGTTTCACTCTAGTTACCCAGGTTGGAGTGCAATGGCGCGATCTTGGCTCACCGCAACCTCCACCTCCCAGGTTCAAGTGATTCTCCTGCTTCAGCCTCCCGAGTAGCTGGGATTACAGGCATGCACCACCATGCCCAACTAATTTTGTATTTTTAGCAGAGACGTGGTTTCTCCACGTTGGTCAGGCTGGTCTTGAACTCCCGACCTCAGGATCTGCCCACCTCGGTCTCCCAAAAAGCTGGGATTACAGGTGTGAGCCACCATACCTGGCGATACATACATTTTTCAAGCTCACATGAAACATTCACCAAGACACACTGTATCTTGGGTCATAAAACAAACCTTAACAAATTTGAAAGGACTGAAATCATACAAATCATACAAGGCATGTTATCTGACTATAACCGAATTAGACTATAAATCTGTACAAAAAACATAACAGAAAAATCCCCAAAACATGGAAATTAAACAAATTTCTAAGTAACTAATGGATAAAAGAAAACAAAATTAGAAAAATCAGAAAACATTTTGGAATGAATAAAAATACAACAAATAAACAACTTAAAAAACAATCCAGGTGAGGTGTAGAACATTTTTTTTAAAATACAATATATAAAATTTGTGGGATGCAGCAGTGCTTACTGATAAATTCATAGCATTCATAGCATTAAATAATTTCATTAGAAAAGTCTCAAATCAATAACCTAAGCTTCCACCTTAACAAGGTAAAAAAAGGAACAAAGTAAATTCAAGAAGAAAAAAAAAAGAACAGAACTCAATGAAATTAAAAACATAAAAATAGGCCGGGCAGGGACAACACGGTGAAACGCTGTCTCTACTAAAAATACAAAAATTAGCAAGGCATGGTGGCACACACCTATAATCTCAGCTACTCAGGAGGCTGAGGCAGGAGAATTCCTTGAACCCCAAAGGCAGAGGTTGAAGTAAGCCTCTGCTCACTTCAGGCCACTGCTCTCCAGCCTGGAAGACAGAGCAAGATTCCATCTTAAAAAAAAAAAAGGTCTAAATGTAAAAGGTAGGCTGGGCGCGGTGGCTCACCCCTGTACTCCCAGCACTTTGGGAGGCCAAGGTGGGCAGATAACGAGATCAGGAGTTTTAGACCATCCTGGCCAACGTGGGGAAACTCCATCTCCACTAAAAATACAAAAATTAGACGGGCATGGTGGTGTGCTCCTGTAGTCCCAGCTACTCCGGAGGCTGAGGCAGAAGAATCGCTTGAACCAAGGAGGCGGAGGTTGCAGTGAGCCAAGATCATGCCGCTGCACTCGAGCCTGGGTGACACAGCAAGACTCCATCTCAAAAAAAAAAAAAAGAATGTAAAAGGTAAAATGTTAAAACTTTAAACAAAAACACAGGAGTTATAAGTGACTCTGGGTTAGGCAGAGTCCTTTAATATGACAACAAAAGCAGGATCCAAAAAAGGAAAAAATTAATTGGACTTCATCAAAATTAAGAACTTCTGCTCTTTAGAAGATACTGTTAAGCAAATGAAAAGATAAGCCAAAGAATAGAAGAAAACATCTGCAAATCCTGTACCTGGTGAAGAACTTATATCCAGAACACATTAAAAATTGTCAAAACTTAGTAAGTAAACAACCCAATTTAAAAATGGGCAAAAGATCTGAACAGACATTTTACTAAACAAGATAAACAGGCCGGGCATGGTGGCTTACACTTGTAATCCCAGCACTTTGGGAGGCCAAGGTGGGTAGATCACCTGAGGTCAGGAGTTCGAGACCAGCCTAGCCAACATGGTAAAACCTGTGTTTACTAAAAATACAAAAAAATTAGCCGAACGTGCTGGCGCACGTAATCCCAGCTACTTAGGAGGCTAAAGCACAAGAATCACTTGAACCCGGGAGGTGAAGGTTGCAGTGAGCCAAGATCATCCCACTGTACTCTAACCTGGGCAACAGAGCGAGACTCCATCTTAAAAAAAGATATACAGGTGGCAAATAAGCACATGAAAAGGTGCCCAACATCATTACTCATTAGAGAAATGCAAATTAAAACCGTAAGAAGCTACTACAGTTAATATCAAAAACAGCCTACTATCTGATGATAGAAGTGACAGCAGTGGTCACCTTTAGAAGGGAAGGAGTGGGAGAGGCCACAAGGAGGCTTCTATGGTACTAGAAATGTCTTATTTTTTTTAGTAGCGTTGGTGAATAACCCAAGGGGTTCATTTTGTACCACTTATGCTCACCTTTCTACATAAACTACACTTCAATTA